>NC_081570.1:37519839-37546861 GCF_022355385.1 Mustela nigripes
GCACCTCACGGACGTTCGCACCGCTGCCCCTTGTCCGTCCCCCCTCCCTCCGGGGAGCATTGAGGCCCCCCCCCCCCCCCCCCCCCCCCCCCGCTGTGGGATCGCAGGAGAAACCTGTGTTTCTCTCTGGGAGAAAGAGAATAGGAAAAATACCTGCACATCAAGAAAGACTGAAAGCACAGAGTGGCTCAGGGGTTAATCAAGTCCTTCCCAGGCTTTATCCCTCAATTCTCCCCACTACTTGGAGTTGTTGCTGTTAACATTCAACTGAACTCTGCAGTGGAGGGAAAGGACCCTTAGATAGGGAATCTGCCCAGGTCATGATCGATACCGTGACAGAGCTGGGCTCCGAGCCTGGGTCTCCAGCCTACATTTTTCAATCGCTCTGTCTAGTGTGTCCTTACTCCAGGGAGCAGTGGGAAATCACAGGGAAGCCAAACCAGGAAGGATGCAGTTGGACATTATACACCACAGATGGTCAGCAAAAAAGGATCACGCTCTGGGTGGTCAGGCCCCACGGTTCCAATCAGGTCAGCTAAGCATACGCATCCCTGCTCTGGGTGATGCTCAGGGCTTGAGAGCCTAGGGGATCAAGGACCATCTTCCTTGCGGGCTGGGTTTCACCTCAAGACTGTGTGAACATGAGCCAATTACAGTCATTACAAGGACCACGACTTCAACCAGCAGGGTTAGCATTCAGCACCTCGAGCTGCATGCCAGGCGCTCGGGCGAGGTGGTTTTGTAGGCATTACCTCATTTACTCTTCACGACACACCAGGGGGGAAATACTACGCGAACCCCGTTTTGTCAGATGTGAAAACATACCCCAGCCCTCCAGCCAGAGTGGTGTAGTGGGAATTCCGACTCCAGTCCGGTCTCTCTACGAATGTAGCAGAAGATCTAAGCACAAATCCTGGCTCCACCATTTTGCAAAAAGTACTTAGCCTCAATTTCCTCAAAACGCTGAAAATAATAGCTGCCTTTCAGGACTGTTATAGGAATTTACTGTGACACACCAGGGACCTAGCGCCGGACAGGCACTAAGCAACAATGGCTCTCTTGGGGGCTGGATAGGAAAAGGCAGAATCAAGTTAACAGAGGGAAGGATGGAAACACTTCTCTGCCTGCCCTCTGCATGTTCCCAACCTGGCAATTCTGACTAACAGTCCACTTGCTTCCCCTCACGACTTTTTGCCACCCCCATCTCCAGGGTCCCAGAGCCCCTTCAACCTGCAAGATCTCCACCAAGAACACTGCATTCCTTTCTCACCACCCTCTTGGCAAAACTACACGGATGGGAGCAGAATAATAGAAAACCACCTGCCAGACTACCAGCAGGCCTAGGCATGGGGCTTTTGTCATGCTGGGTCAACTTAACATCCCAGTCAAGGTCAAGTACAATGACCAAGAATTATTACCACTGAGGTCCAGCAGTGTCTCAGTTTACCCTTCCCACGACCAGCCCAGAGCTCTTCCAGAGGAACGGCAGCCCCACTAGCGGGTCTGGTGTTGGAAAATGTCTCATAATCCAACAGATGCTTCCAGCCACCCAGCTGGGGAGGCTGTGGGAGTGAAGCATTGGGAGTTGAAAAAAACGGAAGGAGGGGCAGGAAACTGAGGTAGGCCCTAGTAGGTGTCCTCGTGGGGGAGGGGAGGAAGAGTGGTAAAGCCAGTCCAAGACTGAAAATTGCAAAGCGGGATGCAAATGATTGGAATTACCTCTGCCAAGTACACTTCTGTCTCCTCTCAGACTCAAGGCTGAGCGGTTCAAGAAATGGAAACCCTGTGAACCAAGGCTGAGCCAGGGAGATTTCCAAAAGGCTTTCTCTGCCCGCATCTTCCTTTTCAAAGGGCTTTAAAATGGGACCGGGACTTGAATGACGAATGGCCTAGAAGGCGCATTAAGTCCCCAGGAGGTAATACCGGCCAGGAAACTTTAAATAACCTTAATAGGGAGGAAGCAGGTAAGTCCTTGAAACAGAAGAAGCGGAGGGGGAAAAAAGCCTCGCCTTTTAACTTTGCCCTGCGGCTTCCCGGGCTGGGCTGGCCCCGGCGGCCGCGGCTCGCCCCAAGGTGCGGCTCGTGCCACCCGCCGCGGCCCCTCCCGCCCGCCGCACTTCTAAAGAAACGTGCACTGGAGCTCGCGGGGCCAGAGAGCTGGCCGCGCGGCCGGGGCAAAGCGGACCCAGCTCCCAGACCGCCGGGCTCCATCCTGCGGTCGGTCCCAAGGGGCGGCAGGCTGCGGCCGCGGAAGGCAGACCCCAAGCCGGCGGTTTCCTTCGGCCTCTCCTGGCCGCAGCCCACGCAGCAGGACGGCGGGTCCCGCCCCAATGTCCGGTGTAGGCATCGCCAGTCTCCCGGGCCTAGCATCCCGCAGCACCGGCCTGCTAACTTTTATTACGCTTTAAGATCTCGACCTCATCTAGGCTTCCTCCGGGAAGCCTTCCCAGATCTTCCCAGGACAGTGTTCCCCCAACACCAGGTTACAGGCGGCGACCTCCCTCAACCTCCTCCCCACTCCAAAAGGAAGCAGCTCCCGGGAAAAGCAACATCGCTCTTGATCACGTCTGGATGTCCAGCACTTATCCCAACGTCTGGCACAAAGTGAGAGCTACAAAGCACTTCTCGTGCTAAAAAGTGTGAGCTAGTGTTCCCTGAGTGGGAGTTTTGCATCTGGTACTGTATGTACTATAGTGCTTTACACTAAGCAAGAAATTCCTCCAAGGGCAGGATGAAGGTGACTGAGGAGAAGACAGAGGCACAGAAATGTCATATACCTAGTCCAAGGTTACTGACACTGCCAAGGTTACTGAAACTCCCAGTTTCCCAAGGAATTCGGTGATCCTGGACACTGAAGGAGCCTGGGGCTGTCCCCAGCCAAGGCTTTGCAGAAGTGGGGGTTCTGAGCGGAGTCCATGCCCTTGCTATGTAAATAAAGACTAAGTCTTATTTTTAAAGGTAGAGTGCAGACCAGGATGTTCCTCTGAATGAGGGAGGCAGGGAGGACGCTTTGCACAAAAGATTTAAGAGCCAATGAGAAGCAAATCTTAACACTTCCCCCTGCTCTTCCTGACCCGATGGGAAGAGTGAACCCCAAGAATAAAAGGTGACAAACAAGGTCTCAGGACTCAGGGCAGGGGAGCTACTTGCCCTGCCTGTAGGGGAGGGAGGAAGTGGTCAGATGCTGATCCCAAATCTCCCACCTTACTGAGTCAGGGGAGGGACAGACCCCACCAGCAGGTGCCACTGCACCTGTCCTGTCATCCCAGGCTGTCACCCAAAGGTGGCACAGGGCTCTGGGTTGCATGGGCCTGGCCTGTGACTTGGCTTGTTTCAGGGGCACTCAGGCATTCGGGGGGGGTCCCGGTACAACTCACCCACTGATAGAGTCTGAATGTGTCTTCCTCACCCTAATTCATATGTTGGAGCCCAAGCCCCCACAATGATGGTATTAGGAGACGGAGAGTTTATGACATAATTCAGTTTAGAAGAGGTCATGAAGGTGGGGACCTTGTGACAGGCTTAGTGCCCTTATAAGAAGAGACATCAGAATGCTAGCTCTTTCCCACTTTCAACTCATCTCATCTCTCTCGCTCTCTCTCTCCCACTCTCTCTTGCTCTGTCCACCTCTCCCACCCCAGTCTCAGACTTCCAGCCTCCAGCAAAGTAAATTTCTGTTGTTTGAGCCACTCGGTCTATGGGATTTTGTTATTCTAGCAGTCCGCAGACTGAGACACCCATCGATCCTCCAAAGACACAATGCTTTTTTGCAATATATACAAATATTGAATCAGTACGCTGTATACCTGAATGTTATGTTAATTATACCTCAATTTTAAAAAGACATAAATAAATAAATGAAAAAGTCCCACAGTGCTGAAAATCAATTACATCATAGCATCTAAACACAAACTGCTGAGTTAGCATTAGGTGGCGTCTGCCCACAGCATACAATCCAGCGACCACGGATTAAAGTCTGGCTATAAAGGGGCATTGGAAGAGTCCAGGCTTTAAAAATGATTGCCCTTAGGAATCCTAACCACTTCAGAGGAGTCCGAGTCAGCTGAACAATAAATACTGGAAAGGGCTGTCAGGTAGAAGGAACAGCAGAAGCCTGTGCATGGAGGCATGACCAAGGACTGTGTGACAGAGAGGGAGGGAGCCAGAACTAGAAGAGGTCAGCATCACGGGGGCCCAAAATCCAAGTAGCCAGTAAGGGATAAAATAAAACATTTTAAACGGAAAATAAAGTGGGACAGTAGTGAGCCTGGAGAGGCTCAAGTGTGCTATGGATAGTAAAGAGGAGGGGAAAAAGAGCCCTTTGTTTGCAAGTAACAGATGAGGAAGAGAAAGTGTTCTAGGATGGAGAGAGAGAGAAATCCAGTAGCGCCCACGGATGTCACAAAGTGCTGAACAAATGGGCCAGCAATGGGACTGAACTCTTCTGCTGTCTCAGGTAGGAAGTCTGAGGACTTTCGGTGAATACAGAGGCCAAGAGGCGGCCCTTTCTTAGCATCCAGGGCTGCCAACACCCCAACCACAGAATACACCGCAAAGCCCCAACTTTAGAACAGGAGCACATTCTGTCTAATTTTGTAATCAATTGTGAGCTTAGCTGGTGCTAGATGTTGAATCACGGTCTATTAGGAAAGAAAAGACTGTCTCGGTAATACTTACAAAGTAAAATATGTGTGGAGAGAATATCATAAAATGTCATAAGAAGAAATTCCACAGAGGGAAAGAACACAGAACGTACGTGACTGGGTCACCAGGGAAAGCTTTGGCCTGAGTCTTCCAGAGTAGATTAGATTTAGGAGCATTCCAGGAGGACTTCTTGGAGGAGGCACAGCTTTGAGCGGAGCCTTGGAAATCGCACAAGATTCAGAATTAGAAGAGAAAGGGAGGAAATTCCTGGAGAGGGAGGGGGCTCAGCAAAGCAACAGTGTTTCCAAGCTTGGGGCAACAGTTTTGTGTTCCAGCGGATATACTGCGTAGATTTAAAAGCCTGTGATCTCAAGGAGCTGCTAGGCGAGACAGCTTGGCAGCCGCTGAGCACAACTGAAGGCTGGGCCACCAGCTGCCTGTGGATTAAGTAGGCGGACAGAGAGCCAGTGATGGGGGATAAAAGGGAGTGAAGTGGATATTACTTAGAAGCAAACTCAAGGGGGGAAGAACGCTGCCAGGCCATGGCTGTCCTCGCATTCTTCAGCTTCCTCCCTTGGAAAGCTGCATTACCAGGCGACCTCTTCCTGGCTTTAAGAGATGTCCAAATGGGAACTATTAACAAAGGCACATTCCCATTTTTATCTCCGTCACAGAGTGCTTCCCCGCTCACGCTTTCTCCCTGTGGCCCAGGATCGGGTTGGCGGGTTGTGGGAAGGAGATCAATGTGTTTGCCGATGGGGCTTCTTGGAATTCTTGAGGACTGGTCCCTTCCAACTCTTAAGATTTTAGAAGTCTGTGTCTATGAGCTGAAAATTCTTCAAAGCTCAGCGGCTAGGATTTCATGATGTGAAGATTCTTCGAGTCAAAAAATGCCTCTGAGCCTCATGTTCTAAGATTTCACCATTCTTAGATTCCCCGAGCCGCCGGGTCCTGGCGTATGATTCAGAGAGTATGCAAGTGTGGAAGACTTCACGCTGTGAGCTTCTGATCCCAAGACTAGACTATTTCATGACATCTTGGTCACCTCTGGCTTTCTGGCCTCGCTCTCCTTTGATGGTGGTACCTAAGCCATCCTGTGTGTCTGCTCCTGAGTTTGTTTTCCTCCTGCCACATGTTGGGAAAATATATTCTATGTTCAAGTGTGAGTTACCCAGGTCAAGGAGAGCGGACAGAGCCTGCCGAGCCAGCAGGGATTCTCAGCAAACCGCTCTCCATGCACACAAAGAACCTGGGATTACGCATGCCAGGGGTCAGTGCTAGGGGGTCCCCAGAGGTACTTCCATACCATGTGACACACATTGGCTGAACAACTCCTAAGCACAGAGCTCCAGTAGGAGACAGCAGATGGGGCGGGCTGCAGAAGCACCGGGCAAAGGTGAGGCTGGAGGGTCCTTGTCTCTCGGTCTAGGATCTGGTGTTACTAGGCCAGCTTGTTCTGATCCAACTCTGATTGAGGGGCTCGCACCCCCTGGGTGACCTCTGGGGAGAAGAGAACTCAGCATGACCTGGGAGCCTCGGGGAGGTGTCTGTTCCCTTCATTCCTGGAAGGGCACAGAGATCTGATAGGAGGCCCTGAGTAGGGACCAGAGCTGCAGGCTCGAGGGACCAGGGTCATTGCCTGCTGTGGTTGCTGTGGAGGCTCAGGGAGGGTGGGAGGACTTGAGAATGGCCACTCCTGCAGGATGGGAAATGAGAGACATGTTCTGAAATATGGGCACATACAATAGGAAGAGAAAGGAAGAACAGAGTCTCCTTGCGAGGTGTGGAGAACCAGGACGCAAGAGAGACTAATATACAGTTGCTGTATGCCTCAGTTGCTACGGCTTTAAAATGGGACTAATGATCCCCACTCTCCCTGGCTTGACAGTGAACTCTCTGCAGCTAAAGACTAGGCCATTCCCAGGTCTGCCCCCAGCCCTGCACCACCCAGCACAGGAAGGCACTCGGGCTGAGTGAGTGAGGAAGCCAGTGAGGGAAAGGAGCCCCAGGGAAGGAGAGGCTCCGAGGCTGGGCAGGTGTCCAGGGGCTGTGCCACGGCAGGCTGGGCTCTCTGCTCCACAGACTGGCAGCGGGAGGTAGCAGGATCACCCACCGGAACCAACAGGCTTCCAGATAATTAGGTATCAGCAGATTAGACTATCAGCCCCGCCCAGGCTCAAAACCTCAGGGTGGCCCCGGGGCCTTTAAGATGTGGGGGCCAGAGACGAGTGCCGGAGAAGTCAGAATGGGGCTGACCCTGGAAATTATCCAGCCAACCCCTCGAGGGACAGAGGGAGCAACTGAGGCCCAGAGAGGGGAAAGGACTAGCCCAAAGTCATAGGCAAGGGAGGAATGAGGTGAGGGCTAGAGCCTGCTTTGTAGGTGCACTACCCACTTGATGATGTCGACATTTTGTGTCCCCGTAGGAACGCGTGGAGCTATTCAAGTTCAAGGAGGAGGTTCCCCACTGTGGCTTATGCAGTCTCCATTCATTCTCCATTCACTCATCCCTTAGTGCAGGATGGCAGAAGGGAAGCATGGTCATCGCATGGTGTCTGACCATTCATTCATTCATTCTTTCATTCCCCAAGTATTTGTTGAGCACCTAATAACATGTGCTGGCCCCTCAGGGTATAAGTACAGGCACTCTGACTATAGGGAGACTCTTCTTTGTTCAACCGTGCTGACTTAGCCAGTGTTAGGGGCACAGATTCACAGTGGTCCCTTGGAAAGCTAGGGACTCCTTCCAAGAAAGCAGCTCATGCGCAGAATGTCTTTGGGAACTTCTATTTTAGAATCACCTTCAGATCCAATTTATAAGCCAAGGAGAAAATCAATTTTGGCCCATTTCAATGATCTCTATCATATTTTATTTAATTTTTGGCAAAAAATGATTATCTCCCCCCAACTCCAACACACACACACACACACACACACACACACACACGCACACATCACCAGGTAGTGTCATCTGACTACTAAAAACAAAAATGAACTCATCTTTCAGATGTCCGAAAAGCTTGGGCTCTAGCATCAGACACACCTGAGTTGGAATGCTGAGTCCCCCAGCCTGGCTGTGTAAACACTGCCCCCATTTATTGTCTGTCAAAGAGACATGATGATATGACTTGTCATATCTCCATGAGCACCAGAGAATGTGTACTTATGAAGTGTAACGCAGGGCCCTGTGTGGAGGCAGAGCTCAATCAATGATGGTTTCATGGTTTCTATCTCTCTAGTGAGGGGGTTGAAGAATTTTACAAACTTTCTGGACACCCTTGGCCACTATGCCTGAGGGCTCAGGCTTTATACACATCGGGTGGGTAACGTCCACATGTCTGTTACAACACAAACAAGTACAGAATAGCGGAGTCCTTGCTATGTTATGCCTGGAGAAGTACGGACTTAGAGGCATTCTCATCCAGTGTGTCCACTGTTCCGGGTGGGGGAGGACTGAGGCCCCCTAGAGGGAGAAGGACATCCCCTGATTAGCCCTGCTAGTTAGTGGCAGCCAGTGCCAGTCTCGGGAGGCAGCCGACAGAGCTGATTGAAATCTGCAGGTCCCAAGATTGTCACAAGATCGGGACTCAAGGCTCAGGCATCCTCAGGTCCCCGTGGGCAGGGGCTGCCACCACCCCACTCCAGTGTTGCTCTGCTCTATAAAGGAGGGGCGTGGATATGGCTGATGGAGAAGGTGTTACAGGGCAGAGATGAGGTGTCCCCTGGCACCTTCCTCTTCCCCTGTCCTGGAGCCCTGCCCTAACTGTTTCCCAAGCACAGGACCTACATCGAAGTAGTCATTTTACACACAAGCAGTGTCTTCTCATTGCCTCACAAAACCCCCTCGATTGTGGAAGGCCGGTCACCCCTGCCCCATTTGACAGACGGCAACACCAAGTTATACCTGAGTCATTGGCTTTAGAGCCAGAGCAGGGACTGAAACCCAGAAGCAAGTCTGCTGTCTCTCAGCTGCTGTGTGAGCTGTCTAACACAGCAGGGCCTTCACCATCATCACTCCAGCCCCATAGCCAAACAAAATACTTTCTCTCTAAGTAGAAGTGCTCCAAGAAGTAAAATGTTAGGCTCTTGAGCCCTAAAGGGGAGAAAGAAACAGCAGGAAGAATCGGAGAAGGACAGGAAATACGGAGTGGGCACAGGGCAGCAGGAAGCGGGAAGGCTTCTTTTAGGGCCAGCTAGACTGGCTCTGTTCCTCATCAGCCACGTGACCTTGGGCAAGTAGTCCAGACTTTCTGAGTGCTCACCTGAGCCAGCATCCACCAAAATTGAAAAGCTGCCTCCTGCGTGCAGGGGGCCTGGCAGGTGGAATGGAGTCCAACTGTCCCGTGGAATGTCAGGCCTGGAAGGGGCTTCAATAATGACCTAATCCTGGCATCTCATCTCACAGGCAGGAAAAACCAGGCCAAGAGAGGGGAACTGACTTGCCCAAGGTCACACTGCAAACCCACGTTCATGCTGGGCCCAGCCCTCTCAGTTTATATTGAAATCAGAGACCAGACACGTTTTCAGGGGCTCCTCCTCCCCATGGAATCCTAAAATGTACGCTTTCTTTCTCCTCTTAGCAAAGGAAACATGCGCGATTTCTGCCTAGAAGAAAATATAAAAATTTGAGAAATACTAAAACTCAAACTAAAACCCTAGCTCTTAACAAAAAGTCTCTCTCTTTAAAGGTTCCTTTTTCCCGCCTTCCTCTCTCATTGTTTCCCCGCACCAAATATTTTGCAATAACAGTAATGCTGAGAGGAAAGAAAAAATAAAAATCTGATGCACTTAACAGATATTTTGGTACAATAATGCATCACAGATGTTCATATCAAACTGTGCGCGCGCACATACAATTTTACGGAGAAGGCTGCTCGTTTCTGACTTTGGGGTTGAGGACCCTTAACACGGCCATCCGCCCAAGCCCTGGAATCCCTCCCTTCCCAGTCAGCCCGCAGCTGCCCACGGGGATGGAGGAGAGATTTCAGCACCTCGCTCCAAAATGATAACAGGACAAATTGGCGGGGCTCGGACACTCTGGCAGGTGGTGAAGGGTGTGCAGATTAGGGAACCAAGAGGAGTCCTGCTTTCTTTTGTTCCGGGCTTGCTTCCTACATCCCTCTTGAGGAGCTCGACCCAAGAACAATTTTAACAGCGCGCCCAGGCTGGTGGATGGGGTGGGCGCATTTTTGAAACCAGAGATTTGAGTCCGTTTGATCTTCAAACATGGGCTTTGGAGACTGTCAGCGGGCTCCTTGCTGGCCGATAAATGGCTCTCGGGAACTTTTCCTAAAACGTAACTTCACACACTTGCCAGCAAATGTTTTCAACCTACCAAAGCCGTCATTTGGTTGAACAGCAGCGTTTCCAGACACCGAAGAAAGATAGTTTTGTTGTTTTAAGAGAGACAGATTAAAGCCAGGGGCTCTCGCACCAGAGGGCTCTCTAGGCTCCCTCTAGCTCTCCTCCGATTCCTCTGTGGTTGGTACAAAGAGGGTACGGACAGGGATCTCAGATGCCCCACCTCCCCGGCCTAAAAAAGATATCGAGGCCAGACGTGAGGTCTCTGAACAGAGAGGCCTCCCACAAACCTGCCTCCAAAATGAGATGGGCGGTGAGCACTGTGGAGCCCGACACAGATAATATCAGCTCCCGAGGCTGGCAAGAGAAAAGTCACTTCAGAGGGAGAAAGCCGCTATGTGCAGAGGCTTCAGGGCCCGGGCCAGAGAATGCACAGGATTTTCCCCCGTGGAGAAGGAGTCAGGCGTAGTCAGAACCCTGCGGGGCGTGACTAACTGCCCCAATATTCCTGCCACTGGGGCCCTCTGGGTAAGGACTCCACAATTATGGGAGAGCCAGCAGGAGAACCGACAAACCGGCCTTTCATTTGGCCGGCAAATCAATCTGGCTTCTTACCTCCCCGGGGACAATATTGCATTTCCCCTGGAAAAACAAAGGCCAGAAGATCTCCAAAGGGGGATCGGTTTCTGCCACTGTTTCCCTGGGGAAGAGTCTGCCACATCCTGGGAGCGGCAAGCAGGTCTGGTCCCAGTGGTAGTTTCTAGCCTGGCCAACTTACGAGGCTGCCTCCTGAACGGAGAAGCATGCCTTGGGGGCTGCATCCCACCCGGCTCCTTGGCCCAAGCCCTGTTTTTGCGCCTCCTTGCCGGAGCCACCAGCCCTGATGTGGAGCCCCTGTCTCCAGATTGACAGCCTGTCCTCCAGGCACAGATGTGAACTCATTGTTCCCAGGGTCTCCGAGCTGAGTTTGGGGCCAGTGAGTTACAAGTGACCTCTGCCCACGGAGATGGGGCTTTTAATGACATTTTGCTGGATCAGGTCTCTGGCAGCTGGAGACTTTAAACCTCCAAAGCTCTTCCCTTCCCCCACTGCCCCTACTCTTGAGGTCCAGAGACCAGAACTGTCAACCTTTAAGTGAACACACTGCTCTGAAATTATTAACCCCAAAACTCTCCTTGTTGACTTTCTCCAGGCCCAGGGAGGCAGTCCGAGGGTCGCCTAGAGCCAGGCAAGAGCAGGCCCAGGCTGGTGGACGGGGTGCGCAACTCAGCAGTGCTTAATCCTCAACAGTCAGCCAGAGTCATGGGGCACTGGGTCCACGACACATCCCCTGCCCCCAAAGTTGCAGGAACCACGACTCCCTCTGTGCACCCTCTGTCCATACACGCTGCTGCCCAGGCAGGCTCACGGAACCGCCTCAGGACAGCCTCCTGCTCCTGAGACCCCGGGGGCCTCGGTGAAGCTGGACACAAACCTGCAGCTTTGCTCTTTTTGTTTTCCTCACTCTGATGCTCCCAGGAAAATTCTTTCCGCTCAGGCAAGCACAGCAAGTGGGGAGTGCCTAACCCAACAGGTAGCACGTTGAGATAGAAGCAGACACCCCAACTCTTAGCCCAAATTCTAGCACATACCAGCTTGCCCCCGACCCACCACTCAAGGCGCCGGAGAGGTGACTCCCCACCTGAAAGAGCCTCTCCCATAGGAAAGAGCCTCTCCCATAGGAAGGCGCCTGAAGGAGGAAGGCTATCAGAGAGAAAGACAGCAGGGCTGCCCGGTTCAGCCAAGAGCCTACCTGGGAGAAGTTGAGCCCATTAAGAGGGTGGCACTGCTCCTCCACCCGCTCCACGGCCCCGGTGCTCTTCTTCATCCTCTCGGCCTGCTGGGCCAGGTAGAGATCCAGCACAGGCACGCCGCGGGAGCGCACGTCCGTCTCCGTGAGCGAGTTGACCATGAGCATCACCCACACAGGTCTCTTGCGCTCCCAGTTGCCCGCGATGGCGTTGAACAGGTAGTCGGCATAGAGCCCCTTGCCCCGCTGCGCTGGCGTCATCCACGAGGGCATCATCAGCTTCACGTAGTCCAGGTGGCGCTTCAGGCGCCAGTAGAGCTCCCGCGGCAGCACGTCCTGCAGGTTCTCACCGTGCGGGAGCAGCTGGCAGCTGGCCAGCGCCGAGATGGTATAGGGGTCGGTCAGGTCCAGCTCAAAGTAGACGCGAGCGCTGGCCTGAAAGGCTGCCTTGGAGTTGTCCGGGATGAAGTCCCACACGCGCGTGTAGGGCACGTGGATGGTGCCAAAAAGGTACGCCGGGGGGTCACGCCGGATCGTCCACAGGAAGGAGTTCAGCTCCCTCTGCTGCAGTGGGAGAGAAGGCAGGCAGTGAGGCTGCAGGCAGTGCAGGAAACCTGGGGTAGCCTAGGGAGACGTGGGTAGGGGTGGGTTGGGAGGCAGAGGCCCACTAGGGCTCAGGGCAAGAGCAAGGACTTCGGAAGCAGGAAGACCCACATTCAAATGCCACCTTTGTCCTGTCTCAGCTGCATGATCTTAAGCACACTGTTCCACTTCCCACAGACTCGGTTTCCCCATCTGTGAAATGGGGGTGAAAGCAGCACCTCAGGGGACGGTGACAAGAGAAAACACCCGTTAGTGAGCCCTAAGCGCAGCGCCAGGCACAGAGGAGGCACGCACCAAAGGAAGCTCTCCTTCCGATTAGCTTTCCCTGTGAGGGCCAAGGACCGCTGCAGCACCTGAGAACATTCGTGCCCGGCCAAGCCAAACCTTCCCCGGTGGTGTTGCGTGTGGAGGGTGGGGGAGAGGGGGACCAAGAGTCCTGCTCTGGCAAGAAGGGAGGAAGTCATATAACTTTTAAATCCAGCCATTAGAAGATAAATGCCAAGAGCACTTTGAAAGCAGAACACCTATTAAAAATAGCACACCTATTTAAACAGCTACTTCCCATTCACCAGGGCGGATCCGGCGTTCTAGTCGGAGGGAAGGCCTGGAGTGTATGCTGCTTGGCTCCACCACAGATGAGAAAGCACTTTAAAAGCTGCAGGCTAAATACTCGGACTTAGTCCCAAGAAATGTACATACCCTGGGGCTTCGAACTCCTCCCCTAAAACGCTATACCTGGCCTCAACTCCAACTCTGTCATCTTCTAAGATCTGAAGCTCTGAGAAGTGTTTGTGGGGGTGAGGAGGGGCATGGACACAGAGGTCCTTTCTCCAGATCTAGCACTGGACCAGGACTTAAAGCGCACGAGAAAGAGACTATCATTTCTCCCAGGCAAAGTCATTTTCCAACCAGAAAAGCCCCTGGATGGGCTACTGACAACCTGCAGCCCTAGGTCAACCTATAAAATGTTTCTGCCTGATTCCAGCACAAATGAAAACTGTGTGACAAGGTGGGTGGGAGATCATTACCTTATTTTACTAACAACTAAAAATCGTGAATCCTAGCATACAGGAGCTAGACTTGCCCGGAGCTCCCAGCTGGCCACTGACCTCCCAGTTCCTGCAAAAATCAGGACGCTGGAGGTGCACCTTGCCCAAGGTCAACTAACTCCCTGCTAACCCAGCAGTGAGCGAGGACCCTACAAAGGCTTTTCCTGTTCCCTGGCCTCCAAATAAGTGTTATTTTCAATGCATCAATTTACACCTGGAGGGAGGGAGACTGAGAGAAATCAAGGGATTCTGTAGTTGAGAAGGAAAATTTAGAAGAACCAGTAATTACTCAGCTCCCAAGGAGATATTAGGCCAGCATGCCCTGGCACTTCCTTTTCTTCTCCTCTGGAATCTTCCTCCTTTTAGTGAAATGGGGGCAGTTGGGAGACTGGGTGCTGGGCCCTGGGCTGGAGAGGGAGATAGCGATGGGAACCAGCACCAGGGAGAAAGTTTGCCTTAGGTTAGAGTGGGAGGAACGGGGGAGAGGGAAGCCTGTGAGAGGGACAGAGTGGAAATTGGAGAGGAAAGGTCTGATGGAAGTCAGAACAGAGAAGGACAAGGGATGGTAGAAACAGGGTCAGAAGTGGGCAGAGAGCAAGCAGAAGGGTAAAGACAGGATAAAGTGAGAAAGAAGCGAGTCAAAGGGGTAGAGGGAGGAAACGTCCAAGCAGGACCAGGAGCGAAAGTCGAGGAGAGCCCGAGAGCGTCAGCGTGTGGAGAAGGAGCTGGAGAGGGAGCGCCCCATCTCGGCTCCCGGCGCGGAGCTGGACCCCGGGCGGCAGGAGCCGGGGAAGGGCGCCCGAGGCAGCGCCCGGAGAGCGGAGATGGAGCGGGTGGGCTGAGGTGGGTGCGGAAGGCAGGACCCCCCAGCCCTCGTCCCCACGGGTTGGAGTGGCTGGGCAGCCGGGAGAGTGGCTGGGCAGGCGCTCGCTCACCGATCCGGGCGGCCGGCACTGTCCTCCGTCCGGGGGCTGCGGGCGGGCGCGGGCGGTGGCGAGGAGGGCGGCGAGCAGCGGCCCCGCCAGGGCGGCGTGCATCCTGCCGGGGCCCGCGGGGCGCGGGGACCCTCCTGGGCGGCGCCCCCTCGGCGGGGCGAGGAGCCCCCAGCTGGGCACGGAGGTTCCTCCGGGACGCGGGGCTCCAGCGACGGGATGCTGGGAGCCCTCTGGGGCGGGGCTGGGTGTCCCTGCCGGACCTGGGGGTCCCTCTGGGGCGGGGCTCCGTCTGCTGGAAGAGGGGGACCCTCTGAGGCGGGGCCCCTCCCCAGGCGCGCAGCCGGGTTGGCCGAGTCCGGGGTTCTGAGAGCGCGCGGGTCCCAGAGCGCGCCGACGTCCCGGAGCTGCGTCGCGGTCCAGGGACGCACGGGGTCCCGGGGCGGTACCGGGCTCCCCGGGCGCGCGGGGTCCCGTGTTACGCGGGGAGCCGGGCGCGCAAGGGTCCCAGGGGTGCGCGGCGCTCCAGGGGGCGCGCGGTGGGACAAGTGCGGCGGCGGGCGCGGCGGGGCGGGGGTCGGGTCTGGGGCGCCCGGCTGCCCCAGAGCCGGGCTCAGAGGGGCGGCGGGCGGCCGCGCGGCCGCTGCCCGGGCTCCGCCATGCTGCTCCGCGGCCGGGAGGGAGGGAGGGAGGAGGGCGGGAGAGCGGCGCGGAGCCGGGCCGGGCGGGGGGCTGGGGCCGCCGGGGCGGGGGGAGGGGAGGACCCGGCGCGGGGGGCGGGGGGCCGGGGCCGCGCCGGGCCGCGCCGGGCCGGGCCGGGCCGCAGGGAGTCGGGGCGAGCTCCGCGCCCGGGCGCAGCGAGGCGGGGTCTGATGGGCATGGCAGGCGCTCGCTCGCTCTTCTCTCGCTCCCTCGCTCGCTCCCTCACACACGCGCGGAGGGAGGCGAAGCCCGCAGCAGCCACTTCCCCACTTTCCAAACTTCCCAGCGCAACTTTTTCCTCTCCTCCCCTGTCCGTGCCTCCTCCTCCCCCATCGCTCCCCCTTCCCCTGGCCCGCTCCCCGCCAGCCGTAGCTTCCGTTCGCGGCCACCAGGGGGCGCCCGGGCCGAGGCTCCGCTCAGCCAACTTCAGTGGGCTTTTCCGTGGACAGGGTTGGGTGATGAATTCGGGGATGCGAACCAGCATCCCCTAAGCATTTGATGCGCAGGTCCTGGTGGGAGTTAACAGCGATAGAAGCAGGAGTGGGCAGGCACTCCCAGACTGGGGGGGAAGGCAGCGCTCAAAGGGAAACCAGGGAAACTGGTAATTACAACTTTGTATCACACTGCTCCTGGCTAACACTGGCATGTGCTTAGTAGGTGCTCTGCAAACTCTAGCTGAATTAAAACAAAACAACAAAGTAGTCTTCCTCACAACTCCTTGGCACCTTCCATTTAAACAGTCTTGTCTCATTAACTTCCTTGGACCTGCCCAGGATCCCTGTAAATGGCCAGGGAACAGGGAAGATTCATACTCCCAAACCTTACACCACAGGAATTGAGAGAGCCCTTAAAACCAACCTTCTCTTCCTGAGAAGGGAATGAAGCTTAGAGAAAACCAAAGGGCAGGGCACAGGCTTCTGGGCCATTTTCAGCAAGTGGGGAAACTGAGTCACAGGCACCCTTGCTTAGTGCTATTAAATGAGACTTCACTAATTCCTCCTATGCTGACAAAAGAGACTAAGTATGGGATTAGGTAGAATTGTCAGGAGCCCATAGCCTAGAGAGAAAGGAAGGGACAGTTATGCAAAGAGGCAGTTAAAATCAGGCAATGAGTACCAGAACAGACAAAAGCACTGCAGATTACAAACAGAGAGGAAGGTCTCCTAACATAGCTTGGAGGCTCAGTGAAGACTCCTGGGAGGGACCTTGGAACAGAAGGCCAGTGGCAGGACCTGAAGTTGTGTCTTCCAGCCACGCTGGGGACCAGAACACGGAAGAGAAGGACAGGGATACCAGAGACTTGCAGGTTGAACCACATGAGATTGTTGTTTTTATAGATCCGAAATAACTAATGTTGGCAATTTCATATGGTTCAAACAACTAGGTATCCAGACCCACCTCATTCTCAGCGAGCACACATCTGGCGACAGATGCAGAGCAGGCCAGAGTGCCCGGATGCTGTGAGAGAATAGTGTGGCTCCATGTGTCCCACACACAGAGCTCTGAGAACTGCAGCTGTGACAAAAGAGAAGTCCTTTAAAGAATCCCTGTTCCCCGAGGCTCCAGAGCTCCCACTGCTTTTGGTAAGGATGAGGTAAAACAGTTGAGAGGTGGGGGGAGGAGTTCATTCCACTGAGAGGGAGGGTGACATGGGGAGTTAGAAGACACAAGGCAGACAGAGGGTAACAAAGGACCTGATCAAGTTAAAAATGGACCCATATAATTAAAGCAATGAGGCCTGTGAGTGTGTGTGTGATTTTTAAAATGTTCCAAGTCTTTTTCCCCTAAAATTATAAAAGTTTCATTGGCTAATTGTTATGAGTACCAGCTATGACTTCTTCCTTCATGGCCCTATCTTATGGCTGTGTGACCAGAGTCAGAAGAGTTAACCTCTCTGTGCCTCACTTTCTCCATCCAGCTTCCTTATAAATATAAATATATATATATATAATAAATATATATATAAATAATAAATATATATATATATATATATTTTTTTTTTTTTTTGAGAGATTGAGCTGGGGAGGGGCGGAGAGAGAGAACCTTAAGCAGGTTCCACACTCAGTGCAGAGTCTGATGCAGGACTCAGTCTCACAACTCTGAGATCATGACTTGAGCCGAAATCAAGAGATGGATGCTTAACTGACTGAGCCACCCAGGGGCCCCTCCTGCCCTATTTTTCTAAGTCAATCTGTGCACAATACTTTGGATCTCCACCAGCATTGTTATGGATATTGTTAATAAGATGCAAGAATGAACAGGTTTTTCCACTCCTAGCTGGAAAGAAAGTTAAAAACATTCATCCACACAAAGTAGTAGTATTGTTGAAGATAACTAGACAGGACAAACAACCCAAATGTCCATCTATAGATGAGTGGACATACAAAATGTGATATATTCTCATGCTGGAATATTTGTCCAGAAAAAGAAATGAAGTACTGATACACACTTCTGTGCAGATCAGTTTTGAAAATGTTACACAGAATAAAGGAAACCAGTCACAAAAAGGCAAAAATAATATGATTTACTCGTATAAAAGGTCCAGAGGCAGAGAATAATAGAGGCAGCAAGTAGATTAGTAGGATTAGGAGGAACAGGGAACTTGAGGGACCTGGGGTGAAAAGTACTGGGTTGCTTTGGGGAGTAATGAAAATCGTCGAGAATTAATTATGGTGAAGTTAGCAAAACGCTGTGGACATACTACAAACGGTTGAATTATACACTTTAAATGAACGAATTGTACGGTATATGAATTATATTTCCATAAAGCTGTTACCAAAAAACAAGGGACAAACAAGTTTGGGCCTCCAGGAAAGGGTGCTCCTCAAGAACAAGGGTCTTAGTGTTTTCTAACAATTTTTTCCTCCCACTTGGTGGAGTGAGATAAGTCCCAATGAGCAGTCCTAAAATCCTGGAGATTCACTGTTGCTTCTGCTAATGCCTCCCTGAGAAACTTCAGAGAGTTCGGCTGGCCTCACTGGACCTCGGTTGCCCTGCCACTGGTATGAGCAGGCTCATGGAGAAAATAGCCCTTAAGAATCTTCTGTGTCCAACACTAGAGTTCAGAACGCCATGACCACTGCCTGCCCTGGGGCCTGTAGGCAGGATGGGAAAGGCACTGGGCTCAGGAAGCAGGCGCCGGACTCAGCCACCTGCCTCCTCTCCAGTGCACATCCGGCCCACTTTCCTTTTATTGCAATTTAATGAAGTTGTTCAATCAGATGGGTACCAGGAATCTGTAGGCTGTAACAGCCCGGGCAGACACAGAAGCCTTGTAGCGTAACTAAACCAACAAAATCTGCCTCTTAAATAGATCCAGGAGCCCCGGGTCCTGCCAAAGGGCATCCCTCAGGGAAGGAAACGAGGGGCTCCCTGTTCAGCTGACCCAAAGGAGGTACTTTGCTCTGGGCCCGATGGCTGCCCTCTTGGCTGGCCATTGCTTGGGTTGCTGGCCCCACTGGTGTTTTCAGATGGGCCCCGCCGGGCCTGACTTCTAGTTCAGCCCCTATTCCAGATGTGCCCATCTCTCACTCACCCGAGCTCTGGCTTCTCCAGCCCAGCCTTCCTTGTCCGGAAGTTAACTGCTGATGACTGAAAGACAGGACTGCTTTGGGGGCAGGGAGGGTGGGGGAAGAAGAGCAGATTCCAGGACCCTGCAGCATCAACAGTGCTGAAGACAGTCTAGAGGGATGGAAAGAACTAGAAAATATCAGATACTGAGATGATTCAGAAAAGGGCATTCCCTCATGGAAGTGCGGAAATAGACACAGGATTGCAGGGCATGGATTGGAGTCACTACACAAGATAGCCTCGTAAAACAAACAAACAAACAAACAAACAAACAGCAAAGCAAAACAAAAACAACTTAAAAAGAATAATTAAAAAAAAAAAAAAAGAAAGAACGCCCACCTGTGGTCCAGCTCAGTGGAGGTGTGGAGAACAGGAAGGAATCAGCCCACATGTTGTCCTCACAGAACTTGCCATCCAGGGAGGGAGACAAGAGATACAAATCATGTGATTTAGGAGACACATGGGGTGTGAGTATATGTTAGGGGAGCAACTTTTGTTGAGAAAGTCAGACTTCAGAGAGAGGAAATCAGCAAAGTTCTTTGTAAGAAGGTAAGATAAATGAAAACCAAATATATATATATATATATTTATATATATATAAATGTATTTAATTATATATTTATATATAAATATATCAAATATTTATAAAGATATATAAATAAATAAATAACAAATAATGACAAATAAATAATGGATAATAGCAAATAAATAAATAAAAATAAAGTTGATCTTCAAGGTTGAGTGAGATTTGGAGGGGGAGGATGAAGAGGAGAAGGTTATTTCAGACAGTAGAAAGAGCATGTGCAGAGGTATGGGAGTTTAAGGGTCTGACATATTTGGGAATCTGTGAATGATGACGAGGGAGACTTAGCATTTCAGAAACACTAAGGAAGGTTGGAAATAAGACTGCAGCAGGAAGGGCCATGCATGAATGTGGGAAGCCCTTGGTCTTACCATTCAGAGGATATATTCTTCCCAGCTTGCCCTGCATGAATTGCAGGTGGAATTGAGAGTGACTCCATGTCAGGTTCTAGGTGAGATGTGTGCAGGCATCAGTGACACACCAGTGCTCTGCACTGACTTAATTCACAAATGCTTATTGCATCCCCACATGTACCATATAGTGTACTAGGCATGAAGGAGTATGGTCCGGACCTCTGGCTACTTGCAGTTTTGAAACAAGATGGAAATACTCAGGCATCTAGTTGCAATGCATTTAAGTGCCAAGTGAGTGCTGTAGTATTGTGAGAGTCAGGAGACATCAGAGAGAATTGGAATGTCAAGGACATCATCTAGGAGTAGTGGAGATTTGACTTAGGCAATGAAGGAAAGGTAGCATTTCAACAGATGGAAAGAGAAAGCGCAGGGACGGCTGTGGGGCTGGGAATAGGACATCCAGGCTGGAGAAGAAGGTGGACTGGAGGGCGGTTTTGGGTGGCACAGTTGGTGGCAGGAGGCGATCTGCAGGTGCAGGCGGGCAAGCAGCTAGGGGTTGTCGTAGACCAGTTCTGTGCAGGACCTTTTATCTAACGGGTCTCGGCAACACTGTGAGACAGATATTTTTACCCCATTTTAAAGATTAGGAAACAGAGTCTCAGAGGGGATACATGGCATATTCAAGTCACAGTTGATGATTAGAGGCCTGGACGGTCTAGTTCTTTCTATGAAACCACTTGCTTCCTTTCTGACACAGGTGGAAAGGTAGCATGGGTAGCATGAGCTGATTGGGTGTGGCTTCTGATCACACACACACACACTCACACACACGCGCGCGCGCGCGCGCGCACAATCACTGGGGGACACTTCACACCGCATACAGCACATCCTGGACTGTCTCTCACCTCATTAGGACATGGGACAATTGTCCTTTAGGAGACTTGTGCCTTCACTCTAGCCAAGCTGTGCCAGGCTCCATCCCTCCTTTTAGGATTCAGAAGAAGTATGGAAAGGGGAAAAAGAAATGTGATGCCTGAAACAAAATACCCTATCGAGCTGACCACTAAGTAGCACTTAGACCCCGAGTATACACACAGCTGCTTTATGTAATGAAGGCTATAGGCCATGTTCCTGGATATAAAATAACAAACCACATATAACGTTTTACATTGCTATGTAATTAGCACGGATCTGTGAGTGTGTGAGCCGGCTGGGGGGAGGGAAGGGGGGCTCGGGCCTCCAACAGGGTAAGCCGTGGAGAAAAGACCATGTGCTGTGGGACCAGAAAGACAGGAGTATGAATTCTGGCTCCTTTGCTTTGTATCCCTAAGGATACAAAGGCACTAGGGCACTAGGGCAATTCTTGGGGTGAGAGTGCTGGTGACGCCTGCATCTACGGAGGTTGTAGTAAGACTTTGGGCAACTTATTTAAACTCAGAGAACTTCCAATTTCATATTTGTCTATAGGAGTAAAAGTATAAGCCCTACAGAAAATGGTTTTGCTCTTTCTGCCCTCATGGAAACGCTCAGCAATATCTAAAGACATTTTTGGTTATCATAACTGGGAAGGTGCTGCTGGCCTCTGATGGGTAGAAATCCTGGGTGCTGTTAAGCATCCTACCGTGAGTGGGACAGTTCCCACAACAAGGAACTCTCCCCCCACAGAATACCAGTCATACTGAGATTGAGGAATCCTGTCTTACAGCGTGGCTGTTTAGAGGTTCTCATCTTTTTTTTTTTTTAATTTATTTGACAGAGAGAGAGCACAAGTAGGCAGAGAGGCAGGTGGGGGGTAAGGGGGTAGAGGGGAAGTAGGCTCCCTGCTGAGCAGAGAACCCACTGAGGGGCTCGATCCCAGGACCCTGAAATCATGACCTGAGCCAAAGGCAGAGGCTTAATCCCCTGAGCCACCCAGGTGCCCCTGGAGGTTCTCATCTTCACAAACTTTTACTGACAATGTCCTGTGTACCCAACACTGTTCTTATCACTTTATTTAAATGTGTTACCTCTTACTCGTTTGTAGTAAATTGATGAGGAAGAGACTATTATTATCCTTATTTTACAGATGAGGAAACTGAGGTCCCCAAACCTGCCCAGAGTCACACAGCCGGTCATGAGTGGAGCCAGGATCTGAAACAAGGCAGTGTGGCTCCAGAGCCTGCCATGTGCCTGACGGAGCTCACACTCAGCAGGTGCCTACTTTTGTGCCTGGCATGTGGTAGCGATGGTGACTCCTGAAAGGGCATGAGAGGAATCATTCGTTCCTTCATGCATCGCATGTGTGTGGTGAGTCTACTCCGTGCCTGGTGCTAAAGAACTGGGCAACCACATAGGTAGAGTTTTTGCTCCCACAGACCTTACTTCCTAGTTAAGGAAGACAAATAATAGAGTGGTAACCATTACCAGTGGAGACAATGGAAGTCATAGAGTGTCTGGTGAACCAGGAAGAGTTTGCCAGGAAAAGATCTGTGGAAAGAGCATTCCCAGTGGAGGGCAAAGCCCCGAAAGAAGAAAGCCACCTTTGGTGTGTTTGGGACAAGACAGAAATCCAGCAAAGCTGGATGCATCGGACACAAGGGAGAAAATCCTAAGAGATCACAAAGAGATGTGGGTCAAAGGAATTCCAGCTTTGCTGAGAAGCTAGAGGAGGGTTTTAAAGAGGAGTAACATGACCTGATTGGCATTTTTAGAAGATGGATCAGACTGTAGCGTGGGCCTCAGGAGCCCACTAAGGGCTTTAGGGCAGTGCTTGGGGTGAGGAGGTTGTAGGAGAACCAGGAAAGTGAGCAGATTTGGATCATACAGTTAGAGCCAGATGGCAGGTAGGCCATGGGGATGAAGGGGCCAGAGGAATCAAAGAAACACTGAGATTTTTGTCCTGAGGGACTGGCTGCATTTACTGAGAGGGGAAGGCTGAGGGAGTGAGTGGGGGTGGGGGGGGTGACAAAAATCCAGTTTTAGGTCATGTTAAGTATGAGCTGCCCACTGGGGTCCTGGAGGTGCTAGGGAAGCAGCCTACATGTGAGCGCGGGGCTCAGCAGAGTGGTCCAGACTGGAAGGTTGGGTTCCATTGCCCAGGGATGCTGTTTAAAGCTATTTAAAGCAAAGGGCCCACCTGAAAGACAGAGAAGACAGAGAAAGCCTGCGGCTAACACCAGAGGACCTACTCATTTCCAGTTTGAGAGAGGAGCCTCCACCCCCAAGCAACAGAAGTAGAAGAACACCAGAAGGCAAGAAGGCAGGATACCCAGTGAAAGAAACCAGGGAAGTGACCATTAGATTTGACCGTAGGGAGGTCGCCGGGAGGCATTTCAGTGGATTGCTAGGGACAAAAACTCCACAGCTTGAGAACAGAGGGAGGAGAGGAAGCAGAAACAGCCAGTTCAGGCAACCCTTCTCAGGCTGTGGGGGAAAAGGCTTAAAAGTAATGGAGTGGCATAAGAACATGGGGGCAATGGAGAGACCTTTTAGAACATGGATCATACAGGGTGCTTATATGCTGATAGGAAGGATGAGCAGAGGGAAGGAACTTGGGATTCCAGGGAGAGAGGGCTCTACCGGAGACAGCCTCGAGAGGCACGAGAGAGAGCGCAATACACTTGAGATCCAAAGGCAGTGGACAGGCTAATCTTTGGTGGGACATTTCAGCTGCTATTGAGGGAAGGCAGCTAGCATATGACAGTTTCAAAGAAGGGAGCCCCCATGACCTGTCCGAGGATGCAGTCATTCAGAGTAGAACCATTCGTGCGGCGTGTCTTCATAGGAAGGAGTTAAGAACAGGAGGCTATCCAAAGGGGCCAAAATTTGGGATTCACCAGAATGAGAGGGCCAGGCTGAGGCAGGAGAGAGCAAGTACAGTGGTTGTCCAGATGGACTCAAGCAGAGCTAAATGAAGTATAAAGGGTTAAGGGGAGGTAATTGGTGGTTCAACCATCATCTAGGGGTGATGTGGGTCTTTCAGCTTCCTCCTTTTATCTGGGCACTTGCAGGACCCATGCAATTTATGCAAGTTAATGTATGCATTTCTTTTCTTTCTTTTTTTTTTTTTAAAGATTTATTTATTTATTTATTTGACAGAAATCACAAGTAGGCAGAGAGGCAGGCAGAGAGAGAGGAGGAAGCAGGCTCCCTGCTGAGCAGAGAGCCCAATGTGGGGCTCGGGGCTCCATCCCAGGTCCTAGGATCAGGACCTGAGCTGAAGGCAGAGGCTTCAACCCGCTGAGCCACCCAGGCGCCCCAGTGTATGCATTTCTATAGTGACTAAGAGCTTGTAACTGCCAAACACAAGCTGTATAAGAAAAAGCTTCACAACTTCCCAGCTTCCTCTCCAGATCTCCTTGTCCTCATCTGTGGAGCGAAAACAACAGCAAGGCGGGGCTCGCAGCTTTGTTGTGGGGATCAAGCTGATGGACCTGAGAGCACTTGGTGTACGGTCGAAGCTGGGAATATTACTTTTATGATTATTATTAATAATACTGATAAGAAGAGGGCTCTAAGGTACGTCCTGTCCTAGGATAAACACTGTGGCGCTCTTCTGAAAAAGTTATAAGGGGCACCTGGGTGGCTCACTTGGCTGCGCGTCTAATTCTTGACGGCGGCTCAGGTCATGATCTCAGGGTCGTGAGAAGGAGCCCTGGGTCAGGCTCTCAGCCGGGCATGGAGCTTGTTTAAGAACTTCTCACTCCCTCTCCCTCGGCTTCTCCTCCCTCTCCCCTCTGCAAATGCGCTCTCGCGCTCTCTCTCTCTCTCAAGTAAATAAATAGTTATAGGGGCACCTGGGTGGCTCAGGTGGTTAAGCCTCTGCCTTCAATTCAGGTCATGATTCCATTATCCTGGGATCGAGCCCCGTATCAGGCCCCCTGCTCAGCAGGGAGTCTGCTTCTCCCTCTCTAGCTTCCCCACACTGGTGTTCCCTCTCTCACTATCTCTCTCTATCATAAATAAATAAAATTTTAAAAAATAGTTATAAAAGAGCACGAGTCATCTGCAACATGGACACCTTCTGAAGAAGTCTTGAGTGTCCATGGCACGGGGGTCTCCAGAGCCCCCACATCGAGTAGTGGGACAGGGTACACTGCGCACAAGGGCGCTCTGCTGAGGACGTGAGCGGGCAGTGCTATCCAGCCGGAGGCGAGGACCTGCCTCTGTGTTTGACTCCACCAGGCACGGTGCAAGCTGGCAGTGGCTTGGGGGATGCCCACCAGCACACTTCTGCAAATATTTAGAATCACTTGGCCTTTACTTACCCAAACCAGTAATGGGGAGTCTGTTGACTTTCTTTAGTTCTCGACATTTTCATGATGACGTTCCAGGTGTACCCCCAGTTACAGACGTTCCCTCCTCTACTTGCATGCCCTGCTTTCCCTCTAAACTCGTCATATCCAAATTCGAACCTCCATTTTTCTCAATTTAGAATTCGGGTTGGATTCTCTCCTTCTCATCTGTTATGCATGCTACGTCTTCTCATTAATCCTACCCAGAGGCTACTTACGACATTTAGCGACAGGAAACTCACTTCCTTCTGAGGTAGCCAACTCCTCTTTAAAGCAACTCTTAAAATTTAGAAACATCTGTAAATCGAGTCTTCCTCCACCTGTCTGAGGTGTGCATCAGCATACCTTATATCCACAAGGGGCTGGTTCCCTCCCTCGGGATCCCATGGAGCAAGTCTTCTCCACTGTCTTCGTCATAGATTCACAGAGACAAGGTCACTATTCATAGATTCACAGAGACAAGGTCACAGAGTGACCTTGAGACACAGAGTGACTCATTGTTCTTTCTTCCCTTCCTTATGTAAAAGGTTTTGCCTGTGTCTACTCTCTTGATCACCATTTTAAAGATTCCTTGTGTGGTGATGGGCATTAAAGAGGGCACATGGTATGATGAGCACTGGGTGTTAAGCTCCACTAATGAATCATTGAACATTGTATCAAAAACTAAGGATGTACTATACCTTGGCTGATTGACTTTAAATTAAAAATAATTAAAAAAGATTCCTTGTTCCTAGAACCCATGCTGGTTCCAACATTCTGCAGTTGTCTCATTCATTGATTTACTAAGTTGTACATCTGTCATCTATGTGCCCAGGGATTGGAGGCTAAGAGAGATTAAATGATTTGTCCAGAATCTTCCAGCTGCTAAGCTGTTCTGATTGTAGACTTGCTCTTTCAATATACCACAGCTGCCTCCGTCGAGAAGCAATGACCCTTTGAATCCAGTCAGCCTTCCAAGTGGCAGAAGTGCCCCCGCTTAGCTGAATTTTCTGCCTCAGAGCTTTTCCCTTAATCTGTCCAGACTGTCTAGCAGTCCTACTTCTTTCTTCTCCTCTCAAATCAGCAGCTCATGCTAGAGGTCTAGCCGAATCAGTGCCAACCATTTCTTCACCGTTCTAGAGCCTTTTTCCTCCAGACTTCCAGACATCCCACAGCTGAAGTAATCACTGTTTCCAGCCATAACCTAAAACATTAATTAGAGCAGGACTAGGAAAACAGTTCTTCAGACAGTGAATTATTAAGACAGTGAATTCAAAGGACTGTCACATCTAGAGGGAGAGAATATGGCTAGACAGAAGCCTCATGAGGGTAGAGCGTGTGTCTGTGCTTTTCATTTAACTTTGTGCATCGTTCATATTCCTAATGGCTGCTACGGCTAATTGATAACATATTGGGGGCACTTCCACTGTGTCAGGCATTTAACAAGATGTAAGAGGTGGGAGAATGCCATTTGTTCCAACCCCTCACCAACACTTGACCTGTCCCATTTTTGTGATTATAGTCATCCTTGTTGGTGTGAAGTGGTCTCTCATTGTGGTTTTAATGTGCACTTCTCCAGTGACTAATGATGTTGCCTCTTTCTTGTACTTCTTTGACATTCTTAGTGAGTGAATCCTTTGTTCGAAGTTTTGGCACATGGACTACTGGGCTGTTTGACTTTTTCCTGACTTGTGATAACTTCCTCAATATTGTGTTCACAAATCTTTTGTCAAACAAGAGTTTTGCAGATTCATGTTTTCTCCCAGGACATGGCTTGTATTTTCGTTTTCTGAAGAATGCCTTCTGAAGAGCAAATTTTTTTAACTTCTAAGAAATCCAGGTTTTTTGTTTCTTTAATAACTCGTGCTTTTTGTGCCTTATTTTAAAGATCTTGGTCTGACTCATGGTCACTAAGGTTTTCTTTCCTTGGCTTTCTCCCAGAAGTTTTATAGTTTTAGGTTTTACAATTAGGTTCAGTAATCCATTTTCAGTTGAATTTTGTATGAAGTGTGAGGTAGGGATCAAGAGCTCCTCCTCCTCCCTTTTCTTCCTCCTCTTCCTCCTCCTCCTCCTTCTTCTTTGGAAATGACTATCATCCCAGTCTCATGTGTTAAAAAGATTATCCTTTCTGTACTGCATTGCCTTTGCACCTTAATAAAAAATCATTTGTTGCTGATGTGTGGGCCTATATTTGGACTATTTTGCTCCACTGATATATATATTTACAGCAACACCACACTGCCT
>NC_081570.1:37551861-37589981 GCF_022355385.1 Mustela nigripes
TGAGTTTGCTAAGTTCTTTATAGATTTTGGACACTAGTCCTTTATCTGATATGTCGTTTGCAAATATCTTCTCGCATTCTGTCAGTTGTCTTTTGATTTTGTTAACTGTTTCCTTTGCTGTGCAAAAGCTTTTGATCTTGATGACATAGGTTTAGTTTTAAATGGCAAAGGTTTTTAATCTCCTTTGAAGACACTTTGAGTGGAAGTTTAATGATTCAAAATCAATCTTTTAGAATTATTTCTACATCATCTTCCCTCTGGAATAAAACTGGAAAAAATGTCAAATTGATGATCTTCTGTGATCTCAAAAGCATATTGGCTTTTAAGGATTTTGTTAACAAAATACTGGAGCAAGTCACTCTATTGCACATTGCCTCAGTTTCCCCATTTATAAAGTGAGCATAATAAGTCTTATCTGATGAGACTGTGGTTAATGTGAAATTTGGTTTAGGAAAGTAGGAAATTTTTATGGAATTAGGAAATCTTCATGTTTTAATTCTTTATGATAATACCAAGGGTTAAATTTGTTTTCTGTCTCTGACCTTTTCTTCCCATCCAGTGACTAGCTTTTTCGTAACCTAGTGTTCATTCCATTCTTGCATACCACCTCCTTCTGTCTCAGCTCCTCTGAGCGCCCCACGCCCAGCAGTTGGGAGATTGGAAAGACACCATCTGCTGGTTAATAAACAGACATGTATTCATTTATAAGTTGATTGGATGAGCGTGTCTCTTGATGTCCCCGTTCTGAATGTTTGTGCATTCCACCACAATCTCACACCCAGAGGCTGTGTGGCTGGGATGAATCCCATCTGAGCTGACCATCCTTCCTGGAATCCGTGGGCTGCAGAGGACGTGAGTTTAGCCAAAGTGGACACCTGCCACCGACTCAGAACAGCAGTGGCTCTGGAGAATCCTGACTTTACAGAGTCTCCCTGGGGCCCTGACCGCAAGGCCCGAGCATCACGGAAGGAGCATCTACGGGACACCTATGGGTGGGGGGAGAGTGTGGTGAAACTGGAGTAAACCAAGAGACCTGGGTCCTAGCCCCTCAAAGGAAAGAGGATAGTGCGGATGGTGACAGGCTTAGGACAGACCCTTAAGGCATTTTATGGGCAACTTTTTATTTATCTAGGCCAGATTGGGACCCAGCAACCCATAACTTCCCCCGCCGATGGATTACTATTCTTCCGAAAGACCCACACGTCTCTCAAGTCCCTCTGAGCTCTGCGACATCCACTGGAGCGAGAGGATTTCTCTGGGAGCTGCAGGCGCTCGTGCTCCCTGCACCCGGCTGGAGTCTTGGGCTGCCCTCCTCCAAGTCGAAATGAATTGCTGCAGATGTATCTGGGCTCCTTGGCCATGCACTTGAGTTCTTTATCCCCAGGTCCGTGTCCCAGAGACATGAATTGTTGAAAGGGAGACTGTTTGCTTTGTTTTTTAAAGATATGTTGAAGAAACAGAACGAAGCGCAGAATTAAGAAGAGCCAGCTCCTCCACTGCCCACAGGTTTAGAGGCGCAAAAAATCCTTTTGTGAGATGGGAACTCACACCAATCAGTTTGCAAGGCCTTTCCATTTCCCAGAGGGGACACTGAGGTCCTCCCATTAAAAGCACTTGCCCAAAGTATTGTAGAGAGTCAGTGACAGAACGGAGATTAAAATCCATTTATTTTTGTTTAATCCCAGTCTGAGCTTCGACTCTGTACAGCAGGGATGACTTAGGGCAGTCTTAGAAGGGGGATGAGTGGCCCTGGGCAGCACACAGGCAGCCAGGACCAGGCCAGGGGCTGGGGCTGTCTCCGCGGGCCTGCACATCTCTCCCTGGGAGCTCACGCTGGTCCTCGCTTTCTGTCTTAGTCTTCTCTCCTCCAGCTTGGGCTGCCATCCACACAGCAGGACTGATCTGGGGCGGGGGGTGGTCTGTCTGTGGGCACACCTACCTGATCACTCCAGCCAAGCTCTAAGCCCCACACCCACCCACCACTAATTGCAGGGTCTGAAAGCCAATGGTTGGTAAGTGGATCCCGGCACTGTAGCTGGAACATGAACTTGAGGTCGGACAGACCTAAATTCAGAACCCCAATTTACCTACTCTTAGTTGTACAGGCTTACACAAGCAACTTTAGGACCTCCGCTTCCAAATTTGATTTTCACACTAACCCAGGTGAAGAACACATGTTAGAAAAGTGAGAATCGTAGATGAAATGGCGACAGTGTAGGGGCAACAGTAATTACAGGAGAGGTAGATCATGACCAATGGGACCCTTGCTCCCTGGCGCTGAGTTCAAATCCTCCCACCGGCAAGTTCTGTGAGGCAGGTGCAAGGCTTGTCCCATTTTATGGATGAGGAAACCAAGGCAGGAAGAGTTGGGCACTAGCTTTGCTATCTCTCTATGTCCCTCATGTGCTTCCTGAGACAGGCAAGGAATTCCTTTCCACCGTACTGGGGAGAAGTTGAGGCACAGAGAGGAAGATAAACAGTGAGCCCAGGGTCACCAAGAAGGAGTTACTAGAGGGGCTGGGTCTGAGTACAGATTCCCTGGCTCCCATCTCAGGGTCCCCCGCCCCTGGCCTCTACTTGCTGGGCTCCGCCAAGCCCCAGGGAAGGCATGTTGCCTGGGAGCAGTGCTCTCCCAGGCCAGCTCACCCCTCCCGCCAGGGAAGCACTGCCCTTATCCCCTGCCAGACAGCCTTGTTGCCCAACGCGTGGACAGGAGCCAAGCCTGGCAGCCTTTGGTGGGCATCCAAGTCGAACTGCTCTTTCCTGCGCCGAGTTTAGCACGCAGCATGGCTTCATCATCCAAATATGTCCTGCCAGACAGGCCTCAGCTGCTGGCCGGCGGGGCACTTGGCGGCCCGAGAGAGCTTGGCGTTAATTGGGCCCAGCCAACATAAATCACGGCTCTCATTAAGAGGAAGTCCAGCCATTCTCCAGCAGGGAAGGGGTGAGAGGTGGATGGCAGGGGAAGAACCTCTCACTGAGAGGGGTTGAGTCCCGTGGTGGCCCTGGGACCCTAGCAAGTGTCTGGATCGTGCAGAACCTCTCATCCAACCATGCATCCGCGGGACTAAGAGGCTGTCCCCAAAGATCTCTGAGAGTTCATGCCAATCACAGAGCGGTCCTGGTGCTTTGGGTGGGGGGGATGCTGTTTATCCTCTCTGCTTGGAGCACCATCAGGGATAAATCCCATTTTAGCCTATGGGGCATCTGTCATCTGACTTTGGAGGGGCAAGAGAAGGTCCTCCCCATGAACAAAAGATCTCCCAGGGGCTGCTTTGCTCTCTGGAACCTTGATAGCAGAAGGCTTGGATGGTCCCGGCCACAGAGCAAGGTGCTCTAGCAGGGGCAGCTTCCTGGGGAAGCTGGGTCACTTGCAGCAAGGCAGGGAAGGGGTTGCCTGCCAGGGTCTGTCCTAAAAGCAGACTTGAGCTGCAAACAATGGTCAGCTGGACTGAGGTCACCAGAAAATGTTGGGTCAGTTTGAAAACAAATTACAAACTTAAAACCTCTGATCTTGCCAAGCACGCACGTACGCACCCACCCATGCGTGCCTCATGACGTTCATTCCACCCTCGGCGCTGATGAAGCTCTAGCCAAGCGCCAAGTACCATGCGGGGCCTGGGAGTATCGATGAACCACATGGAATCATCGCCTTATCCAGAGTCATGATCTATGGAGAAGGACAAGCATCTGAAAAATTGACATTAATCCTCTATCAAAGATTTGTGCAAGGTCCTCTGGGTACAGACGCAGAAGTTACGGACTCGGATGTGGTGGGAGGTGGTCCAGGAGGCAAACGGGGTTCCCAGAGGAGATGGCATCAGCAGGGTCTTGGAGAGTGAGTTGGAAGTACAGGAGAGGACAGCAGAGGAGAGGGAAGAGGGGAGTAAAAGCCGAACAGAGAGACGAAAGGGGCGCTCTGCTCAGAGGACAAAACAGTTGGTTCTGTGTGGTTAGAGGGGATAAGGAGTGAGGGGTGGGGAAAAGGGTCTAGTGAGGCTCAGGCTTGGACTTCTACGATGACCCATCTTTGGGGGGGACCTAAGTTTGTTCCAGTGATATTTTACAGCAGTTCCTAAACCCTGTCTGTGCCTCAGAGACACCCGAGAGCTTTCATAAGATACAAATAACCAGTCCCTACCCCTGCGATCCTGATTTAGCTGGCATGGTGGGGGCCAGGAATCTTTTAAACCAGCTCCCTAGGTAATGCTGAGGTAGCTAGCTAACAGCCTAAGATTGCTCAAAAATGTAAGATGCCAATACATGTGTCAGAGAAAAATAGAGCAGAATTGGGAGACAGAATTCTGAGGGAGGGGAATGGCACAGTTTGTACAGCATGGTCAGGGAATGGATGACCTGAGGGAGTGGAGGAGAGAGCCCTGGGGAAGCCTGGGGGAAGACCATTCCCAGAAGTAAAAACAGCAGGTGCAAAGGTCCTGTGGCAGAGCTGACTGACGTCTTGAGGGGAAAATAAGGCCAGTGCTGCTAAAATATAGGAGGTGAGGTCAGAGAGGCAGTCAGGACAGGCAGGTTGTGTAGAGCTTATCCCCTGGCCTTTTTAAACCTTTGATTTAGTCCCACCATCTTGTGAAGAAACGGGCCCGGAGAAAGGACCTTGAGTAGAATCATCTTCTTTGTGTTCCTCTTTGGCACAGCACTTGGAACAAGGCTGTGTGGCTGGGTAGTATAGAGGAGCATGGAGATGAATAGAATATAGGTTTGGTTGCCCCAATGGTCTCAGTCTAGAGGGGGAGACCCCCCTCATGTGCTTCTTTCCAACAGGTGGCAGACTGTAATTCTTGCTAGCATCCTGATTCCAGCTATCACAGAATTGGCTGTCCCAGCTTAAGGATGTGTGGAGGAGGTGGGCATGTGACTGAGCAGACTGTCACTGAATAGCACCTGGGGGGTAGGTAGGGTAGGAAGCGGAACAAGTGCAGAGAGGGAGAGGGAAGGGAGGTCTGTGGTTCTGGAAAGGCAAAACGCAGACTCAGAAAGTCCTGAGGTTCAAATCTTGAGCAGATGAGACATTTGAGACCAACTTGGGGCACATGGCTTTTTTGCATCTCCCTGGTCTCTATGTCCCCACCTTTTCCACAGGGTTGATCCCTCCTCTGAATGTTGGCTGTGGAGATGGCTGACCTGCTGCGTGGTCCTGGGTCCACCAGCCGGGGGCATGGTGTGGGGGAGGCCGACTCACGGAGGAAGTCTGGCAGCACCTTGCCCAGGGGTAGAGCCCTCTCTCTTTGGAGCACCGAGTGGTTCCATTGGCTGCAAGAAGAGGAAGAAAGCCAGGTGAGGAAGGAGGAGAGCACGATTTGGTCTGTTTTCCTCCCTACCCACAGCAACACTTTCAGGCTTTCTGGGAGCCACTGTGGACAAGGGCCACCAAACAGCGTCTCCTCACCATTCGCGCTGCCCATCTCATTGGCCAATGTGTTCCAGATCTCAACTGCACTCCGGAAGTGGCATCGTTATTACTGCCTCATTTCACACAGTGGAGAGGCCAGGGGGACACGTGGAGGTGGGCACGATTGTCCTTGAAGGAGCCAGGGTTTTTCTGTGTTTTTTCCTCTCTACCCTGCCGACCTCCAGGGCCAGGCCAAGGGCATACAGACCTTGAGGAACCTAGCATACCTAGGTGAGTGGGGAGCTGCTGACCAGGTCAGGAAGCTGGGGACACTCCCCCTCTTTCTGTGTGAAGGAGTTGTAGGTGACAGTGGTACCTTGGTCCTATCCCCTCCATCCTGCCAGGACTTCCACGTTGGCCAGACCCCAGCCCCATTTTCTAGGCTCAGTCCAGTTAGCTCAGCCTGGGGAGGGAGCCTGGGTTAGAAAGAGAAGTTGCACCCGTATAGGTTAACCCTTTCACTGCCAGACAAGGACCATTTCTGAGGCAATTCTGCTGGATTCAAGTTTTCGTTCTCTTGATCCTTCTTCTTTCGGTAAACCCTTCCTTAGGTCTCTTGGGCGCTGTTTCCTGGGTGCAGAGTGGGGGATAAAGAGGCAAGGCAGATCTTGTCCCTGCCCTGGACCTGCTTACCACCTCCAGGAGGAGGAACAGAATGGCGACAGTAATCAATGTTGTGCTGAACGGCTTGAGAAAGGTACAAGCCCTGGGGAGATGCCAGGAGCAAGAGATGAATTCTAGCCAAAGAAATAGAACATTCCCCCTCCCTCAGAATGGCCATTCATTCATTCATTGACTGTTCACTCAGCCTGGGCCCTGGGCGAGCAGGGACGCCCCAGACTGCTCTCTAGACCCTTCAAACTGGAGAGGGGTGAGCATGGGCACTCGTTCAGCTTTGAAATTGATAGCACTTTTGGCTTGAAATGACCTGGCTGAGAAAGGAAGTTCAAGGGTCAGGAAGGTTTGGTTATATCCATGGTGTAAAACAAGGGGTTTTGATTTGGTTGCAGCCAGGTCTGATCCTTTGCTGAGACACAGGTTCCCTTGCGCAAGTCAAAACTAACGTACCCCATGTCTCGAGCATTTTCTGTTAAACCGTTGAGAGCATTCTGCACAATCATGTAAAACCACTTACTTGTCATCGAGTGAGGGCTCGGAGGGCAGGGGACCAAGAAATTAGTAGTAGTAGTGAGAGCACTAGGAACCTGCAGTGAAGATGACTTAGGGGACCAGAACCTTTGCCACCCATGAGAATCCTGAGACCAACAAGGACTGTCACCTCACCTCTTTCAATTCCCACACCTGAGCAGGTGCAATCAGAGGCCAAGAAGCTGAAATGGTCAAACATCAGAAAACACTAAGAATGATTGATGCCAGGCCGAGGCTTGCCTCTGTGGGAATCTGAGACCACCCCCCCACCAGAGCCCCCCAGAGCCAGCCGGACCTCTTTGGTCTCATACTGCAGAAGAGATCTAGAGCTTTGCCTCCAGCCCGGGGGCCCTACCCCTCTAAAAGGCCTCTTCTCATCTCCATTCGGCTGCTTCTATCCATTACCCCTGAATGGAAATGGAAGCTTAATTTTTCTCGCTTGAAGCCATTAACACTCTGGGCCCTTGACAGGAAACACAGCTCAGCTTTAATTAGCCACAGCAAGCTCCGCACAAGGGCTTCTAGCGGAGCCGGGGGACTTCAAAGATAAAGGCTTCCCCATTCTCTCTAATCACAGCTATTAATGAGCCAATTAAGGCTTTCTCTGGGGCCGAGGCGAATGAACAGCTCGATCAGGACGGTGGGCACACAGCTCTCCGCCCCACTGAGGGGAAACTCTGACGGCCTCAGCTCTGCAGCCCATCGCTTGTGTGTCTTAGGATGGAGCAAGTGTCCTCTCTGGGCCACCTTCTGTAATGGGGAGAACATTGTTCCTCCTGAGGAGCAGTTACTGGGACGGGAATGATTGCAGAATCACCGGGAGGCCCTATTAACACTCTCTGGGGGGCTCCGCCCCAGGATTCTGACTCAGTTGTTCTGGGAGGGGTTGCCTACAAGAAAACTCATTCCCGGGTGGCAGTGTTGCTGTTGGTTCGGGGACCCATTTCAAGAGACATCGCTTTAGACAACAAGTGTGAGATGTTACTCGAAGATTTTGATTACACTCCCGGCTATAAATGTGCCATCACCCCTTTCCTTCACCTGCCTCATCTGACAGTTTCCAGAAGTCTCCCATCTGGGCTGTCAACGCTGGGACACAACAGCGTTTGTCACACTGCGGTGGCCTGACAGCGTATCGCCCTCGAGGTGGGTTCCTTCGGGAGGGGAAATGGAGTGGGACTCCCCACTTCCAGAAAGAGCAGACAGTGTGGAGTCCTCCAAGTCCTGACGGATGTGCTGTGTGGTGGATGTTGAGATGGAGCTGTGCAGAGGGGAGGACACTTCAGTGAGGGAACCAGGGAACTGAGCAAAGCAGGGCACTGGAATATGCCTGTGGCTTGTGGGGAACTGGTCAGAATCTTCTAAAGAGTCTTCCCAACTGAAGTCTAACGACTTTAATGTCATGCTGTGTTTCGCGTTTCCTCAGGCAACTGAGACAGACTCCTTCAGCTAGGGCCTGCCTGCAGTGCCCCGTAGTGTGACTCGAGTCACTGTGCTTGGTGGCTTTATAGACAGACTTCTGTGGTCAAAGTACAGTTCAGGTCCTTAGGATGCTGGGTCTCAGCTGGGGCAGTTTGCCATCCTGTCCAGACCCCTCATGGGGCTCCCTCCAACTTCCTGCGCCCTTCCTCTAACCTCCTGTCATTCATGTCCTCTTCAGCCTTCACAGCTCCCCTAAAGTTCCTCAGAGAGCTTGTTTCTGAGCACTCCCACGTTAGCCATCTTTGCCTTATAGATAGATAGGGTACCCCAGAGTGTGTGCCCAGGGGCTGTAGAGGCTGTTAGCAGTTATAATGTGATTCAGGGAGTGCTGAGCTAAGCAAAGTAAGTTTTCTGCAGAACTTCTCAGAGCCCCTTGAATATGCTGCTGTGGAGATTCAGGAGGGATGCTTAACAAACATCATTTCCCAAACTAATTTCACCACAGAATGTATACTTTTTCCAAAGAGGATCTGGCTTCTATACAAAGGAGCTGGCTGAGCTTCAGATTCCAGCAGACCTGGGTTTCAATTCTGGAGCTCATTCCCCTTGGAACCTTTATCTCTTCCTCTGTGAAAATAGAGAAAGTGGTCCTTCCTCTGGGTACTCTTAAAAGGCTTAAGTGAGGTGATATAGGAGAGGCACTCCAGCCCAAGTGAGGTACACAGTAGGGGCTCAGTAAATGTGTATTTTCTTCTATCCCTATTGGTTTTCCTGTTGCAAGCTTACAATCTGAGTGTGCTGCATATGAGCGTGAAGCCACACTCAAACACACAGGGTTAGAGGCATGAGAGGTCATAAGTGACCAGACCATCCAAGCAGGCTTCCTGGAGGAAGAGGGTCTTTGTTAGATTCTGAAACATGTTCTCCAGCAAAGGCCTGGGGCAAGGGAGGAGGTTGTGGGGGAGGCTTTGAGAACTACCTTTCTGCAAGCAAGCTACGGCAGGACTCTTTTATTTTCCTTTTCCACCCTGGAGGCCCATTTCCCCACCAAATCTAGCCGCCGCAGCACTTGCCTTCCCCTCCCACGGCTTGAACTTGGCCAACATCTCAAGTTCCCGAGGTATGAGCCTCAGAGTGGGGGCCCTCCTGGCTTGTGGAAATTCACTGGGCTCACAGAAGCCTGCTGTAGCAAGGCCCTCAGGAAGCTCAGGTCAAACCTAGGCCCCCAGGACGTAGGGTGCCGGGTCACACCCCACCTACGCAACCCTGGCCTCAGGGGTGGGCAGGGACAAGCCCAGTCTAGGTTGAGGAGGAAGCAGCCCAGCAGATATTCTGCCCCCAAACTCTTCATCACCCCTGCCGGGGGCCCCATGATCAACCATGTCCAGAGACCCCATTTCGAACCAGGCTCATTTCATTTAACCAACTCACTTCAACTCTAAGCTAGAATTTTATTTCTCATTTCACTCATGATAATACAGAAGCTCAGAGAGTCAGCTTGAAACCAAGCCCATCTGGTCCAAAGTCCAAGCTCTCTCCACTGGTGCCACAGAGCCGTGGATTTCTCTTGGTGGATTTCCTAGTGTGGCTCGTCCCCACCTCCAGAGAGCCTCCCTGGTCATCTCATGAGACCACGCTTACCTCCCCTTGAGTGTCCTCAGTGGGAATTACAACACTCCTCTTCTGGGCACCCGTGTTTCCTGGAAGGAAAGGACTGCTTCTGAGTCCCACACTCGGCCCTTAGCAGCCAGCACAGCACACATAGTAATAATCTCTGTCGAGAGAAGGGGTGACATACAATTTTTGAGATTGTACAGACATGTCGCAAGCATGGCATCCCCCCACCGGTCCTGAGCTCTGCACCTTCCAACTCCACTCTTCCTCGCCATTCCTCATGCTACCCTGGGCCGGGCTCACAGGTCCTGGCTGACTCGACTCTCCCAGGTGTCATCTGTTTAACCCGTGCTACACTGTGACCCAGCTAGCTAGACTTCAGCAGGACCCCGAATATTCATGAGCGCACTCCTGTGGCCGGACTCTCCCAGGGGCGTGCTCTGTAAGATCTCGGCTCCAATTTTCTTCCTCCAAATGAGTTGCAGTCCGCACGTCCTTGTCAGACCTGGGGCTTGCCCCACCGCCCCCCGAAACCCGCTTCAATGACTAGCCAAGGTGCCAGGGAAATTATGAAAACCATGTGACAAGTGAATGGCCGCGCCTGCGGCCTTTCTTAGGTTTCAAAGGGAGGATGGCTTGCTCCAGCATATGGGCTGGAAATTCAGGCTTGCAAGCACTTTCCAGAAAGCAGGGCACACCAGACCCTCACAGGATTCTGCTTTTCCCTTCAGCGGAATCCAGCTGGGCCTCTTGGCCTTGGGGTCCAAGAATGGTCATGGGCCTGGCTCCATCCAAACACTGTTCCCTTGCATGACGAGCAGACACACAGATGGGTTCTGAGCAGAAAAGGAACCAAGTAAACTCGTCAGAGGGTTCCAGAGCTGGCAAACACCTTTGGTCACTAAGTCTAATCTTCTCACTTTCCAGATGGGGAAACTAAGGCCCAGAGTAAAGTGTTCACCTAGAGTCAAACAGCTTATTAGAGACCGAGCCATGGCAAGAGTGAACATATTAGTACCTCTCAAAAATCTTGCAAGAGTGAGTGATAAATGGCCATGAAGAATAGTGTCCAGAAGCTTCTATTTGTATTGGCTGGTAGAAATACAACAGGTACACGGGACCGAGTTTGTTCTATCTGTGAATAAGGCTGGGCATGGCCTGGTGAGGTATATAAAGACAGTGAAGTCTGGTTGGGATCCCTGGCCAGATGCTGTCCCCCAGGGAGCTGGATGCTCAAAGAGTTCATATGCCAACTGTGTTCCAGATTAGAGTTCAACCTGGGCAGCAAGTTTCCTATTGCATGGGGAGAGGAGAATCTCCAGTTGTTACACATCAGTCTGTTTCTACAGGGTCCCATAAAATACCCATACAGGGTCCATACAGGGTCCCATAAAATACCCATAAAAGTATTTTCCACACTTTGATAATCCTGGGGCTCCTATGGGCGGTCCTTCGATAAGCATACACTGAGCAACTCTTAGATGTGCTAGCACCTTTAGGGTCTCCCTGTTGCCATAATAGAGACAAAGCCCTTCCCATAATGCTCCTCTGTGCTCTCTGACCTACTTCTCACTTGTTACATCTGCAAACTCATCAGTCCATGCCAATCATGGCCATTGTGCCAAAAGCACCATCCACTTTTTTGCCTCTGAATCTTAAAACAAAACAAAACAAAAAACAAACAAAAAAGCCTTTCTGGAATGTTCTTTTCTCTTTCTCTTTCTCTCTTTCTCTTTCTCTGGAAGACTCCTCATCCTTCTCTACAACCCAACAACCCAGGGAAGTGTCACCTTCTCTGCCAGGTCTTCCTTCTCCCAATCCCCAGGAAGATATACCTTCAAAATAGATCTCCAAACTGACCCCTCACCATCTGCACTGCTACTGCACTGGTCCAAGCCATCTCTTGCCTGGTTTGCTCTTGCAGGCTTCTAATTGTCTCCCTGCTTCGGATCTCTTCCTTCTTTGAAGCGTTCTGTATACAACAGCCAGGGTGATGTTCTTCTGTATGTCATAAATCAGATCAGATCACTTCTGTGCTTAAAACCCTCAGATGGCTTCTCATTGCAAAACTTACCATGGCTTATAACATCTCCCCTGCCTCTTTCTCTATTGTCACATTATCCATTCTGCCTCATTCTTCATGTTCCAGCCACAGTGGCTTTTTTCTTTTTTCTTGAAAGGACCAAGCTTACTCAGGGATCGCTGCCTTTGTGTGTCCCAGGGGGCTCCCTACCCCACCAGATCCTCAAAATTCAGGTTGTGGCTCAATTATCTCTTCTTGGAGAGGTCTTCCCTGACTGCTCTATCTAAAGAAGACTCCCAGTTTCATTGTGTCTGCAGCAATCATGACTGTATCAAATGATTTTATGTATTTGTTTCCATGTCTCCAGCTGCAATATAAGCTCAATGATAGCAAAGATGTCACCTCTTTTTATGGACATGTCCCCAGTGTAGAGAACAGTCCAGGCTTCGAGTGGGGTTTCAGTAATAAACATCTATGAACGACTGCCTTAAACGGTGCCCCATCATGCAAAGCCTATGGGAGAAGGAGATCTTTGCGAACTCCTTATGGAAAGGGAAACCTGGATAAGCCATAAAAAGATGGTAGGGTTTGTGTAGGTGGAGAGAAAGAGAGTTGGCATCCCAGGAGGTAGGCCTGGCCAGGAGCATAAGTTGAGTGGTTGGAAAGAGAGAAGCATGCAAGAGAGAGAATGCCTAGAGTGGGGGAGAGAAGCTGACTCTGGAGGTCCTTGCAGGCCAGACGAGAGACCCCTTTTCCTCACTCGCCTTTGCACTATTTCCCATTCCAATCCCTGCAGCCTTCCTCTGCACGCACACAGTATAACTTGCAATCATAAAGGTAGACAAGAGCCACAGGAACGTCCGGTGTCACCTGATATCATGGCAAATGGAAATGAAGTTCACCCCTGCTGGGGCAGAGCGATGTTTGTGCCAATAGAGATTCTCAGAGAAGCTGGCAGAAATCGCCCGGATGTGTGAGAATAGCAAGTTATAGAGTCATTGCCTGCAAATGGGCTCAGTGGAATCTAGCCACTGGATTCAAAGAACACAGCATCCTTGAATGACAGAGTTTCAAAACACACCGCTCTTCTGGATCACTGTGGCTATCCAGTCCAAGCTCCAAAGCCCTTTAGCATTCCGTTCAAATGACACCAGTGGCTCCTCGCACACCTCCCATGACACAGAGCTCCCCACTCACATTGCTGGAAAGCTCAGGCTCTCTGAAAGTCTTCCTGACTTCGAGATGGATCTAATCTCCCCAAGTGGACTTCACGCTGACTCTGGAGCTACCCACTCTGCCCCAGGCTGCACGGTGAACACACACAGCAGCCTCCCCAGCTCTGGGCTTTCTTGCAGGGCCCCAAGCTCTGGGCTCTTACACCCTTTCTTCTTGGTGTTGCTTTAGTCCTCTCCTGGCCCTCAGCACCCCCTCTGGGCTCATCCCCTTTTGTCACTACTCAGTTTCTCTTGCATTGGGACAAGTCTCCCCGAGAGGGTGTCAGCCATCCTGGGAGTCTATCACACCCTCTCAACTCCTACTTTAAGGCCGTATGACCTGGCTGGTGGAAATGTAAAATGGTGCTGTCCCTGGGGAAAACAGCATGGCGGTTCCTCAAGAAAACCAAATTAGAACTTCTCTGTGATCCGTCAGGTCCACCTGTCAGAATACCCTCAAAAGAACTGAAAGCAGGGACTCAAACACTCAATGACTCCAATGCTCATTGCAGTATTACTCACAGGAGCCCCAAAATAAACATACACTGAGCAACTCTTAGATGCGCTATCGCCTTCCATGGCCATAGTAGAGACAACAACGCAGCCATCAACAGCGGGATGGATAAAGGAAATGTGATCTGTCTAGACAATGGGATGTTATTCAGCCCTAAAAAGGAACGTGATTCGGACATGTCCTACCACACAATGAACCCTGAAAACACTAAGTGGAGTAAGTTAGACACAAAAGGACAAATTGTGTGTGATTGCACCTGTCTGAGATCTCTAGACCAGGCAAATTTATAAAGACCTAAACTAGAATGGCGGTCACCACATGCTGGGGGGGAAGGAAAGAGAGGAGGTATTGTTTAGCGGGTGCAGAGTTTCTGTTTGGGAAGATGAGAACGTTCTGGAGATGGATAGCGGGGATGGTTGTGCAACAGCACGAATGTGCTTAATGCTATGGAATTGTGCCCTTAAAAATGGTTAAGATAGCGAATTTTGGGTTATGTGTATCTTACCACCACAGGAAAATGTTTTTTTAAAAAGACCACACATATCTATCCCCCATTTCCTGCCAAAGGGTAATCAAGTACCAGACATTTATAAAATACTCCGTGCAGGGACCGTCTGACACCCCGTGGGCCATTGGGATTAGCAGTAGAGACTGTCCTTGTTCATAACAACACGAACAAGCCAGGCGCTAGGCTCAGCAATTAACATGGATTGCTTTATTTAACCCACACAGCCTTCTCAAGTAACTATCGTTGTACCAAGTTGACAAATGGAACTGACACTCTAAGAGGCTAAGCAGCTTGCTTAAGATTACACAGGGACAGATTCCAGATTCAAATGTGAATGCTGGATTCCAGAGACGAGGTTCCCAATCATACTTGACTACTGCTTGAAGAGACTTAAGAAATGCTTCAGAGCAAGAAAACCCACACACGCACAGGCCCCTTGAGATGGTGTGCTGGGGGACATGTGTGCCAAGATTCATGGCAGAAAGGAGCAGCCGTTAACTCCATGAGTACGCTCACCGGTCTCTTCTTGGTCGATGTCCGTTGAAGGAATAAGCGGTGAGCGACCATCAGCGTGTCCTGAAGAAGTCAGGAGGAAGAGGTAGAGTTTCAGCTGGGCCCTGCAGTGTGGGAAGAAGGTGGGGGAAGAGGACCTCCACCTCCACTCTGCTCAGGAGCATGTGCTGACCTCCAGGCTGTGCACCTGTGCCCCTCAGGCGTCCTCCACCCCCCAGCCTCCTTGTTGATGGCACCCATGCCGTCGTGGGCTGGGCTCCTTGCCTCCCTGGCTACTGCTGCACTAGATGGGCACTCCTGCTGGGCAGGGCCCCAGTCTAACCCTGTCTGTGCCCAATTCCCGCCAGGAGCTGGCCCAGACGCCGTGCTCTGGGGTTTCTCGCTGGACAGATGAACAAAGGGAGACTGCTGGAGAAACCCTCCAGAAGACTTCAACCTTGAGGAGCTCTTGTTCAATTCTCCTTATTTCCCTATAATTAGAACCAATTCCTGGTTAGCTCAGTTTCCACTCCCGAAGGTGGAAGGAATTCAGGAAACTTCTACCAAGATGCCGAGCCCTGTTCTCAGTCTGACTGTCTAGACGTATGACCTGCAGGCTGCCCTTGGCGTGATCTTGCAGAAGCGGCGGGGGGCTGCGGCAGCAGCTGGTGCATGTTACCTCTGGGGCTGGCAAGGCCTTCCATTCTTCCATCCTCAGGAGTCCCTACCCCGACAGCAGCAGCCCGGACTGAATGGCTGAGGCGCACACCTGACTGGCAGGGGCCTGTACAGGTGATGGCTGGGCTGCTGCCACGAACCATGACCTGGGGGCTGGGGGGCAGGGTGCACAATTCAGGTTGAAGACAAAGCAGCCAGAGTTCCCTGGAGGTGGGTGTCAGGGCCACACTGGTCAGGGGGGAGGCGGCTGGGGCAGGCCTGTTGTTGGGCTGCCTCCCTGACGCCCTCAGAGCTTGCCTGTCTGACCTCTGGCCTGTGGCCTGCATCCGGGTCAGACGACACCATCCTGTATCCAGATTAAGCTTCTCTTGCTTCCAAAATAGCAACCCAAAGTGGAGGAAGGAGTACAGGACAGACCTGGGTTCAAACCTAGATTTGTCCCATTAGCTGTGTGACCGTGAAAACAGTTCCTTCATCTCCTGGACTTCCAGCCTTTCTCTTTGTAAATGGGAGATAATAAAAGCTACTTCCAGGGAGGATTCAATGAGATCATATTGATAAAGTGCTTGGAACCATGGCTGGCCTGTAGCCAGTTTTCTATATATGTTTGTTAAATGAATACACATTTATCTCAGCATCCCAAGTGGGAGCCTTGGAGCTTGGGAGATAGTTTAAAAACAAAACAAAACAGAAGGTTGTAGGATAAATGAAGAACTGAGACCTGGATCTGTGTCGCCTCCCACACACACCCCAGGAACAGATGGCGTGACTTTGGGTAAGTGCCATGCCTTCTGGGGGCCTCGGTTTTTTGTCTGTACAATGCGGGTACAGGACACATTCTCCTGAGGGTCTGCTGTGGCTTGACTATGCTGGGGACACAAGAGCTCACAGCACCAGACCCCACCGTCCATCCTGTTGGCTCTAGCATTGGCCCCCTTCATTCCCGGCTACTCCTGATCCCTGGAGGACCCGGGACTTCTGTACTGCACCACTCAGGCCTCTTAGAAATGCCTGGGCCAGAGATTGTCAACGTGGATTAGTTCTGGGAAACACGACAGCCAGCAGAGTGTCCCCAGAGAGAGAGCTTATCCTGCCTGGCCACCGAGGGGGTGGGCTGAACATTCCAATCGACCTAGTGGCCTCAGGGGAGAATTTAGAGAAAAGGGCAGTGGGAAGCTGGTGCTGGAGGTCTCTTAATCCCCGGGAATTTAGAGCCACCGCAAAGTGGACTCCTAAATGAGGAGGGATTTGCTTCTCCTCCCAGCTTCAACAGACTGTTTCTGCAGAGAGAGAGGTTTTAAATAGCAAAGGTGACTTGGCTTGATTTGGCCAAGCTTACAGTTGGACACATTCCTCCTTTGGTTCCCAGGAAATAACTTGTTGGGGGTGAGGGGAATGGAGGTGAACTGGGAGAAAGGAGATGGTGGTCTTCTCAAATGTCCCTGATAGGGGACATAACATGTGTGAAATAAATATGGAGAGGGGGTGCCCTGGACCATTGGGGGGCGTTTTATGGCTTAGGAACCCTCAGAATTGTCTTGTGCTGTTCTCCTAGAAGGGAGAAAGTGAGTCCCATGGAAAAACAAAAGACCTGCTCAAGGTTACTCTCGAGCAAAGTAAGTCAATGGCAGAGCCAGGGCTTAGGCTTGGGTCTCCTGACCCTAAAGTTGGCTGACCCTTATTCCTCAGACACACAGTTTCTGTCTGCACCAGTTACAACCAGCATAAACCAGGGTCCGTTTTACTCAGTATACGTTTCCTGGGACATTGCCATGTGCAGGTACTCAGCTAGGCATGGGGAGGGGCGGGGCTGGGATGGAACAGAGATGACCCAGGTGCCACCCTTGTCCTCCAGCTACCAAGGCAGGGACCCTAGCAACTTGAGAATACATGTTTAGGAAGGGAGAGACAAGGAAGGGGTGCACATCTGGCCAGGGCGGGGATGGGGCTGGGGGCTGGGAGCTCAAAGCTGCTCCTGTTCTCTGTTTTCTCGGTTTTGCTGGTCTTATCTCCCATGCTAGCCAGAAGAGAGGGATTAAGACTCCCTCATTAGCCAGGATGTGCCATGGAGCCAACTCTCTAAGGCAGTCGCTTCTCTCCCAAGCTCAGCAGGACTCCCCACTGAGTCTCTGTCCAGTGGCCTTCTGGTTGGTCCCAAGCTGGCTGCTGCCTGACTCAGGTGAGTCATGTATCACCTGGTTTTCCTGAGGTCCTGGGGTCTGGGCACATGCTTCCTGCTCACGGCTGCTAGAGCGGTCTTTCTGCAGCAAAACGCCTTCAGGAAAGCTTTGTGGAAACCAGTCATTGCCCCCAGTTCTTTTCAGGGTTGCCCTGGGGGCAGGTGCAGCCTGAGGGGCTCTGGCAGTCCCAGGCGGCAGAGTTAGGAAGAGGGCAGAACACCTGGGGTACGTTGTTTCCGCTCCAAGGGAGGCTCTCAGAGATAATGCGCCGACCAGAGGGTCCCGTGTTCTAGCAGGCTGCTGGGGTGCGGGAAGGGAAGAAGGAAGGGAGAATGGTTTCCATCATCTCGAGGGGTCTGTGAGCAGTATCTTGAAGCCCTGCTGCTTGTTTGGACATTTTAGGGTATGTGGGGGCATCAAATGAGGCACCATTTTAGGGGGTGTGGGGGCATCAAATGAGGCACCAAATTCCAGAGCAGGACTGAAGATTGTAAGCCCTCCTGGGCCCTGTCTCGATTTCCATGTCTGCATCCCTTCTTGGGTGAGGGGCAATTTGAGAGCATTTGTAGTTGCAAATAAGCATGTGGGTCTGATTCTTCTTAGTCTCCTCAGCAGTGAGCACAGGGCCTGGCACTCACTAGCTCAGAAGTGCTTGCTGAGTGAGTGAAGGACTTGTGAACTTCTGAGGTCCCAGAATTACTCCAGGACAAGGCCCAGCCTCTGCAGTGGAGGAATGATGGGGACTTGGGTGTGGAGAATAGGCTCCTCTCTGGCCTCCAGTCCCTGGGACCTCCCCCACTTCAAAGGACTTGTAGATAAGAAGGGCTTTCTGGGCTAAGTGAGATCTGGCCCTCCCCCGACCTTCCCCCCACCCTGCAACACACACACCAAATGTGCACATGACAATCTAGCTTCCTTATCTGCCTAGGCTCAGATTTGGCCCCCCTGGGGCTTGAAAGGCTGAGAGAGCAACTGATGGTCCATCCAGATGTCCTTAAAGGCCTCCAGCTGTGGACTGCCAGGCATTATTCCTTCCCAGGTGCCAGCCCCAGCTTCCACCTGCATGAAGGTGTGAGGCCCTGCTTGGGTGGGAATGAAAGAAGTTATACTGGAGATCGAAATCCGGAAGGCAGAGGATCCCATGAGAGCGACAGACCTGGCTGGAAGGATCGCAAGAGAGGGAAGAATGTAAGAGGACACAGAAGGCAGAGGCTCTCACCTTTGAAGGGGGAGTTCCCTACATAAGACCAAGTCCTAAAAGACCCACTTGACGAGTGGATGATTGCATGGCTGGAAGGATGGATGGCAGGAATGGACAATGGTCCATTCAAGGATTTATTGAACGATTCCTTGGACCCTGTGGAGTGAATCAGACCCAGCCTCCATCGCCAAGGAGCTCACAATACGCAGGCTATGACATCACAGGGGTCATTCAACTTGGGAATGGGCATTGAAAGATTGGGGGGCGGGGTTGTGGCTACACGCCAAAGACAAGATCGAGCAGAATTCTCAGTGCAGTTCAGGTGTCACTCCTTTGGGGTCTGAGATGCTCTGAGCATGTCATGAGACACCTTGAGACCAAATTCAAAATGATCAAGTATCTTGGTTGGTGTTAAATTCATGCCTCCTTAAATTGGATTTCAGTATGGTTAAGATAGTGTTCATACAAGCTCATGAAAAGCTATGGAAAAAATTAAAAATTGAGAAAACTGTATCTCTTTATGTAGTTTTTGTGTGTATGAATTGAAAACTTGAACTTGGTTCAGGGAGGGTAAGTAACTCATTCAAGGCCACACAGACAAAGTGGCAGAGCTGGGATTTGGTGCCATAGCTCTGACTTTAAAGTCAGTGGATCTCTCTTATCTCACATGGATCTTGAGATTTACATCAGCAGAAGGATCCCTGGATACCAACCATTCTTGGAACTCCATACCCGTAGAAACAGAGATGGAAAGTCTGAAGTCTGAACAAAGGCCTAGAAGGAGTAGAACCTGGGGTCAGCTCAGGGAAGTAGTTATTGTTCAGCATGAAGGCAGAGGAGCAGACCATGAGGCTAGGAAGGAAGATTGGGCCAGTTTTGGGGGGCTTTGAAGAGCACGCCTCAAGCTGCTCATACTCCCCAGTGACCCCCCTGTTTGACTGACATCCAGGGGCTGGTTGTTGGAGGTGTGTATAAACCAACAAAATGAGAAACAAGAGCAGATTGACAGTGTGTGGGGGGTGAGATTTGAGTTAGGTGAATTGAGGTTCTGCTGTTCCAGCGAACAGAATTTATGACAAGGACCTACTGACTGCTTACTTGGTGCCGGGGACTGTTCTAAGAATTTTCCATGGGTCAATTCATCCTCCCAACAACCCTGTGAGATGGGTACTGCTCTGAATCTGCTCTACATGTGAGCCAGTGGGGGCCGCCGTGTGCACTGCGGACCGACGGCGTGTTTGCTGGATCCCTGTTCTCACATCTCTCACATAGAGAAGTGGGTGAGATCGAACAACTCCTGTGAACACGGCTGACACACTCTTGGTGAGCGAATGATGTTCGCACTTGAAATTTAGCATGATGGGAGTAAGAAATGGCAAGGCCCATGCTTTCTGACGCCGGACTCTGGGGTCCCTCTGCCACCCCATCTCCCATCCTGAGGGTCTCGCACACGGTAGGGGAACATCAAATATCTGTGGAGGGTTGATAAAATCTTCATGCATTCCAGCGTCCCCTGTGGCTTGGCTGCCTCCAGGCACCTCACCCCGGGGAGGGGTGGGGTGTGGCTTTTTTGGGCTGGGAGGTTCCCTCCTGCAGACACTGCTTTCCAGACTCCTAGCGGCCTGATCTGAAAAGGGAGAGCTTGCAGGCAGCCTCTGGGAGGTGTGGCCGGGATCAGGTTCTGCTTGCCTTTCTGCCGCTGTCAGCCCTGGGGCAGGGTGCATCCCCAGCTCTCTGGGTGGCTCGCACAAGACCGTGTGGGCCCGAGAGCCAAGTGCGCGTGGGAAGCCCATGTGCCTGTCACCAGAGGGCATCGGTGCCACCTGTGTCTGTCTTAGTGTGAACGAATCAATCTTCATCCCCAAGTCCTCCTGCAAGTGGATTATCTGGTCCTTCAGAAACAAAATCACTCAACCCAGGAACTTGTCCTCTGCAATGGCAGGTGGGAAAGCTCTGACCCTGAACGTGGTGCCAGACAGGGAGCATCCTGTGCTGTGTTCTTTTCAGGGAGGTCTTTCCTTTAGCCCGCACTCTCTGCCAAGGATTTCTACAGAACTGGTGACAGGACCCTTAGGATAACAACCTCTAGCCTTGGGTGGGCCTTGGAGGGAGAGAAGGGGTGAATGAAACGAGCACTTGGAAGGTAAGACTCTGGAGCAAAGAGGATAAAGAGAAAGGGCTGGGCAGGCAGGGGGAGCAAGCCAGCAGGGTTTCCGTGCCTTCTGTCCCTTGCATGGCTCCCAGTGGTGGTGGTGGGGGGGGGGTGGTGGTAGTGGGAGGCACGTGACCTCTGATATCACAAACACCTGGGGCTTGCTTCAAGACCTGTGAATTTGCACAGAGTCCAGGCCATGCAGGGCTGACCAGGGAGGCGTCCTATTGCTCTGGAGTGATTTTTAGAGTTGTCCTGCCAGCTGAGATCACAGCATCTGGAGGCAGCCGGCCAGGCTCTCAGCTCCCATCCTGAGCAAGCCTGCAGAAGCATGTATTCTAGGCTACCTTGGGTTGGGAGTTCTTCTCAGGAAAGCCCAGCTCACCCTGACCTGTCAGACCTGCCAGACCCTCCTCCTCACCCTTCTTAGAATGTCCCAGCTGGAGTCTGTTTGCACAGCTGGGGTGAGGGTAGAGCACGGGTGGGGTGAGGCTGCTCTCTGGGTCTGGAGGCTCTGACCAAATTTCCTTAGGCCAACTGGAAGGAGCCCAGCATGCTGAAAAGGGCCTGGCAGATCCATGAATGGGACCTTGAGTTTTGTGGGGTGGCTTTTCAGCTGCCTTATCTCTAGCAAGTCTCGGGGCCTCTGTGAGCCTCCATCTCCTTATCTGTCAATGAAGAAATAATATACACGGCAGTCTTGGGGGGTACTAACCTGCCCGTACACGTAAGTAACCAGCCTAGTGCCTGGCATATGAAGGTAGAGGGGGGGCCCTAAACTTGTCGGTTCCCTTCCAGCTCTTCTCCTGCTGTCACTTTTCTCTTGTTTTTTTTTTTTTTTTTTTTGCTTTGCAGAGCCACTCATGGATTATTCTGGTATGTATTCTGAGTGCCATTAGCAGCAAATGCTGCGGATGCCGGAGTGAGTGAAGTGGGCCCGGGCCCTCCAACAACTCACAGCCTCAGAGCAGGTGCGGACAGACAAGGACAACACCACAAGGAGAGTGGGCCCAGGGAGGGCTTCTGGGGATGTATTGCCTGTACCTGCTCTCAAGTGTCCTCAGCTGATGTTCCGTAGTGGTCGGACACCCTCCTGCTTCCTGACCAACTAGTGGGACAGCTTCCATTTGTCCTCCAAGCACTGCCTCTTTCAGAAGACCATTCGGGCCCCCCAGAAGCCATCATCCTATGAAGCACTTTACTGCCCAGTCCTTGGGACAAGGCTGTAGGATGGGTAATAATGTCACCCCAGTTACAGATAGGGCAGTGGGACTTTGAGAAGTCCATGAACAATGGCGGGATGCCACCGGAATTTAGCTCCGAGGTCAGGGTCCCAGCTCTTTCCAAAAAAAGAATTTGCCTCTCCTTAGGCCTTCTGTCTACCCTGGCCTCCCCTCAGCCCCTCAGTATCACCAGTTCTTTATTATTTGTTTACTGAACCATTGTCTCCACCGGTCTAGAAAAACCTTTCGGTAGCGGGACCATATCCAGGCCCCAGCACAGGTCTGCCACAGAAGCAGCATGAGGGACCGTCTTGTTATTCAGAGGCCCAGCACCATGGTCTCCCTGCTCAACCGGGCAGCCTGTGCTTGGAAAGCCACCCTCCTCAATGGATTTGCCTTGTCAGCCTGACCCGACCCTGTCAGCTTGGGTCTCACTCCCTTCCTCCTCTCTTCCTGGTTTCAGGTGCTTGGGGGCCAACAGGATGTGACAGGCACGATGTGTGGTGGCCGCTTATGTCCAGCCAAGGAGCCCAGCCCCGGAGGTGAGGCCATGAGCTCCTGATTCATGCTGAGGTGAGGATGAAGGCTGGGGGAGGGAGACTCACCTGACAAGACGTCACAGCTCCTAAACCCAGTGAAACCCAGAAAGCTTTGGAAAGGAGCTTGAAGAATTTGGGGTTGGGACAAAGGCCTCAGAGAATCTGTCCAAAATGCAGGAAGCAGATCTGGCCAGTTCCTCAGACATGGATCCATCTGTTGTTGGCCTCCAAGGGGCTGCCTCTCTTCCCTGTCAGAGCCCAGCTACATGTGGCCCATTTGCTTGGGTCGCAGCAGGCCTGGAGGCCACGGGAGCCTGGGAAGGGGCTCACCCAGGGGAATGATGGACAGATTGTCAGGGGGCCGACTTTGGGCGGGAGCCTGTTTCTCAGGCAGACCAGACAGCAGCTGAGACTCTGGTATGGGGGATTAGGGAGCACTAGCCCCAGTACTCACCCTTCCAGCTTCAGTCCCTCTCCTTGCTCTCCCCTTGGTCCCGGGCTGGTGGTGCTGGGGACAGAAGAGCCGGCAGGTCATCGTGGGGGCAGAGGGAGCTGGGAGGCTCGGGCCACTAATTCATGAGCCTGCTCAGCTCTGGTGCTCCTGTCAGTGGGGCACAACAGAGGCTGCTGCAGTGGAGAGAAGGAGGCCTCTGGGACCAGAGGATCTGGCCTCACACTCTGGAGCCACCACTCACCAGCTCTGTGACCTTGGGCAAGCCACTTGACTTCTCAGAGCCTCAGTGTCCTCCTCTGTAAAATGGGGATAATAGACTCCCTCATGCCTAACTCATGGGTTGTTGAGAGGATCAAGGAGAAAGAGGGCTTTCCAGTTGCTATCCATGGAACTTCCAACGGTTGCTAACCATACAGCGGGCCAGTGGCAGAATCCAGCTCCAACCCAGGTCTCCTGCCCCCCAGACATCTGTTCTTCCTCTTTCCTATGCCCTCGCATTGACCATGCCCAGGTTTTAGCCTGGTCTGGAGGCTGAGGGAGAGAGTTGATGACCTCAAGTTTATCAGCGCCTCCGGGTCTGCCTAAGTCAGCACCAGGGACTGGGAAGCACGTGACAACTGAGCCACTGCTGTGTTTACCCGATTCAGTGACTGAGCAGCAAATGTAGCTGATAAAACCCTGCTCCCCCACCGAGCCTCTAATAGATCACTACGGGCTTAGCGTGCGAAGGGTGTGTGATGGAGACGAGGCAGATAAAGGCTCCAGCAAACTCTGTGGGGAGGTGGGACCCCCATACAAGAGATATTAACCACAAATATAGGGCAGAGCATCCAAGGTGGGTCTGGGTCTGTTCATAATAGCCTCTCTGGGGCCTAAGGCACATTGGGAGCAGTCATTAAATACCCTTCAAATGGAGGAATAAAGAGATGAATGAGTGATACAGATAATCCTTGTACGTTATCCATCTGCTCCTTGGAATTCCCATGCTTCTAAAAGATTGGAGAGAGCTTCGTCTAACCTCAGCCGGTTCAGCTGTCTCACAGTTGTTTGTCAGGCTTCTCTGTCCCTCCTCATGGGAGGGCGAACCATGTCTAAACATCAGTCCCCCACACAAAACTTTGTCTTCTCCCTTTTCTAGGAAAATGTAATTGCCTTGGGAATTTTGCAACATTTTGTCACCTTAGCAATGATTTGGGGGTGTCCCAGGGGAGGATTACCAGGTTTGCTCACTTTTACTACAAGTTGCCCCATAGAACTAAATCCCCACCATCCAAACTCTGAGCTCCTGACCTGTGCCCCTCTCCAGTCTTCTGGAAAACAGGGTCTAAAAGGTACCCCCCCACGCCCAACACCTTCCTGCCCGAAGCCAAGGCTTTTCTTGCAGGAAGAGCGTTGCTAGTCTGCTTTCTTCTCTCCCAGAGAATTCCAAGTAAGAAAGCATTTTCTATTTTTTTCCTTCCATGTTAATCTCTCCAGGCCCTGTGAGTTCTCAGACAAGGTCCGAGAGGGTAGTGAGTCAGGTTCAGACTATGGGTATAGAAGTCCTTTCTAACATCGAGTGCTGTCTAAATTGCTCAGAGGTGCTGAGCTCCATGTCATAGGAGGTATGCTAGCAGAGTGAGATACAAGAGATATTAGGAGATATACAAGGAGCAAAAGCTCCTTGCGGGTATGGATATGAATTCTTAGGTATTTATTCAATGTAGGGGTTGGAAAGTGTATGAAGCCAGTAAGCAGGAGACCTGAGTTTTCAGCCTCAGCTTTCTTACTGACTTTTAGTGTGAGACCAGTCAGTTCCCTGCCTGTCTCTGTGCCTCAGTTTCCCCACTTGCATAATGGGTGCAGAGCCCAGGGCAGGGAGGTCAGATGAGTGCTCTTTTAGGGTCCTGATTGCTGAGCCACTGTGGTTTTCTGGTGTCTCAAGAGTGGAAGGTGATTTGTTTTTTCTGCAATTGGAACTGAGTGTCAAGTTTGTGGCAAGTTGAGAATGACTGGATCTTCTTATCTCTCTGGCACCAAGCCCAGTTGGGGCTCCGTCTGGCTGCAGCAGAGGGGGAAGGAGCACCCCAGACCCTCCTCTGCCTTGTTGAGAAAGTGGAGCCGGCTTTCAGATCCTGCTGTTGTGGCCCAGCCAGGCAGGGCCTGGCCTCCCCAGCCTAGGAAGAGCCAGGATGGCAGAGCGCAGGCCGCTGGACCCCTGTATGGCGGGGGGCGAGGGGGAGAATAGGGAGCATCTGTCTGTGTCTCTGTGCTGTCTGGTGTCAGGGAGGAAATCTCTGCTCTGGGGATGGGACTAGGGTACGGAGCCCACTTCTGTCTGTCTTCCTCCTGCTGAGCAGATTCCATGGGAAGATTTGGGAAAGGATGGCTCTCTCTGACTCTCATTGAGATTGGCCCAAATAGTCTCCAAATTTTGCCATCTAAGGTCTCTTTACTTATTAGCAAACATATCACGAGCAACTACCACATGTCAAGCTTTGTGCTGGGCCCTGAGGCATAGCAGAGAACAAGGAAGAAATAGCCTTTGGCTCTGGCCTGGCGGTGCACCCACCACCCTCCCCAGCAAGCCTCTAGGGCCATGGCCAATTTCAAGAATACGTCCATTGCCACCAAGCCAGAGGGCCTGCAGTATAGCCTGCTGGGTGAGGTCATCAAGCACTTGGAACAGAAGGATTCTGCCCTGTGGCCCCAAAGTTTCTTAGGCCTCCGAAAACACCTGAAGCAGCCCTGAAAGACTGCCCACTGTGTCTGGGGCTAGAGACATACATGAATGTTGGGCCAGTTGTGGTCGTGATCTGGGAAGGGCTGCCTGTGCTCAGACAGATGCCTGGGACACCAACCCAGGGGGATCTAAGCTGGATGCCGTTCACGGGGACTTCTGCATTTGTTTTGGAAGAACATCATTCCTAGAGGTGATTCAGGAAAAAGTGCAGATAAAAAATGAGCCTACAGCTTACGCCCAAAGAACTGGTGACTCCAAGTCCTGCGCTTTTCGCAAGATCTATGAATAACGGAGGGACAGAGCAGCAGTCCCCTCTGGCACCACTTGGCGTGTCCCCTGACACAGCTCTTCATTCCATGGGCTTGGAAGCTGTAGGATCAACTTTTCTTTTCTATAATCTATTTGCCAATAAAACCTTTGGAAACTGGGATAAAGAAAGAAAGGGAATGGGTCGGGGAAGGAAGGGAAGAAGAAAGGAAGGAAAGAGGGAGAGAGGGAGGAAAAGAAGAGACAGGATGGAAGAAGGGAACAGAAAGAGAAAGAGAGAAAGGAAGAAAAGGCGGTTCTATCTGCTGTCCAAATTCCAGCTCAGTACCCACTGCCAGGAAAGTCTTTCCAGACTGATGTGTGGGGTTAGAGCCCCTGCTGTGGTCCCCGCTGTCAGGCCTTTGTTCACACTGAACTCGAGTGTCCCCCACCCCGACCCCCTGCAGGCTGTAAGCTGTCTGGGCGAGGACTGGTTAGGGAGAATGCCGAGCATGTGGGGTGGAGGGACTGAACTCCTGCTAAATGCCTGAGGCCCTTAGCCCGGCAATCCAGGTCTTCGACCACAGCTCCCGCTCCTCATTTGGGCTCCTCTCCCCAAAGTCTCTAGTGTCACCCGAAGGAGTTACACTCCCTCTGGCCTCCAGGTCTTTCCATATTCTGTGCCTTCCACCATAGCTCTCCTCCCCCTTCACGAAGCCCAGGTGCCCTTCTAGTCCAGCGTACGGAGCCCGAGGACGGGAACGCAGGGCAGTGAAGGCTCATTAGGGCTGCAGGGCTGACTGGTTGTTTCCAGGACTTGCTTTGTCCCAGACGCTCCCTCAGTGATTCAGAGGTTTGCCATGAATAATAAAGGTCACTGGACCAAAGAAAAAGAAAGAAGGCGCAAGTCAATAAAGTGGACATTGTTTCCCTGGGTTCTGGGGAACTCCATTCCCTCCGCTGCGAACATTCTCCCAGCCCCATCTCTGCTGGTTAGCCGAAAGCCCACCCTTCCTTCTCCCCTCTCTCAGCTCAGTGCCTTTCCCCTGCCACAGGTCCTGGAGTTAATTTGAGATCAATAGCATCTGCCTGAGGTCCAGCATTCAACTCCCTATGCTTCATTCATTCATTCACTCACTCATTCATACATTATTCCTTTGGGCTGGTTACTGGGGGAACAAGACTGTCAGTCTCTGGAGAGAGACATGTAGACAGAGAGTTGCAGGCTCATGACGCAGAGGGGATCACTGGGGGTGAAAGTAGAGGGGACAAAGGGGCCTTTTCAGAGGAGGTGCTCTCTACACTTACACTAGAAGGATTTTGGTGTAAGTGTAGAGAGGATTGGGATTTTGCATTTTGTAAGTGTAGAGAGGATATAGGATTTTGCAGGCAAAGGAGCAGAGAGTGTCCCGTGCAAAGGAGCGCGTGTTCCAGCCACAGAGAAGAACAGAGCAGGACTGGAAGCAAGAGAAGGACCTGCCCCAGGTCCTGGAGTAGCACAGTATACACTGAGTGTGAAGCATCTGGAAGTAAGGGTAGAGAGCTTGGCTGGGACCACATTAGAAATGACTTAGGGAGTAAGAAAAATGTATTTGAACGTTATCCAGAGGGCAACAGGAGCCACTGAAGGTCTTTGTCTATCCAGCTGTGAACAAACTAACAACCCTTGCCTTCATTGTGCTGTGGAGAACCACATTCTCAAGCCTCCTCCCTTCTCTTGCATCGTGACCTCAGGCCTGTCCTTCCGCAGCCCACATGCAACCCCTCCCCCATGCCCCTGCCTCTTCATCTAGAACATGAGGCATCCGGACTGGGTGACCTTTAAGTCTCTGCTAGCTTGGAGATCTCTGAATCTAGAATATTCTATTTGATTAGTTAATGACTCAACTAAATAGCATTTACTGAGAACAAACTCTGTGTCAGGCATTTTACAAGAAGATAGGGATCCCCTCTGTTGCCCTACAGGAGCTCAGAGTCTGCTGGGGGGTGGGGGTGGGCAGATGCGGGCCAGATACACACGACACAGAGTGGAATGAGCTCAGAACTGTGGGAGCACAGAGTTGTGATTCATCCTCCTGCAGGGATCTGGGGGCGGCTTCAGAGAGGAGACACCAGGTGATCTGGGCCTTGAAGGATGTGCTGGGAGACAAAGATAGGGCCTGCTTTGTTCAGGAAGAATGAGTCACCTGGAGAGGGCTGGAGGTGGCAAAGGAAGCCTGGAGACAGGTTGCCAGCAGATCCAGGGAGCCCTGAATGCCAAGCTGAGGGTGTACCCACCCCTGTAGGGCATGGGGAGCTCAGAAGAATCCTGAGGAGAGGGTGAGATCATTCTCTCTGTCTTTGGGACATTGGACTGGACTTTATTTCACTGGCGAAGTCAAATTCATGTGGTAATACTAGAAAGGGGTCGTTTTAGAGCCCCAGCTGTGGGCCAGGCTGTGAGCCAGGGGACCAAAATTCATGATCGTTCTGTTTTACCCTGAATCAAGCCCTCAACATAGGAATGATCATTCAGCTTTTCAGAAGAGGAAACTGAGCCTCGGGGTGGGGGGGGGCATCATGACTGATGTCGCACGGTCAGAAGGTGGTGGAACCAGGGCTACCCCCACACCACCAATGTGCCTTGCTCTAGACCTGTGTTCTTGCCACAGGCCACTTCCCCGTCCCCAGCCCCGTGCTCAGAGCTGGAGACTTTCCACTGGACCCAGCATCTTTCTGAGTGCTGGCCTCTGATGTTGGTGGGGCGTAGAGGGCATTGAGTGTTGGAGGAGAGGGAAGGAAGTGTTCCCCATCTGTCCTGTCATTGGACGCCCTCCAAGAATGGGCATCAGCCTCCCCACTGCCTGGGGTGGGAGTAAACTCTTGAACTCTCTGCGAGATAAAAGGTGCTATCTCCTCCCAGCCCTGAGTGTCGGCAGATGGGGCCTCTCAGGCCAACCTCCCACTGCCTCCACCCCACTGTCTGGGGAACGTGGGAGGGTTGGGCCCCTTGGGTCATCCTGCCCTCCCTGGAGATGCCCCATCCCTTGCTTTCTAAGAGTCCACCCGCACAACCCCTGATCGATAAAACCTAGAGGTTGGGAGACCTGAGACAGGTATGGATTCAGGTCCCCACTCAGCCACTTTCCCAAAATGGGAGTGTAAACGATCACCTCTTGGAGCCTCAGCTTTTTCTTCTGTAGGACGGGGATGCTAACCTCTCCTAGGGGCCAAGGGAAGTTGGCGTCTGGTACGTAGCAAGCCCTTTGTCAGTGGGCCGTCATTTCAAGGTAGTGATAAAATAGAGCTGGGCTTTCCAGGTTTGCATACCCTGCTCCAGCTTCTGTGACTTTGGGAAAGTTTACTTCTGCTCTGAGTCTTGGTTTCCTCTTCTATAAAATGATGGTTGTGAGGACGGCACAGGTCAGTTCTGAGGAAGCTCCTAAGACAGTGCTTGGCACAGTGGTCAGTGCCGTGTAAGTACCAGTTATTGATTGTTTTTTAAGATTTTAAGATTATTTATTTGAGAGAGAGAGAGAGAACCAGACAGCACAAGTAGGGGGAGCAGGAGAGGGAGAAATGGGCTTCCCGCTGAGCAGGGACTCCAATGTGGGGCTCGATCCCAATACCCTAGGATCATGACCTGAGCCAAAGGCAGATGCTTCATGACTGAGCCACCCAGGCGCCCCCAAGTTATTGATTTTTACAGTTCTCTTGCATTCCCCCTCTGATGACTCATCTGGTTGTCACAGCTTCTCCCTCCTGGTCCCTCCCTACTCTGGGAAGCCCCAGTGTCTCTTTCTCTCTTTCTCTTCCCAGGACAAAGCTCGAGCTCACCTGCATTCCCACTCCTGTCTCAGAAGGGGGGATGCTCAGTGGGTCCCTTCCCGGCGTGTGTAGAAGGATTTGAGGCAGCCACACACACAGCCTTCCTGGCCTAGCTCAGAACAAGTTGGTAACGCCCCTCTGTCCCCCACCCACCTGTCCAGTGCTGGAGAACAGACCCTTCATTTCTTCATCCTACAGACGAAATGCCCCTGTGGTGACTCATAGACTTGGTATTGCCCAAAATCAGGGAACAAAGGGCCCTCAGAGGGGACCCCACCTGCTCCACACCCTTCCTTTTTGCTCCCCACCTCTCAGCAGAAGGCACCGGACCTCCAGTATGAATCTCAGGTCAGCAGGACTATTCTGTTGACCCCTGCTGCTGAGGAAACGTCCAAGGGTCACTAGGCCTGGGTCTCCCAAGCACGGGGTGAGCCGCTGTGCCCCTCCATGCTCACCACTGGGCAGACAGCCTTGGAGCCTTTGCTATTTGAGGGATGTTTTGATAACCTCCGATGACTCCTCCCCTGCCTGCAAAGCCCCACCTGCTCACGGCGTGCTGTGGGCCCCTCTTATCTCCTCTCTCTAAGCTCCCCATCCATTATTGGGCACGAGTATTATCTGAGCCTCTATGGATGGAGACTGATTTCCACGAATAATTGGAATTGCTGGCTGGTGACCTGATGTTGCTGCCACCAGGGTGGCTGGGGCTTCAAAGCTCCCCACCAGCTCTTCCACTCTCTCTCCATTTCCATGGCTGTTGTTGGGTCCCGGACACCCTAACCTTTTGCATGGATCATGGTTACAGCTTTCTGACGGCGCTGTCTGCCAAGTTTCTTGCTCCTCCACACTCCCACCCCACATCATCCAAAGCAAAGCAGCCAGACCACTCTGTAAGAGCTCGGAGCTTCCTAGAGAGCACCCTGACCTTGACGTCACATAGGGCCTTCCTGATCGAATCCCAGTTTAACTCTTCAGCCTGGCCAGTAAGGATTCACCCTCATGTTCCCGCAGTGCAGTCAAAGGAGGCCTTTGCCGGAGCTGCTCCCTCTGGGTGTGCTCATTCATTCAGTCTTTTGTTCAATCAATCACCGTTGGGCACCTGTCGTGTGTGTCCAGGCCTCCCACAGCACACTGAGGAGGCAGATGGGAATAAGGTGCAGACCTTGTCCTTAGGGAATCCATGCTGGTGGGAGAGGCAGATTCATGAACAGGTCATCTGTAATGGAATGAACTAGGTGGTCTGGAGAAGTGGAGGCTTGGATGGGGTGGGGAAGTCTCAGAGGGTTAGTAGGAAAGGCTTCCTGGAGGAGGGGGCAGAGTGGGGTCCTAGAGGATGAGAAAACTGGCCAGATAAGCAAAACTGATTATATTAAGCAATACTGACCTTGAACCAGACCAATTCAAAGGCTGCTTCCTCGGAGAGTTTTTCTTCACTTGGCAAGACCTCCACTGCCACTCCCGGCACAGGGAGTGCAGCCGGTGCAGCACCAAGCCCCCCCCCCCCCAACAACACTTGGTTTAATTCTCTGCTGGTGCTGGTTTTAAATTATAATTTCAAAGATTTTCATTTTTTTAAAGATTTTATTTATTTGTCAGAGAGAGCACACGTGCACAAGTAGAGGGAAGGAGAGAAGCAGAGGGAGAAGCAGACTTAATCGCTCCCTGGCCCCGGGATCATGACCTGAGCTGATGGCAGGTGCTTAACCTGAGCCACCCAGGTGCCCCAATAATTTTCATTTTTCACTAGGTCCTTCCAAATTATGTAGCTGGTCCCTTCTCCCTCAGCTCTTGTCACTTTCAACCCTGTGCTATGTTTGTACTCGCCAGATGCCTTGCCTCTTCCCTGGGGAGCACTTCCAGTTCTGGGGGGGGTTCTGGCTCTACGCTCAGAGTTCAGCATAGAGGCGGGCCCCGAAGAAGCCTCTCTCTGTGAGCATTTTGGTGAATGAGCCCCCACTGGAGCACAGTCTGCTCATCCAAGCCAGGACAACTCCCACGGAGAGAGGCGTGCTCCAGCGTGCACGTGGTCCAGGAATTTGGAGACAAGAGAGATGTCTGTGGCTGGAGGTCAAGTGCTCCCCAGGGGACCCCCCCCACACACACACACACTGCTGTCCTGCGTAGTGGCCCTTCTCAGCTGAGAGTCCTTCCCGCTGTCTAATTGCAGTTGTCCTTGCCATGCTGATGCTCTCCTCCCTGCTCAGGGCCTCTGCCCAGGCCTCTGGGCATAGCAGAGAGAAACTGGGAGGTAGGATGACAGCACCTTAATTTCCCTGCTAATTACAAGTGCTGGGAAGAGGGGTGCTAAATGCCAGATAATTATCCAGGAGGAGACACGCGCCAGACTCCTGGCTGCTCCCAGCCCCAGGAATTTGACTTTAATGGTTTTCTTTTCTTCCTTAAAACACACACACACACACACACACACACACACACGTGTAAAAAGAAGAGTTAAGGCCTAGCTTTCTCCTTCCTTACCCTTAGGAGGTAAAGAAAGCAGTCCCTTTCTTAAAGCCCTCCCCTTACCAGGAGCCGAGATCCAGACCATCACACTGTGTCTGGGGAGAAGGTCTGAGGACAGGATCCGCAACCGTGTTCCTACTTGAGTTGGGCTGAGGTGATGGAATGGGGTGGGCGGGAGGAGGAGGAGCCCCAGCCTTCTCCTCCCTGCTCCTCGCCAGCAGACACACATACAGGTACCACACACACACACACACACACGCATGCACACACACACGTCCACGCTCACGTGCACACACCATCACCACCACACCACCAACACCAACACCACGGCTCCGGTTCTGAGAAGGGGCAAACTAAAGCTGATGTCTTGCTCGGGGTTGCGCGAGGAGACAGGGAGACAGGGAGGCGTCCTCTGTGGGTCCCCTCCGTGGGCTCTGCCACTCCTCCTGCGGGCAGCGTCACCCAGCGGCTTGGACGCTTGGACGGACTCCCTCCTGGGCCCCGCTGCCTGCCAGCTTCGGGCGGAGCTTGAAAGACTCCCAACAGGAAGCTATTAAGTTGATGAGCATTCTTGTGGTCCTGGATTGATACAGGGACGCTCTGTTTTGTAAAGCTGTTGTAATTTCCATAATAACATTTTCCTCTTCTTAAATAAACTTGGACCCCAGCCCGAAGAATGTGGCTGGCTTTGCCTGGGGAATTCAAGACCTGAGATCATGGAGGGAACACTCCTTGGAAAGGTGGGGAGGACCTAGCCCCAGGGCTGGGACTCAGATGGGCCACTGGAGTCAGGCTGAGCAGCCATCTCAGAAGGACCCGTAACTCGGCTCGGCCGGCCCAGGCACTTCTGTCCTCCTGCGTATATTCTTTTTACAAAAGGAATGCCTTACAAAAGGCAGCCTGAGACGGTGGCTAAGAATAGGGACTCTCAGTTTCAATGGTAGAACCACTATAGACTACGTGTGTGAGGCTGGGAAGGTCCCTTAACCTCTTGTGCCTCAGTTTCCTGGTCTAAAATATAGGATAATAATAGCACAGAATTTGTAGGAACATTGTGAGACTTCAATAAGATACTATTCCTAGTGCCTAAGTACAAAGCATGTGCTTAACACACCTTTAAGAAAAATCCACACAAATGGCTGTCTCATAGGTAATTTCACAAAGCTAAGTTTCTCAGGTTCTAGACTTAGGGAATAATAAAATCTCACTCATAATAAAAAATCACTCACGTGACTGGGGAAAAATGCCTTAAGGTAGTACTGGAATCATATACTAATTAGCAATGTAGAGTCTGATTCACAGCATTCTGAACTATGAAACAAGATAATACTCACATCTTAAGGTCTTAAAGGTCAGCCCACAGCTGGCTGTCTAGCCTTTGCTCCCATACCCCCAGGAGGGTGGGTCTCCTTCCTACCTCTGAAATTTGGCTCCTGGGAAGTTGTTTGTTTTTTTGTTTGTTTTTTGGGTTTTTTTTTTTTTTTTAAAGATTTTATGTATTTATTTGAGAGAGAAAGCGAGTGAGCGAGAGGGAGAGAGCACGAGCGGCGGGGAGAGGGAGAAGCAGATGCCCCACTGAGCAGGGAGCCAATGCTGGACTCGATCCCAGGACCCTCGGATCATGACCTGAGCCAAGGTCAACTCTTAACCAACTGAGGCTCCCAGGTGCCCAGGGAAGTTCATGCTGAATACAGGTCTGGCCCCAGGTGGGCCCCCAGAGTGTATCTGCTCCCTCATCCCATGAAAGCCCGGAGAGCTTGGGCAAGGTGGGGACATCCAGGTCTACCCAGCGCCTGCTCTTCTCCGCGCTGCTTTCTCCCAGACCCAGGCTTTCCATCATGGCATGGATATGCTGCCTTGGTCTGAGCAACGAAAGTCCCCGAGGGAACCCCTGGTGCCTCTGACCACGGTAGGGTCCAGTGGGACTTCTGTCACCGTTGAGTATTGGTCGAAGACCACACTCTCTCTGGCAGGCAAGCTTCTCTGAGGCTCATCTCCTGGAGCCCATTTCCATGAATGATTACAGCAGTGAGCACGGGTGTGTGCGTGTGCCCTTCTGTGTGCAGATGTGCAGAGGTCGGGAAGGGAGACCAGCCCAGCCCTGTCCATGACCAGCATCACTGAAGTGACCGCTAGGACTGGAAAGTCCCTGACTCATGTGCCTTCCACCTCCAGACCAGTCCCAATTCCCATGACTGTGTCAGTTTTCCCACTCTCATTTCTTTTTAGGGGAAGCAGTCCGCTGGCGGAGAGCCCGCCCGTGAGCTTTTGATGCTAGTGTGACTGAGCTGAAGGTATTTCTCCTGAACACACCCACCCGCATCTTGGTGGGGGTTGGGAACAATGCACAGGACATTATGGGTGTGCTGTGGACCATGGTGCCTGGCCAAGGGGCAAGCTGGGGCCAAGATCCGGCTGGTCCTCCGCTCACAAGACAGGCACCCTGGCGTGCAGCTGCGTCTCGCTAGAAGAAGCAGCATTTTTTCCCAAGGCACGCACAGGCATCATAAGGCCTAGCAGCAGGCAAGGGGGCGGTGGCGTAGGAGAAGAAATCATAAAAAATATAGGCCCTAGAAAATAGGAACTGGGAAGGGAGACAAGTTTCTTTCGCCGTGAGAGGCACAGGACTGACTCAAAATTGACCCCCCTCCTCAGGGAGCTCCAGCTGAATCCAGGAACCATCCCAACAGACAGTGATAAGCCGCCGGCAGGAGCCCGGAGGAGGACAGGATGGGGCCTCCGGGTCCGGGTGCTGGAGGATCAGGGCACGGCAGACAGGAGAGACCAGGAGGGGAGGCCTCAGCAATGTGTAGTGTTGGGGAACGGGGAACGCGATATTGTGATCCGGAGGAAGTCTGTATCCGGTCCTTCAGATGGCCAAAAGATACTCCTCTTGCAATTTTGGTCTTCATCCACAGCTCTCAAAACCCTTGGAATTTCCTGGATGATAAGAGCACCGGGAACATCTTTTATCATAACATTTGGTCTCCCGTCCTTAGTTCCTGAAATCCCTTCAGAGCCATCAGAGTGAATGGGTGTCTTGTTATTCGTAACAAGCCCCTTCCTACCACACCCCACTTCATGTTAAGGAGCTGACTTTTGGACTGCAATAAGGTGGGGGGCTGCTTCCCCCTCCCCCCCCGGAACCAACAGAGAAGAGAGAGTTGGACCTTTCAGTCCCACCCCTTGATTTCCAGGGGGAGGAGGGGGGCGGATCGAATCAACTGCCAACAGCGAATCATTAATCGATCCTTCCTATGGAATGAATCCTCCATAAAAAAACCCCAAATGTAGGTTCCCGAGAGCTTCCAGGCTGGGGAAGCAGAGCTCTTCCTCGTGCCACCGTGCTATGCCCCAAAGTCCGTGAGGACAGGGGCTCCTCTGTTCTAGACCTCGCCCTACATATGCCATCATCTGGCTGTTGGTTTGTAGCCTTTAATATCCTTTGTAATAAACCAGTAATCTGGTGAGTAAATGGCCCTCCTGAGTTTCGCGAGCCACTCGAGTGCATCAGTTCAATCCAAGGATGGAGGGCTGGGAGCCTCTGATCATTGGCGGGTCAGTCAGAAGGACAGAAACAATCTGAACTTGGGACCGGCCTCTGAAATGGAGGCAGTCTTGTGGGATTGAGCCCTTAAACTGTGGAATTGGATGCTGCTTCCGGGTCCATTGGGTCAGAATTAAGTTGAGCTGTAGCCCTGCCCCCACCCCCCTGCCAGCTTTGGAGAATTGTTTGGGGCTGTGGGGAACTCCCCTGGAGCCCTCACTCCCAACACACACAGGTTGGAGTTGGGTGTGTGACTTGTTTGAGGGGTGATTTAGCTGCTAGCCCAGGGCTTAGCATGAAGAAGGCCTTGGACACGTATCTGATGAATGAATAAGTGGTGGGATGAAGGTTCATGGGTGACAGTGGGGGACTGGAGGGTGGCGGGTGGGGCCTGGATCTGGAGGGCCCCTGCGGGCTCTCTGCGAAGATGCTCAGAAGTTTCTCTTGTTGGTGATGGAAAGCTACGGAGGTACAGGATCAGATTTGGTAGAATGACCCCTGTGACAAAGAGCTTGGGGCTGGGGAGCAGGGTCACCACCCTGCGGCAAGCTTTGAGCTAGGAACTGAGTGGATGGGGCTGGGCAGACCATGGGGCACGGGTCTGGGAGGCTTGAGGAGAGCTGGACACCGGGCTGAGTGGGCTGGGTGGCTGAAGGAGGTGCTGGAGGCAGAGACACCCCTGGGTGCTCTCCAAGCCTGGCCCTTTTGGGTGTGGGCCTTCTTCTCCACAGGCAAGACCCTTACCTGCCCAGACCTGAGTCCATGGGTCAGAAGCAGCATCTGGAGTCACTCCCAGTATGGAGATGAGAAAGCTCCCTCTCAATTCCAGAGTTCGACATCCAGGGACCCTTTGAGTTGCCAAATCAGCAGCTCTGGACTATAACACCTACCTCCTCCCATAGGAACTTCTGGAAAGCAGCCTCAGGGCGGCTGGGTTCTATGGAAGGAGAGCCAGAGGCTCAGCTGGGCAAGACTGGCAGTGACAGAAAGCAGGGATGGACTCTGAGAATCTGAGAAAAGCGAAGCCTGAGAGAAGAGGATGCTGTTTGAACCCCAGCGCTGCCCAGTGACCATGACCTGGTCACCACCCCCATCCTGCCCAAATCTGGAGAGCTTAGAGGACAGCAGTCCAAGGCATGACAGCAAGAAACTCTGCAGCTCCTTTCCTCCCTTGATGAGGACTTGAGGTACGGGGCTTTCAAGCCTGCTTTGGAAGAGGCAGGTGGGTGGAAGGTTTGTTTGGAAGCACATAGTAGGCTTCGGGGCAAACATGTCCCAGGAGTGAGGAGGGGGCAGCTGGTGTGTGAAGGAGGCAGGGGCTGAGGCCAAGGCGCCATTCCTCCTTCCCCATTATTTCTTCCTTCCTAACATTCTCCCCCCTCCGTGATCATCCTCACCAGGGTCTGTGGGCACAACCCTAACGTAGCTCCTGCTTCCCCACCCCAGCTTCAACTCCAGCTCCATACTCCTTTCCAAACACCTCCCTCCCTCTCTGCCTGCACCTGTTCGCTCATCCCACGTTCCCTCCCGCACGTCTTTCCCCATCTGCTTCGGAATGCCCACCCGCCTCCAGCTCTAGTCCTCTCCTGGCCGGCAGCCCTTCCCCTGCCGAAGCCCCTCTTCCCTGTTCAGCTAAAGCCTAGACCCATGTCTCCCTTCCTCACTTAGGAAACACTCTGTGTCACCTTGAATCTCATTATCTGTGCATGTGATAGGAGCTGAGGGCCTGGTTCGAATCCCTTCTCTTGAGAGCGATGTAAATGTGGGCACAGTCCTTAACCTCTTGAAGCCTCCTTACCTCATTCCTGAATTAAGGACACGTGCCTTTGAGACAGGCCATCCCTCTGTGCCAGCGAGCCTGTGACGGCCTTAAATTGTGCCCATCAACCTCGGCTGCTGGCGAGGGTGCCCCCTTTCACTTCCAGAAGGGTCTCAGTCTGTATGATATGGTACATGCGTGCCCGACGCCAGGTGCTAGGCAAGACAGTCCACGAGAGCTTCCTAGCAAGAGCCCAGAGCCCGGGGGTGCTCATGAAACAATCACTGCCTCTCCCCTGCCCCAGCACTGAGCTCCTTGAGGGGGGACTATGGCTGATTTCTGATTCGGCTACAATTCCGAGAGGGGAATGGCCAGTTGTCCAAGAATTGAGAGTACAATCCCATCTAATAAGTGCTGAAATGATGGAGGGCGACTCTGTCTCTCTTTCATGACTCAAAAGCTTGTCAGCAAGGTCTTTACTCACCTCCTTTTGTCCCTGAGCTGTGGCCCTGGAGCAGAGGAGAGCAGCATGTCCTGTGCGCCTACCGTGTACAAGAGCTTGCTGTTCCTGCCACGGAGTCCTCGCCCACACTTTGGCAGTGGTGGATGCTGAAGGCCTGTGGAGCTGTTCTGTTTTAGGGCCCTAAGGAGCGGGGGCCGGAGTGCTGAGGGAGGCAAAGGTGAGGCCTGGGAGGGAACCCGAGCTGTAAAATGCGGCTAGTGACATGAACGCTGTCAAATCCATCCTTTGGAAAGACTACATTGGCTCTGGGTATTGCGGGGGGGGGGGGGGGGGGGGGGGG
>NC_081570.1:37590081-37863584 GCF_022355385.1 Mustela nigripes
GGGGGAGGGCCAGCGAACTCCCATCCAAAGATGTAGTGTGGTGGTCCTCACGGGGCTGAGCTCAATGCCTGGCACACATTTGTTATTCCCGTAGATTAGTAATAGCATCGTTCCTTAGGAAAATCATGATAATACTAGCAGCTATGTGCTGAGCACCCTGGTGTGCGAGGTAAAGCATTTTATCCACATTTTTTCCCTTTAGTCCTCAGATCCTATCAGGTAGGTGCTCAGACCAGCCCCATCTTACAAAGGAGGAAATGGAGGCCCCGAAAATTTAGAATTTTTGTCCAAGGTCACACCCAACTGAAAAGGGACAGATCCAGGATTTGGAGGCCCAAGTGTCCAACTCCAGAGGGTTTGCTGTCATTAAGCCTCCACACCCATTGCCTTGGAAGAACTTCTCCACCATCCTGGGCACGGAGGGGAGACCCAGCCGGAGAAGCCCAAGTCGGCTGGCCCAGGAGGGGTGCAGGAGGATTGCGCATGGAGTGAGAAGAGCTCCCTGACTCTGGCCCCCCCACAGCTGCCTCCCACGGGACACGAGCCACAGCTGACCTGGGAGGCTGAGGGCTCTGGTTCCAGGGTTGGGTTACCTGGTGCTTCGAGGATCATCTCTCTTCCTTCCAGTTCCGTGCAACGCCGCCATCCAGCTGCCTCCAGAGACCACCATCTCTCTTCTAATTGGTGGAAAATTGGTTGCTAACTGTCAGGAAATCGCTGATTTTCCATCCATTACTGGAGGGACCAGGACCGTGTAGCTGTGGGGGCCTCTGGGTGGGAAGCAGATACTGATTAGGCTTTGCAGTTAACCATTAGGTTCGGGACCTCCTCAGGCAGTCCTCCCAGACTGCTTATTAACTCCCTGCGAAGACCCACTGGGTAGGAGATACTGGTGAAACGGAAAGCCCGAGCCACAAAAGCGTTACTATTCATTAGGCTTTGGTTGTGGGGAGGGAGGAGACCGGGAGAAAAAAAAAAAAAACAAAAAACGGTGGCCTCAATCCAGGAATGTTAAACAGCCCCATAAGTTGGCAGAGAACTTTATAATTGCTGCTATTAAAATATATGTATTTATATAGGTGATTTGTTGAAGGAAAGAATTTCGGCATTCAGGGGCAATCCCTACTATGATCTCACCCAGGATTAAGTTGTTAGGGACTAGATATTAATTAAGGCTAAGGGCCCCAATCCCTTCCTAATTAGCTCATGGAGTATAATTTGCCTGCAAATGCTACTGTTACAATCACCTTGAATTTGTCTGGAGCTTTCCTCCAGCTGGATTGGGTGAGCTCTACCCCATTATGGGAGCAGAGAGGAGAGGAGGGGCAGGAGGCCTGGGTTCCTCTCGCATCCCGCCCCTGACTCTTGAGGAAGGGGCTTCTTTCTCCAGTTTTCCTACCAGCAGCAAAGGGGTATTAAGGGAAGGAGGGAGCACGTGTCTGGAAAGCCCTTCTCAGCTGAGACGTTCTAAGACCCAGTTAGTACAGAGTCAATGCTGGCCTGTGCCTGGGAATATATTGGTGCCTAGGCTCTTCCGGGTTCTTCACAAACTGAGAAATCCAGAGGCCTTCCCTTAAGGGGAGTCAGGCAGTTTGTTTTCCTATGGGTCCCAAACTTTAATTGTCAGCAGGACTTTTTTCCCTCAACATCAGGAAATAAGGGCATCTGTCAGGCTTGGTGACATGCAGACCTGCGCAGTTCTCACCCAGGTGGACTCCTCTGTCCCCCGACCAGCTCATCTCCGTTCCCATGTTTGTACTTTCCCTGCTCTAGAAATTCTCCCCTTTTGCTCACTGCCTTCTTTATCAGGCAAATTCCTATCCACCCCTTAGCACCTAACTCAAAGACCCTTGTTTTTTTAAGCCTATCCTGATTGTCCCAGGCAAAGCTAGCTGGGCCTGCCCCTGGACTTTTGCTGTTCTAGAATCCTCTAGTCAAGGCTTCAGCAAACCTGCCTTGTGAGATGATGGTTTATGCCTCAGCGTCACTATCAGACTGTGCACTTGCGGGTAGGACCACACCACGTCTGATTCAGCTTGGAATCTGCAGAGCTCATTCCAGAATAGGCACCAAAGTTGGCTGGGCTTGCTTTAGGTTTTTGGGTTGTGCATTGTCTTTGAGAAAGGAGTCCCACAGTTTGCCTCTGGTGTGCATAGGAAAATGGGCTTTGAGGGCAAGTGGCACCCTGGTCCTTGGATGGTCTCTGGGCTTTGGGGTCTGGATCCTGTTTTCTCAGCCCTAGCAAGGCACTTAAAAAGGGTCCTGCTCAGGGCTTCTGGGCTTGAGGAGGATGGTTGAGAAGGCAAGACCTATACCTTCCTCTGCTTCCTCCTGAGATGCCTGACAGACCTGAGCGAACAGATGGCGTTCAGGGGAGGAAGCCAGGCTCTGTTGCGCTGAATTCCATCGGCTGCCAGGGACCCCACAAAAGAGACAGAGACAGGCCATTCAAATCCAGGCCCCCCCTGGCAGAGGAGTCTGCCTGCAACTTCCTGGGCTGGGGGTTGGGGGTGAAGAGCCAGAGAGGTGCTGCTGACTGGGAATATAAACAGATTCAAGGAGGGCTTATCCACATTCCTGGATGACAGATCCCTAGCAGGTAACAGGTCATTAATAACCATGAAGGATGAGGAGGAGGATGATAATAATAATTAATAATAATACCTCCAAGAGGGCTTTTATATTTTTAAAAGCCTTTTTTTTTTTCTTGCCACTATCTCATTGGATCCTTGCCATCAGCTTGGGGAAGGGTACAGATGCTCTGAAAAGTGAAGGGACTGACCTGAGGCCACACAGCTCGCAGAGAGCAGAACTGGCATCAGATTCGAGGGGCCATCCTGACTCCCTCTCCAGGACTTCTCAGAGGGTGGGGTATTCGTCAGTGGCCCGATCGTCACGCAGCTTCTGTAAGTGGCTCGCTGCAAGGTGCGCCTTGTGTCCTCACCTACCTGTCTGCCATCTGCCACGTGACACCAAACGCCGATCTTCGACTCCCTTCCGTCTGTCCAAGGGGGTGGAGGTTGAATATTCTGGGTAGGCAACCTCTTGGATCCGCCGTCTCCCCTCTGCAAAGTAGGGTGGTAGGAGTTCCTACTGCAACAGTAACTGGCAGTGCCCTGCCCGGCAGGTAATGAGCCCTGGACACGTAGGAGTTTGGGGAATGTCCGGGGAAAGCAGCCCCAGAGCTGAGCCACTCCAGGCCGACGCGGAACTGGCAGAGGGGGCAATTTGTGGCCCTCCGCTGGCCGGCCGCTGTCCTCCCACCCAGGGTTCTGCCCTCTGCAAAAGTGCCCTAGAAAGTTATTGGTGATCTGTGGTGTCCAGTTAGATCGTGAAGGGGCTATTTTACAAGTTAAGTGAGGTTTTGGAAATTCTGAGAATTCACCAGAGGTGCTCACTTCTCAGTGTGCAAGGATATTTGTTCTGAAGCTGTTTCCTCTTGTTTTGTCCTTGTTTTGCACTACTCTGAACTTCGGAGCACTTGTTCTCTAGTGAAATCCTGGTCCCCCTTGTGGCGTGAAGGGGACCAGTGCTGCCATCTACAGGCAGAAAAGTGCTCTGTCTCGTTTTAAAAGGAACTTGGTGAACCAGCAGGGGAGAGAAATAGGGGCCCATTCCAACAGCCTTCCTCATCTTATTACCCTCCTATTTTAGAGCCTGTCTTTATTTGCCGCAGTAGTTTTCAGGTGTCCCACCTTCGTAGAAATTTCTGGCTTCATAGCAGGACACGTACGGTGCCATTTCCTTTCATGGTCAGTGCTGGAGCCCCTTGACCGGCACTGTGCTTTGTAGAGAGTACAAAATGATTAGGTCTCTGTTCTCTGACTGCTCATTTTATATTGTAGAATTGCTTTGGTATAGGTCAAGGTCTGTGAAGGACCTGTGTGATCCGATTGAGATGAGATGATCCAAAGGAAAGTACCAGAAATCAGCCAAATGGGGAATTTCTATTCTTGTAGAGCAGTGGGCTCAGAGGAGCTTCCTTCAGATACAGCTTGGGCCAGTTCCCAGAGAGCAAAGGGGGCATGTTCCGGGGCCAGAGATGCAATCTGGCTAGTGTGGGAGCAAGGAAGAGAGATGGGAGTCCCTGCACTCCGGGTCTTGGTGGAGTTGTGATTTCTGCCAGCTTTCCATGGCCACAAATATTGTGAACAGTAAGTGAACTTGCACTGGACAACCTGAAGGTACAGAGCAAACATAGACTGAGAAAAAACAAGCATGGATAAACGATTCTTTTTTTTTTTTTTTAAGATTTTATTTATTTATTAGAGAGAGAGAGGGGGAGAGAGCGAGCACAGGCAGATAGAGTGGCAGCAGAGGCAGAGGGAGAAGCAGGCTCCCTGCTGAGCAAGGAGCCCGATGTGGGACTCGATCCCAGGACACTGGGATCACGACCTGAGCCGAAGGCAGCTGCTTAACCAACTGAGCCACCCAGGCGTCCCGGATAAACGATTCTTAAGGCAACAACTAGAGCATCACAAGGAAACCTACAGAATTTTCCTTGTGTATTGAAGGAAGAAATGGGAGCTCAGAATGGGGAAGTGCTGTGCCCAAGGTCCCGCAGCAAGCAGAGGGCAGAACTAGACTAGAACCCAGGCTTCCCAGCTCCTCACCACAGGCTCACTCAGAAGGCTTTCATGGGAGGTGATCTCCTACAACAGGACCTCGCTCTCCCCCCAAACCCCCTTTCCCTCAGGGCTACGGAGATGAAGCTTAATCTTTAATGAACTGGCTTGCAGTTTAACTTCCCTTTTGGCAATGATTAATACCCGGTGACCTAGTCTGGCCTCAGGTGATCCTGACCAGGACTGACCAGGAGAGTGCTGGTAGCCTCCAGGTCCAGAAGTGGGCTGCTGTGCAGCTGGATGAGGTTCGAAAGGTGCTGGGATGGCTTCCTGCCTGGAAGACTCTCTTGTGTCCTGTGCCTGGAATTCTGTCATTAGATGTCACTCCTTGGAAATAGGATGGCACAAATGCCCTCCCCCGTTGGGGGTGGCGGCTAGGAAAACAAATCATGTTTCAAATAATCGTTGGACTATTGATTTGACTATCCTGATGCCCAGCAGCTCAGAGGGAAAAACTAGTGGGATGTCACCGGATTCCCAGCAAAACCGGGCAATAAGCTTCTTAGGGGCAAAGATAGGGTCTGGAGAACAGAGACACATGGGGAGAGAGCTCCAAGATTTGGAGCGACCTCAGTGCAAAGTCTAGCTCCGATAATCACTAGTTGTGAGAGCTGGGGTGGGCCTCAGTTTCTTTGTCGAATGAGTAGAGAGAGAAACTCCTCTCTCTAGGCTCCTTAGAGGATGAAAGAGGGAGTACATGGAAAGTACTTGATTTGGAGGAAGCACACACCAGGTAGTGTTGCTGCCCCACTTTCTCCCTGCTGGAACTCGCTTCAGCTGCCCTCTGCAGGGAGGTAGAGAGGACTTCAGGCTTATCCGAGGAGAGGACTTTTCTTGGGTGCTCTGGGATGTTTACAAGAACTGGCTGTCTCCCTCTGAGACTGGAGCGTTAGCCAGGCATCAGGGATCCTCTTTTCCTTCCCCTGGAGGCAGGGCTGGGGTCACCTGCCTCCTCTCCCTGGGTCTGCCTGCCTCTCCTGAGACTGTAAATTTTGTGAGCCGAGAAAGTGCCTCGGTCCCGGTCCATCGGACCCTCTTGTCTCTGTTTTCTTTTTCTGTTTTCGTCTTAGCGCCCGTTGGAACCAGTGCGGGGGTCAGCAGCAGCTTCCCACAGCGCTGCCTACCGGGTGCTCTCGAATGTTGGCGTCCCCGACAGGGTATGGGCGCTTCGTACATCTGTCACCTGCCCAGCCTCTAGGGCCTGCTCCCCCATCATCATGAGAAGTCTCATTGTGACCAGAGGAGATCGCTAAATGGAACAGCCATGTTCCCTCACTGCTCCAGCCATGCGGGGCTGCCCTCGATTGTCTGAAGATGCCCTCCTCTTTCTTGTCTTGGTGTCTTCTCCCTGGGGTACCCCTCAGCTCCCGTATTGCTTCTCTGATCCTTTGACTACAGACCCCTCTGCCAGTGGCTTCCCTATACTGGCTTTCATGCTCTGCCGGGGGTCTAGTTGCCCTCCTGACTCCTACAGACAGAACTCCTGAGAGGAGTTACCGAAGTCCCGCCCTGGGGCTCAGTGGCTGGCGCCATTTTCCTGACATCCCTGAGATGGAGTCTGTGTGAACCAAGGAAAGGGGCTCCCGTGACCTCACCAGGAAGGCTGGATCACGAGACCTGGGCTGAGGGGCAGGCAGCCTGAAGCAGGGAACCATGGAGCCCCCAGCGGAAGCCATGGCTCCTTCTCTGTTTTGGTTTTGCTTTTGTGGGCTTTTCATTTCAGAAGTTAATCTAGTTAACGCCAACAATGTCATTTCGGCAAGCCAGCAATTTCCTTTTGCCCTTTATTTAATGAGCCCCGCCCCCACTCCAATTTCTATAATAAAGGCATGCAGGTGGGTAATTACGGAGGTGTGAAATAGTGCTGGGCCAGGGCCAGCTGAGCATTCTGGAGCATCCGTTGGGAAGGGTTCTGGGGAGCTACCCAGCTCCGCTATTCAGGTCCAGGTAGGGAAATTGAAGCTTAAGAGAAGGCAGGAACTTCTGTAAAGCTACATAGTGGGAGAAGGCGGAGCTAGAGCCAGAATCCAAGTTCTTAACCCCCAGCTGGGGTCCTTTTCATTATTCAGTGCCAATCCTTCCCCCTAATTCTGCAGAGCATGTCATAGGGGTTCCCACCTGTCATCAATTCACCTGTCCTTCCAACTGTCCACCTGCCCGCCCATCCATCCATCCACCCACCATGCAGTCTACAGATTCTTACTGAGGGCCTACTACGCACAAGGAATTGTGAATACAGCAGAGAACAAGACAGTCACAACTCCATGCTCATAGATGTCGTCTCGGATTATAGTCTGATGGAGTCACACCATGCGAACAGATGATTTCAATATAGGATGGCAAGTGCTGTGTTTGTTGTAAGCCTTGGGCCCCTACTTCTCCGGTGGGACCATAGAGAACTTCTCAGACAAGGGAACAGGGCAGGAGAGAGTGCAAAAGGTGGTATGCTAGGACGTGTAAGGTTTTTAAAGAATCTGGGGGAATATTTACCCAAATATTAATAGTGTTCATCTCTGGAGAATGGGATTTTCAAGGTAGGGGACATATTTCTACTTTCTACTTTCCATCTTTGGTGTTACTTCAGTTAGACTGAGTGGAGATCAGCATTTTAATAATACATTTTAATATATACACATATACACATATATATATTTGGAATATATGTGTATTTGGAAAAAAATAATAGCGGGTACTTAAGGAACATCAAGGGGCGGTCAGTGTGGCAAATGCAAGGTGTGGGAGGAGCGAGGGGAAACATGAGGCCATGAAGGCTGGCTGGAGTCAGCCTAAGAAGGCCCTAAAATGCTGGGCTAAGGAGTCTGGATTTAACCACAGGGACCCCGTGTAAGGAAGAGCAGAGGCCCCCTCCATGGAGCCTAGTAGTGCCGGGTACATACAGATGCTCAATTAACCCAGACCTTATGTTGAATGAATGCGAATGGCCAGAGAAGGCAGAATCATCTAAGGCTTGAAACGGAGGATGTGAAGGTTTGGAGCCTTGCCACTGTGTGCCGGTGGCCACGGTGAGGCTGTGGGGAACCCGCTGTGGGAAGACATGTACCTGCAGAATGGGTAAAGTGGGACGGGGAACACTATAGGAAGTGAGGGAAGAATGCTGTGGTTTCTTTTCAGACCAGAGGAGCCTGGAATGGGTCCACAGTTATGAATTTGGATATAAGCTGACAACCAAGGGGAGTCCTTTTTTTGTGTGTAGGAAAATTCTCTGGACGTAGGCTTTTCCAGACCAGACAAAGGTCTCTGGTGTCCTCAGTGGCCACGAACCAATAAAAGCAGGCCACCATCTCTTCTGCCTCCCAGATGTGTCTGCTTTAATCTCTCTTCCCTTCAGCACAGTTTCAACACTGCAGCAGGAGGAGCCTTCAAAAATGCAGTTCTAACCACACTGCCTCCTTACTTGAATCATTCAGGATAAAGTTCAGGCCCTCTCGTTGGCTCAGGAGGCCTTTCTGATGGGTTCCTCATGTATCTCTCCAACCTCACCTCCCACGATCTCTTCCTCAAAGCCTACTCTTTGGCCAACTCCATTGCTCTCAGTGACTAAGGGACTCCATGCCTCTCTGTCTCTCTTTGCCTGGGTCAGTTCTTTCCTTTTCCTTGGGATGAGCCCACCCAATGCCCTCTTTCTACCCCCCCCCCCCATTTGCCTGATGAACATCTAGCCTCTTTTAAGTTTCCATTTTGGGAGGTTTTTTCCTTCTGAAGCCTTTTTTGATCACATCCCACTATTGCGGATGCTTCACTGTTTGGGAAAGACCCGATTGTGCCCTCCCTGGGAACTGGGAGCCAAAATGCTCTATACTCTCCAATAGATTTACTAGTAAAGCACCATGGCAGCTCACTGGACTTAGAGTTTGCATATCTACCTCTCCATGCCACACTCTCCACTGTGTCCCTACCCTAGGCTATAAGCTCCCCTGCCACACTCTCCACCACCCCTCCTTCCCTAGGCTATAAGTGTCGGACTATTTTCTGCTATCCTTAGCACCTGACACAGAGGCTGAAACATCTTAGGGATATAATAAGTCCTGGCGAAACCAACGCATGAGTGAGTGACAGAGCACCTTTGTAATGATTCCTCCTATAAAATAGAAAATCCTATCACACCCTTACCTTCCGTCACCTCAAAGTACAAGGAAGCTCTAAACAGCCCTGCAAGAGACAGGCTCCTGCACTGGGAAGATGCCAGTGCATCTGAACATCTGTATGTACCAAGCACTGCTGGTGGAAGGGTTGAATTTTCAACCTGATCCCTCTGCCCTTGGGCCATCCTGTGTCCTTCTCTGGGCCTCAATTTCTCTATGTGCATGGTCCTAGTCCTACTTCCCTACGTGGTGACTTGCCATAGGTATGTAGTGAAGCCCAAAGATGCCAAAGCCACTTACTGTACAAACTTCAGGTAGTATTGAAGTGTTAGCTAGAAGACGTGGTCCCCTGCCAAGCAGCCACGCCTAGGCGTTTTGGGGGGAGTGGGAGGAGGTGCTCCATGCTCCACTCCCACCACGGATGGGGACCTGCTCAGAGACCCTTTCTCTCCAGCACAGTCATGTTGTGGGGCTCAGAGAATGTTAATTATTAGGCCCAGCCCACCCGGAGAGCCCCAGATGAAAGCAAGCTCCAAGTGCAAAGTCTAATCGATGCCTTGTGCCTGGCGTCGGAGCCTCGGCTGGCTCTGCCTGGAGACGGATCATTAATCCAGACACTCCGACCTGGAACACTGGTCCCAGGAAGTCCTGAAACATTCCTGACCACCCACGGCTCAGCTCGGCAGCCCCACGAGACAGCCGGCCTGCCTCTGGGCCACAGCATTTTCCAGTCTCAAAGCTGGGTAACACGGAAAGCAGCCAGTCCAGACCCCCCACCTGGGGCAGAAAACCAAGGTCAGTGTAGACGCTCACCACTGACAGAGTGTCCGGAGATGTGCATTGTGATGAACAGCCCTGGACCCAGAGGGGACAGGTCTGTGTGACATTGGGCCTTGCTTTCCTCTTCTGTGAACGTGGAATGAGGCCAGCTAACTCACAGGACTGATGTTAGGAATAAATCAGTTTGCTTGGAAGTTTTGTTTTGAGATTTATAGAGATGATAATCACGTGTAAGCGGCCATTATCATTGTTGATGACGTTAGGAGCTCCTGTACCTGGGATGGATTCTTTGTCCCCAGAGTCATCTTCAATGACAACAGTTTGCTTCTCTGCTTGAAAACTGTTATATCCCTGGGGCCTGAAATACAAAGTCAGGATCCCCTTTTCTTGCACCTGAGGCTCTTCAAGTGGTACAACTGTCCCCTCCTTAGCTTCCTGTCCTGCTTCTCCCCACCCATCAACTGACTCCCACACACAGAAAACTGACCTTCGACACCCCCTTGGCTTGGCACATCTGAGCTCTTCACTCCTTTACTCTTGAGTTTCTATTCCAGGGAAACTGACGTATGCAGGAGGCCCTAAGATGTAATCAAGTGTCTCAGAGAAGTCACAAGAATCCCTGAGTTGAGACAGCGTTTAAAAAACCCTGGGGGCTCTTGAACCTTTGTCCTGCATCTATATCCATGATCTTGTTACCTCAAGTAGATCTTTGAAGGGAGTAGCTGTAGACTCTGAAATAGAGAAGGGCCCATGAAGTCAGGTTGTCCACAAGGTAGAGGGGAGCCGGGGAGGTTGAAACTTCTTGAAGCAATGAGCCCATGATGAACATGGACAAGGACAGACTTGCACAGCAGGGGAGGGTTGCAGGCAGAGCTACTGAAGTTTATGGGAAGGAAGAAACATGAGGGTCCATTTGGGGAAAAGAAGAGTCTGTGGGCCACCCTCACCACTGCCCTATAGTGAGCTCTTCACTTAAAGACCAGGACCTGGGGGGCGCATCTCTGTCCTCATGGGCCCAGCATCAAGCTTTGCCAATATTGGATGCATGATAAACACCGCTTGAACTCAATTTCCCCTCTTCCATTTTACTCTTTTATTTTAAGCTCAGATCTTCCTCCTCCAGATGGAGTTCTCCCACATGGTTGCAGAAACTGGATCAGTGGAAAGAGAAATTCTTGGATGTTGGAATTTCAGGAACGTTTCCAGGATGCCAAGAAAAATAGCTCTGTGATGAGCCAATGGCATCATGATGGCAGATCTGGAAAATAGATCTGATTCTTCCTGAGTCGCAATCTTGTGGGATCCCAGAGACATTAGAGTCATCTGGTTTACTCCATGATGTTACACATGGAGAAGCTGAGGCCCAGGGAAGGTATGAACTAGTTGGTGGCAGAGAAAGGACTGAGAGCAAGTCCTTTGGGTATAGGCATTAGCCTCACTTGGATCCAATGCCAGACCCCTGCCGCCAGGCCCTGCTAAGAGCCGTCTGACATGTGTAGCTTTGCCTTATCAGCAGAAAGAAAGACGACAGTGGGCAGTCTTCCCTGGCCAAACATCCATCGGGACCCACATAAATATTTTCCCAGCGTCTGCATGACCAGCCTCTAGCTGGCTATTTTCCAGGGCACAGTAAATAATTTGGACGACTGGTTACTTCCGGACAACTTTCTTGGGTGTGTTTTCTCCAACTATGTTTTTGGAGGGGATGGTGGGGGGACCTTGATGAGAGCAGCAGACCAGGCCCTTACTGGGTTCTCTGACGGCATTTCTGGTCAGGAAGGAAGTACCTGTGGTGTCTCGATGTCCGTGCACTTGGGAGAGAAGGCTATTTTCATTCTCAAGTGGGGCCAGGGATTAGTTTCAGGGATTAGGGTGGAGTGAGGTTAGACTCAGAACAGAAAGTCAGGAGAAATCAGCTCCAGTGTGGTAAATTGGATCAGCTTGAGCAAAGGCATGTTGGGGTCTTGGCAACCAAGCTGGTGAGGAAGGCAAAGATAGTGTTGGAGTTGGCATAGCCCCAAGCCATCAGAGTGACCAGTTTGGGCACTCCCAGTTCAGGAGGGGGTGGGGTGTTCAGGTTCTGGCTGTTCTGATCTTCACCAAGGGCCTCCAGAGGGGCTGGCAGTGGGAGTCTCAGGAAAGTTTGGCAGTTTGGAAGTCAGATTCTGGTGTCCTGACTTCAGTCAGCAATTTAAGGAAATGGGAATAGAGGTAAGGGAAGGAAATATCTAGAAAGAGTGACAGAGCCAGAGAGTCTTAGGACAGATAAACCGGACACCAGGCTCAGGAAAACAAGGGGAGTTCTCTATTTCACTCTTCGGTGACCTCCCCATTCTGAGCCACAGCTGTGTCATCGTCAGCATGGACAAAAAAAGCCCACTTCATGGGGCTGTTGGGAGGTTTTAATGAGATGCTTGTATGAACTCCCAGGTTCCTGCCAGTTTCCAGGTTCAAGGGAAACTGTCTCATCATGAAAACCATCCAAAGAATGAAAACCTACCCTCCACATCCTAATGGGTGCAAAGGCCACTGATTCCAGGCCACAAGCCTCCTGTCTGTTCTCTCCTTTCTTCGCTTCTCCCTAAAGCAGGCCTCATCCCCCACACATGGACAGGTACACCTGCCTCCTTACCCATCCCTCCCCTCCATACTCTGCCCGGTCTATGTTTCTGCTCAGTCCCCCAGGTTCTTCCCTACAGCCCTTCGATTAAATTACTTTTGCGTTTTCACACATCTTCAGTGGGGAAGACCCTTGCGCTCAGAGTTAGCAGATGTGTATTCTGGTCCTTGTTTTGCTGCTGGCTGACCTTCTACACACTGCTTCCTTTCTCTGGGCCTCAGATTCTCTATCTTAGACGTCAAGGAATGGATGAGATGATATCACAGGGCCTTTCAAGCCTTCTGGTGTTTTAACAAAATTTGATACCCTCTAGGGTGGCCAAGAATTCTTTCTCTCTTTCCCACCACACACACACACACATACAAACACAGACTCCCACTCATAAGCAGACTCACACAAATGCATACTTCCTCATATACACGGATATGTGTGTTCACACACACATCCTCACATACTCATGAATACTCCCTCATATACATAAAGACTCAAACTTGTTAATACATATTCTTGGCCCCATGCAGAAATTAGTGTATCTTGTTTCTCACTTGAATTCCCAGTACTTAGAACAGAGCACCTATTGAATCCTCAAAACTCACCTACAGAATGAATAGATATTCCCATCTGCCCCAATACTGTTTCAGGAATTCACATTCGCCCATGTGTATACAAGCCATCAGAGGTACACACTCAGGGGCGCCGGTGCAGGCTGACCTGTGTTAGACACATACAGCACATTCACTCCCACCCACATTCCCACACCATAGCTCTTCTTCAGGGGCCCTTTCTGGAATTCAGCTCAGAGAGACCCTTTTCCACCCTGAAGCTTCCCTTGTTGATGTCAGGTTGGCTCCAGGGATAGATCCCCGAGGACCTTAGTCAAGGTGTCAGGGATCTCCATAGCTTTCAGTGTGGACTGTGCTTTGAAAAGTCAGATCACTTTATTAGATGATATCCCACCCGAACCCGAGTGGGGCCTCAGAGCAGGGATTATCTCGCCTTGTCACAGCCAGGGAGACAAAAGACTGGGAGAGGGTAGGCCATCTGTGTAAGGTCAGAAAATCAACAAGTACGTGACTCCCCCAACCAGAACCACACTGCCCCTGTCTGGGACCCTCTCCATTGTGTCTGCCAGTGACTCTTTTAAGAGGATTATTTATTCTGCAGTTGTTTCCCCCTCTAATTTATTTCTTTAATTTTTTTTTATTTTTTTAATTTTTTATTCCCTGTTTCCGCCTCCAAAGAGTTGGGTTTCACCAGGGAGTGAGGGAGGCCAAGTTCACCGTCAGAAGAAAAATCTGAAAGTAACTTTCTCTGTAAACCTCAGCCAAGATTCCTGGCAAATGAAATGAAACTTACCACACTCTCACGCACCCACCTTCACAAAGAACCAACTTAACTTTCAAAAGAAATAAATGTTAATAAAGTTAATATCCACTTCAGAGGATGAATCACCCTCAGGCACATGATTTGCCAACTAATTAAAAAATTATTCACACCGCTTTATGATTTTTTTAAAAAGATTTATTTATTTATTTATTTGAAAGAGGGGGAGAGAGAGAGAGAGAGCATGAGAGGGAGGAGCAGAGAGGGAGAAAGAAGCCCAAACAGACTCTGCACGCCAAGTATGGAGCCCACTGCAGGGCTCAATCCCGCAACCCTGAGACCAGACACAAGCCAAAACCAAGAGTCAGGTGTCCAACCAACTTTGCCATCCAGGGACCCCTGCTTAATGAATTTTTTAAAATTTGCATTATTTTTTGTTTCTTGGAAAGAACTGGTAAAGTGTAAACCTATGCCAATGGTCTTGGCTTTGGGATGGTTGATGAATTTCTGGTCAGTCTGGACTGGTTCTTTTCCATAAAGATGGCACTGTGGGATGGCTTGGGCCCCGATTAGGGCTCTGAGGACCCAGTCTGATCATAGATCTGATGATCCTTCTCTTTTCTGATTCCAGCAGCCTTCAAAAGAGGCAGTAAGGTTGTATAATAAAACCACTAACTGACTTATTTGAATTCCAATTCCGCTCCTTAATGACCATGTGACTATGGACAAGTCACTTAACCTCAGGGACCTCAGTTTTCTCATCTCTACTGATGCTCCTACCTTGGTGGGTTATTGTAAGAATCAGGATTAACATTCATAAGGGACCTGATACATAGTAGGCACTCCATAAATGGTAGAAACCATCAGATTATCCAACCTTGCACTTTACTCCACTCTGTCTTAGATTTCTAGGAGGAGGCTGTCTGAATGGTACAGGTATAAAAGAAGAAAGAAACAGAACCAGGTTCCACATCTAGTTTTACAATGGATTTGGAAAACACTTGCCCCTCTCTGGGTCTCTGTCATCCCATTTGGATATCCCTAAGGGGTTTAAGGGATATCTCTAAGGTTTAAGACTGGACCTTCTCTTCCTATTCCTGCTTCTGGGTCAGATAGGAAACACAGGTCAGATACACAGTAGCTGGCTAAAGATACCTTAGCTGATTAACATTGCCCATTGTCCTGATCAACCAGGCCTAAAGAAATGGTGGAAGCAAATCCAGATGTACTCAAGTCTAGCTGTGTGCAAGGGATGCAATATGTCATGTCCTGTAGGTATGACCTTGAACAGGTGATACTCATGGGGTATACCGAAGAAATGACTTTCACTAGCCCTCCTGCAGGGCTAACTCTCATCCACCCCTTTTGATGAAAACTTGAATGAGATCCATTGCTCTTCTGTTTTCTCTTGGGTAATAAGAAGTTTCCCATTTATTTTAACTCACAAAACATCATTTCTGCTCAGTAACTGACTTCACATTTCATTGAAAGGAAGTGCTTTTCTCACCACCCATTTGGACCTGGAACTGCGGCTGGCCAATCTCCTGCAGTGAGAATGAGGTCAGTGTCTTTTTTCTTGTTCTACCTGGAACATCACTTCTTCTTCATCTTGGTAACCATTGCAGATTTTGACCTGTCCGTTGTCAGGGATAGAGGGAGGGAGAGAAGGGAAGGGGCACAGGAAAGCTCTTACTCGACTACTACAGACTTGAAAAATCAGGGTCAATACTCTCTGGGCCTGGCAGGCATTTAACCTTGCTTGTTTTCTCATGAGGCATTTTTGGGGGCTCTTTGGAGAAAATCCATCCCCTCCCCCATACAGTCGATGCCTTGATGTGGGTAAACGCATTTCTGTTCCAGCTGGCTGATTATGACTCCTTGCCAGCCCCTCGGCCTCTGCCAACACCATCAGCCTCTTTCTGCTTAGGTGTCTCCTCTCTCTACAGGGCCCTCTGACAAGATCTAGAATGATCTGGACTTTCTCCCTCTCATGTAATCCAGATCGGGTTCAGAGAAACAGCTTTGTGTCCTCTGCTTGATGCACTCTGAGAAGGTGGATGGCCCCAGGGGAGCCAGCTCCCGTGACTTCTGCTGTTAGAATAGCTGGTCAGCCAGCCTTTGCTCTTTACACTTAGCAGTGGGAGTCCGAGTCCAATCCACTGTCTTCCCTGATGATAGGAAAACACGAACTCTCGAACTACCCCCATGGAAACCGCTTTTCCCAGGCCGAAGTTAAGGGAAAGAGTAGACAAACTTGCTCAAGGTACTTACAGCTCTTTCCAGAAATCTCCTATCTAATCCCTGGTTCCGTTCTTGAACTCTCCCACCTCTTTTTTTTTTTTTTTTCTTTTAACATGCTAGAGGTGGGTGGTCAGCAAAGAACCACAAAAGCAGTTTTCAACACCACCTTTGGCAGCCCTCGCGCGGTGGTCTTGCGTTTCACTTGGGGATGTGTTATCCATTATCTTGGGGCCTCACATGAAGGCCGAACTAACGTGGTTAAATTTTAAGATTCTCTTTCCACTTTTTTTTTTTTAAACAAAACTTTGAGATAGATATCGCTATCTCCATATAGTGGTGGAGAAAACAGGTTCAGAGAGGCTGAGAAACTCTACAGCTAGTTAGAATTGAAAACCGGGTTGATCAGATCCCCAAACCTGAGTTCTTTTCACTGTACCTCAAAAACTGAGTCTTTGCCTCTGCAGCAGATGGGGGCCGGCACAATGCTTGGTAGCCCATCATCGGGATGGCAAGAATGTGAGCGAGGCCATTCGCATCAAGTCCAGGGTCACTGTCAGCTACTTTTTATCTTGAAACACATTCGTACCCACAAACTCATCTGATGGGAAGTCATCCAGGACAAAAGCCTCTCTGATGCCTCGGCAATTGCCTTGGAAGATGCTGGCAGATAGGCTCTCCTGTGCTTCATCCGACATCGAGTCCTTCTTCCCGACTTCTCTCCAAAGCTTTTGTTTTGCTTATTTATTAATTTTATTATTTATTTTTGCTTTCTGACTATGACTTTGGAGTCATAACTCATTAACATGACCTTTATTACCACTAACACCACATATTTTAAAAGTTCTAAGTTGTTTTTAGTGTCTCTTTTTAACTTGCTCATCCCTGTGTTTGCCACAGATTATTACTCAACAGAGGTTCTTTCAATTAATTTGTTGGCTGAGCCAGTTTATGTGAGAGTGGATGAGACGTTGGGGAAGGAGGATTTGAAGGAAAGGAAATGTGTATCCAATGGGAGCCCTCACATCAACCAACAATGACTCGGTTCGGAGTCCTGAGCCCCTGGAAGACCCTGGATGAGTCATCCTCTGTCAGCTTCAATTTGCTCATCTGACCGATGGGGATAAAGGTCCCCATCCTGTCAGCCTCACCGGGGATGTGAGATGAACCGCAGACAACATCATAGACGTGAAAAGGAATGAAAAAGTATCAAACGTGTGGGTTCGGTCTGTGAAAACAAAACTGACTCAGCCTGACAGGCGGGCCCCGCAGACAGTGGACTGGGAGGACCCAGAGAACCACCCTGGCCTGTGTGAGTCGCACAAGAGGCCTCTACTTTCTGGAATAAATTATCCGCAAGGCAGAGGCGTCAGGGCTGTCTGCTCCCTGTCTGGCCTCCTTGGCCATCTCACTTTATGAGACATAAATCCCCAAGACTCACTGGTCATTTTTAATCTTCATCAGTGTTTACTTTTGAGTTCTGTCCCCTGTTTTTTTCTACCTTTGAGGCTGCTTGCTACTTTATAGGCTTATGAGCCAGGAGGGCAGAACATGGCTGCAAATCTCACAGCTCTTCCAGCTGAGGGAGTAGACCAGAGAGTGAGTGGCTGGGGTCCGAAGCCTGGACACCCCAAGAAGCCCAAGCCAGGCTGGACGACCTTCTTGGGCACCAGTCCTAGGCAGTGGGACCCTGGGGTTCACTCTCCTGGTGTGCACCGGCCTCAGAGTTCAGGAGCAGGACCAACTGAGGGGCGTGTTCGTGTGGAGAGGACACTCAGCAAGGTGGTGTTTGTCGTTGGGAGACGTTGACCAAAAGCTACTGAATGTCTCTTAGTCTTGTGTCCCTTTCCTTTAAAGGGGGAATGATAATACCTAGTTCACAAAGTGATTGTGAGGACCAACCAAAATGACCTGAACCCAAGTAGGAAGTGTCCAGCACACAGGATTCTCTCCTTTCTTCCATGGTCCACGATTGGGAGGTAGTGAGTTTACTATCGGATCTTTCTCTAGACCCATTATAATGTGAGCCCTTTGCAGGCAAGGACTTCCTCTGGTTTGGTCACTCATGATCCACAGCACCTGCTATAATGCCCGACATGTTACCTGTGTCTCTGTGCTCAGAATGTTGCCCGATGATAAAGAAAACCAAGTTCTCTGTACGATCCCTGTGGGTACAAAGCATTTTTCATACAAGAAGATGTTGCCACGGAGACATACGGTTGTGTAGAACAAAAGGAGTTCAGAACTGCATGCAGCTTGATGTTTTTGCTGTTGAGAAGCCGCTGGGCTGAGAGAGGAGAAGAGACTTGCCCAGGACTGGCCAGAAGTTCTGGACGAAGCTGGGGCTGGCCCCCAGGCCAGGCCTTCTGAGTCCCCAGCTGGGGTTCTTTGTGGTTCACTATGTGCTAGTCAGCTTCAGAAAGTAGAAGAGAAGTGAGAAGTAGAGAAGCAAGGAAAAGGCAAGCTTAAGAAAAGGAGGAGCTGGGGTGCCTGGGTGGCTCAGTGGGTTAAAGCCTCTGCTTTCGGCTCGGGTCATGATCTCAGGGTCCTGGAATCGAGCCCCGCATCGGGCTCTCTGCTCGGCGGGGAGCCTGCTTCCTTCTCTCTCTCTCTCTGCCTGCCTCTCTGCCTGCTTGTGATCTCTGTCTGTCAATTAAATAAATAAAATCTTTAAAAAGGAAAAAAAAAAAAAAAAAAGAAAAGAAAAGGAGGAGCTAAGAGAGAAAGCATTTCTGCTCACATTGAGAGAGAGAGAGGCTCAGGGCTGGGATGGACAAGAAATTAAATCCCAAACAGACCACGTCAGGGGAAAGACAGCCTGCCACATCTTCAGCACAGAGAGCTCCACCCTCACTCCGGCTCAGCGGTGCCCTTGACCTTTGTTCAAGGGGTGGGGGTGGGGAGCTCAGGACAGACTCTCATTGGTGGAGGTGGGGAAGCTTCAACTTCCCCTAGAAGCCAACCCATTGCCTGTTTCGACCTGGCTGGCGGGTCTTTTGGTTTTGCTCACACCCAGACAATGACGCGGAGCCTTCCTCCACGTGTCTTCCTACTGTCACCAGGACTGCTACAAAACTTGGTATTTGGGGGATGCTTACCATGTGCTAGGCACTGTCCTAAGTAGTGTATATGTTTAACTCACTTAGTCCTCACAAATGCTCCCATTTTACAGAGGAGGACAATGGGGTTAAGTCATCTGTTTAGAGCCAGGGCCTTAGCCAAGGGAGGAGCCAGCCATAAACGCCCAGACATCCTGCCGGCATGAAAACCTGGCACCACCTGCCCCCGTGTCTGTCTCGCTTTCCCTGCTGTCTAAAGATAACATGTGGCTTTCACCGAATCTGCACAGATCCTTCCGCTTTATTCAGACGCACTTTGACCCCACTGCCCGCTCGGCCATGTCAGCAAATATCCTGAATAAGTATCATTCCAGGCCCCCAGCTCAGGGCTGGGGACACAGATACGAGTAAAGGTGCGGTCCAGTGGGGAGACTGACATTTGAAGGAAACCTTAGAAGAGTGAGCTTTAAATACTCCGGAGAGGGGCGCCTGGGTGGCTCCGTGGGTTAAAGCCTCTGCCTTCCGCTCAGGTCATGATCCCAGGATCCTGGGATCGAGCCCCGCATCGGGCTCTCCGCTCAGCGGGAAGCCTGCTCCCTCCTTCCTCTCTCTGCCTGCCTCTCTGCCTATTTGTGATCTCTGTCAACTAAATAAAATAAAAATCCTTTAAAAAAATAAATAAATACTCTGGAGAAGTGCAACCTGAGAATGCAGAGATAGCAGGTTTCAGACAGGAGAACTGGGAGCCGGGCCTAAGCTCCAGGAGCAGGAGAAGACACGCCAGCAGGGGAATCAGTGATCGAGGCTGAGTGGGTTATGGGGGGAACCAGTGGGGCTTCGAACGTACAGGGCCAGATGGGAGGTTGGAAAGTGACATGGCAGGTGGCCCAAGACTTGAAGGCCAGGCGAAGCAGTGGGGCTTTACCTTGAGGCACTGGCCTTTGTGAGGCTTGGAGAACAAGAGACTCTCCTATTCCCCATGTTGACTGGCACTTAGTAGGTGCTTAGTAAAGCCAGCTGACTGGTTGATTAAAGCATTCATTAGAACTTCTCCACAGCATCGGACGGTATATTGTTGGAGTCATTTCTACTGAAGGCCTGGCCTGGCCACCGCCAAGAAAATTCTCTTTCTGCCCTCAGTTTCCTCCACGCAGGGACTTTGCTGCTTCTGGCCACAGATGGTGCCCCTGGCTCTGGGATGTGTTGGGCCAAGAATTTCTGCCAGCCCCCTGGGCTTCTTATGAAATCTGAGATTTGGGCCGGGCCCCAGTTTCCTGACACATGCCTAAATCACTTCCACTGCTCCAAAGCCTCCCCCGCGCCCCCAGCCCTCTCCACAGCCAGAGGGGTCTGCAGCCAAGCTGGGAGGGATCAGACCTCCAGAACTCCCAACCCTGGGAGACTTGGGGTTAGGACCAGGCCTGCAGGAGGCCAGGGTGGTGGGGGGGTGGAAGGGGGTGCCTTCCTCCCTGGGAGAAGAGTTTCCCAAATGTACAGCCATGAGCAGCTCTAGTAACTCTGGGGCCTGCTTGTGGACATAAACTCGCAGTTTTATTTGGCTATTTATAGTTACTTGTAAATTAAATAACACATTTGATTGGAGGCCATGAAATTGCTTCTCACTGCCTGCCAAGGGCCTGGGAAGCCCTCTAGGGTGTGACTCTGGGCATTCTAGGAAGAAGCTTGATGGCTCTTCCTTCCATCCCAGGTGTATGACACTTTGTCTATGCTTGTGCTCTCCCCCGGGGCCCCATGACTCCCTCCCACAGCTGCGCTCAGAACTGGCTAAGGCCTCCCTGCCCCCCTTCGTCCCAGAGCCTCCAAAAAAGGGTATGAGATACTCTAGCATCTTCCACTATCTTCCCATCAGTATTCCGGAATCTAAGCAATTTTAAATCTTAGTCTATTAAAATCCAAGAATATGGAGGCTGTAAAATTGTGAGGATTGTGAGATTCTAAGCTACCTGGAAGTATTAAAATACAAAGTATTGAAGTATTTAAGTATATAAAATACTGAATGGTAAGAATATTAAGAGCTTAGGAGCTCAGTTTGAGTCTGGGCCTCTGTCTACCACTGAGGTTTAGACAAAGTTGGACATGTCTAGCTAATTGGTGTGTGTGTGTATGATAAAGAGAGAGACACACACACACACACACAGAGAGAGAGAGAGAGAGGAGTGGGGGCTGACCCAGAGATGTCCAGTAGTAATCAGGCAGACCTGGCAGGAGAGTGGGGCAAGGCAATCCATGTCCTTTCTTGGTTGTTCTTTATATTTCCATTGACTAAAGGCCCAGTGAGAGGCCCCAAAAGTCCTGCCTTCTAGTAGACCACATGTGTTCACAAAGAGGGCACAGGAGATACTGTTAGGAATCTGTGGCCCAGGGGGGCAGGAACCAGTGCAACTCTGAGTTCTTCCTATTGTGCAACTTCATTTATTTCCTGGAGAAATTCAAGTTATACTCAGAATGCGAGGCTCTTGTGGCTTTAGAATTTAAAACTCCAAGGAGTCTAGAATTTTAGGCTCTCAGCTATATAGACTAGAATCTAGAATATTAAAGATATAGAATATTAGAGTCTTAGAATCCTAGAATTCTAGCTTGGCATAGTTTGAAGGGGCCTAAGAACACATCCGATTTGGTCCCTTCCGTAGCAGAATAGATTGGCGCTTTGGGGAGAGTCTGGGCTAAGGAGGACGTATTGGAGGCCAGTGCACCATTTGTTGAGTATCATGACCTCCAGGGCCTAAGCTAGGCCTGGTGACACAAGCAAGGAAGAAGCAGCAGCACATGGTTACCATTAAGAGTAGATGTAGAAACAAGATCTCCAGCTAGTGCTGCTCAGTGCAGTGAACATTACAAGTAAGAGAGATGCCCGGTGTTCTTACTTTATGTAAGTAAAGAGGTCTCCAGAAGGAAAGTGATCTGTCCAGTCTGGAACAATCAGTTCTTGACAGATCAGATCTGGACATGAATTTGTGGACATGAATTTTTTTCACTTGCAGCCAATTATTTCCCTTCCACGGGTCTCCTGAACTGAGGTTGCTCATTTCACTCCTTTGACAGCTTTATGGGAAGCAGTTAGTAAATGGGGAATATAAAGAACAATGAAGAAAGGACATGGATCTTATGGTGGGGCTGTAGATAAAATTCACCGCTGAATCCAGGGCAAGGCTGTGGGTTTTTAACCTTCTATGGCTCATTCTGTCTTTCTGTCACAGACCAAGTCCTGTCCTTGGTGGGCTGAACCTAGACCTTGGTCACAAAATGAGACCTCAGACCAACCCTTGACCTTGGCCAAAGATTGAGCCTTGACTGCAATAGTAAAATAAGATAAAGCACTAGTGAGAAAATTAGAACATAGACCATGTTTTTTTTAAAAAAATATTTTATTTATTTATTTGACAGAGAGAGAGAGATAGAGAGACCGAGAGAGGGAACACAAGCAGGAGGAGTGGAAGAGGGAGAAGCAGGCTTCCCACTGAGCAAAGAGCCTGATTCCAGATTCGATCCCAGGACCCTGGCTGGGATCATGACCTGAGCCAAAGGCAGACAATTAAGGACTAAACCACCTGGGTGCCCCTCATAAGCCATATTTAGTGCTGAGCCAAACACAGGCCATTTTCTGTACTACTAGATCTTCTGATATAGGGAAAAGGCAGTAGGGTCTGGAGTTTTCTGGAGCAGAGCCCCTTAGTTTCATGAATAAGGGGTTTCCAAGAAGAAGACTCTCCCACCAAGTACATGTCAGATTTCTCTACCCCTGTGGATGAGAAGTAACTTACTGATGGGTGAACTTGGGCAGAAGCTTCCATAGAAATTTGTTCAGGGCTCATGCAGAGCTCAGCCAGCCCCACTATTTTCCTTACCTTGAAAGTGTTCTGCCTACAGAAACTGAATGAAGTCCCTCGTGGGCCTGGTCCTTGTAGGCCGGGGTGGTCCCTGGGCTAGTGTTGTTCTGCCTAATATGGTAAGTCTGTCTCTTTATAGGAGTCATTTGGCAGCACTGTTTCAGCCAGGGTGAGCTAACTTTTGAACAAACAGCTCCAAATAGCAATGGCTCTATAAAGTAAAAGTTAATTTCTTGCATGTTATTGACAAATGTGGGAAGGGTGCTCTGCTCTGTGTAGATATTTTGGACCCAAATTCCTTCCACTGTGTGCCTTGGGCATCTTCTAGACCAGTGGTTCTCAAGCAGGGATGATTTTGCCCCTCAAGGGACATTAGGAAGTATTTGAGGACATATTGGCTGTCACCCTGGGGAGTAGGATGCTGTTGGCTTCTAGTAGGTAGAGACCAGTGGTGTGTCTAAATATCCTACAATGAGCAGGACAGCCCCCACAAGAATTATTTGGCCCAAAATGCCGGTAGTGTTGAGGATGAAAAAAGTATGTTCTAGGGCCTTCTGGGGCATTCAACCAAAAGATGAAGGAGAGGGAGAACAGAGAATTATATATGGTAAGAGTTTACAGGCTTGTGTGAAAGTGAATTACCTCTCTGCCCACAGTCCAATGGCTAGAACTAGGTCATCTGGTGACACTGAGAAGTGAGTGAGGTTGAGAGGTACAGTCTAGCTGATGGCCTGGAGGAAGAGGAATCAAGTTTGCTGAGCATCTATCCAGTATCTGCCCAAAAGGTACATTTGTCTCCAATTCTAATAAGTAAAGGTACTATTTTAGTCTCTATCTACAGTCTCTTTAATCTCTGAAATCCTTCAGATTGAATCAGCTGTGGGTTCAAATGCTGACAAGGGCAAGCTGCCTTAACTCTTTGGTCCTCTGGTTGCTGACCCACAACATGGAGGTAATAAAATCAACCTCATGGAGCTTATCATGAGGGTTCCTCCTGCTCTATCTTTGCCTACATTCTGAGAAATGGCCCTTTCTTCCTCCACACAGAAGCAAGTTCTGGATGTACCCCATTCCAGAAAATCATCCTGATCACAGAACTCAGTTCTCCAGGACAGGAGAAGGAGGGAGCTTGCAAGAAGTTTCAATATCCAGGGTTACCAATAGCAGAATCCTAAGAAATCTCCTAGTTTCTAAGAAATGTCCTTTGAAAATGAAAATGACTATGGGATAAAACCTTGACTGGGAGGTGGGACATTTGACTCCCCATTTCAGTCCCACTCCCTTTTTTGCATATTCTTGGACATAGTCTCTCTCTGGGCCTTCGTGTCTTTGTTATGAATTGATCCAGGTGACTTTCCTTTTAGCTATAGGGTTTAAGGTGAGTTTATCTGCCCCTTGTATTTCCATCTCCCAGTCCCCCCTACCCTCACAAAACTGACCACTTTCGTGGCATCAGTACCCACATGAAGAATGGGATCTTGTTTATAAAGTAAGGGCACAGCAGACGTGGGTAGCTTAATGACCATCTCCCCTCCTGGGGAGCCCAGTTGGCAGAGCAAAGTCCTCAGGAGGTTGTCATAAATAAACAGGCTCATAGACTCACTTCTTCAGAAGAAAGTCTCTGTCATAATTGATGTGGTCCATTTGGGCAAATTTGGGAGCCCAGAAGAATGCTCTCTGGCAGATTTGTCAAGTTTCACTTTCACCCCAGGCTGGCTGGGAGCCAGGGTCTCAGACATCCATGCAGAGCCTGCTGAAGAGTCTCCAAGAAGAGGCGGAGCATTTCAGGTCAGGTGAGAATTGAGAGGTCAGTCTGTGAGCATGGAGAGTAAAGGATGGATTCAAGACAGGGTTCGCAGAGAACATGAACTGGAGTTTCTTATGGGATCCTTACAAAAATGTTTCTTCATTCTTCATCTCAGAACCTCGGGAACAGGACTCAGCGCACTGCAGGCATCATTAAAACCTGTTGGCATTGCCATGACATGTGCATGATTTGAATATTTAAATTGTTTTTTGGAAAGCTAAATAATTATGTGTTACAAAGAATACATAGTGGAAAAACATCAGACATAAAAGAGCTGTCTATTCTCCCTCCTCAGCAACGCTGAAAGCTGGAAGGAGGAGTGAAAGAGGGAAGAAGAATGTGGGAGGAGAGCCGGGGACAAAACTCTGCTGACTTCAAGATCTGGCTGACCTAGATCTTAGTTCCCCCAAGAGAGATGTCATTAAAGACTTGTTGACTTAGCTCAATATGCAGCCTGAAGCTTTCTGGGCCCACAGCCGCCCCTACCCTTTGAAGCACCCCATCCCTCAAGTTTGCACAAGAAGATAGGTCAAAAGAGAGGGGGAAATTTGCCATAACCATCGTGGGAAGTGCAACATTCATAGAATGAATACTCCCTCCACTCTGCTTCTCCCCTAACTTCATTTAATTGAGAGAGGAGTTTCCAAGAGAGACCCCTGGAGACTGGGAATGTCTATGGGAAGAGGGGACTGGAGGTTCATCCCTGGTTCAATGCCAGGATGGCTTGAATATGGAGGGTCATCCCAGACGTGCTGTTAGAGAGCAGCAGAGCTCAAGGTCAAGGAGGAGCTTCCCTTCTGCCTGGAATTTGAGGGTACACATGAACTCAAAAGACTTGCTGCTGCTTCTTCAACAGCTTTATTGCCGTATAACTGACCGACTGCACATACCTGAAGGGTACAGTTTCACAAGTGTTGACATAAGAATACTCACACGCACGAAACCGTCACCATGGTGAAGATAGTGAATGGGTCCCTTAGCCCCAAAGTTTTTTAGATTCAACATCAAAGTACAACTCATAAAACAAAAAATCCTGATAAATCTGACTTTTTCAAAACTTAACATTTCTGCACCTCAAAAGAAAACTCTTAAGGGAGTGAAAAGACCAGCAACAAACTGGGTAAAAGTATTTGCAGAGCATATATTTGATAAAGACTGAAATCCAAAATCTATAAAGAACTCTAGGACTCAATAAAGAAAACAAGCAACCCAATAAAAAATGGACGAGGTATTTGAAGAGACATTTCACCCAAGAAGATAGATAGACGGTAAAGAGACACGGGAAGGCAATCATCATTAGCGATTTGAAAACCGCGGTATGATACTACAACACATCTATGGAAAGACCGACCATGCCGAAGGTTGGCAAGAACATGGAGAAAAGGGAATTCTCACACACTGCCGGTGGGAGCATAGAATGGCAGAACTACTTCAGAAAAACAATTTGGTAGTTTCTTAAGATGTACAGCTACTGTGAAATCTAACCATTCCACTGAAGATAGATGAAAGTTTATGTCCGTACAAAGACTTGGACACAGATGGACATCACAGGTTTCTTTGCAATAGCTAAAAGCTAGAAACAACCTCCAAGTCCATCAGCTGGTAAATGGATACAGAAATTGCTGCATACACATGTAGTGGAAAGCTGCTCGGCAGTAAAAAAGAATGAACTATAGTGATACGGTCAGTCTCATAGATGAATCTCAGTGTGCTGATGCTGAGTGAGAGACACTAGATGGATACTAGATGATTCGATTTAAATAAAACTCCAGAAAATACAAACTAATTCTACAGTAACAGAAAGAGGATCTCTTTGCAGAGGAGGTACACTGAGGCACAACTAACTTGCCTAAATACAGCACCTAGAAATTTTGGATCTGAAATACTGATTGTAGCAATTCCACGCATCACTCCAGACTACGGGAAAACCCATTCTACTTCACTTCACTGCTCTATTCATGATGTTTTCCAAACATTTTGCCTATGTTCAGGGTCTCTTCCATTTCCCCACGCTATTTTCCGTCAACCCATCTCCTGGTGCAACTAGGACAGCTTACCTGCTGGATGGAGGTGGAAGAAGAGAGAGGCATTATGGGAAAACATAAATCGTCCAAGGGTGCAATATTGATCTAGGCTCACGGAACCATGTCCAAGGGAGAGGCATCAAACTGGTGGGTGGCCTTGGACAAGCCACTTAACCTGTCAGTGTTTTCCTTCCTTATGTAAAATGGGGACAGCAACGGTCTTGGTCTGTTCGGGCTTCTCTAATGTAATACCACAGGCCAGATGGCCTATAAAGAACAGGAATGCATTGCTCACAGTTCTGGAGGCTGGAAGTCTGAGACCAGGGCACCAGCACTGCCGCGTGAGGACCCCCTTCTGGGTGGCAGACTTCTTGCTGTATCCACATGTGACAGGAGGCTCTGGGGCTCTCTCTGGAGCGTCCTTTATAAGAGCACCAATGTCATTTATGAGGGCTCCATCCTTATGACCCGATCGATCACTTCCCAAAGGCCCCACTTACTAATACCATTGCCTTTGGGATTTAGTATTTCCAAGTATGGATTTTGGGAGGACACAGACATCAGGCCATAGCAGTAATAGTAGCTGTTTCACGGGGCTGTTTGTGAGGAACCATGTGTTAATATAAAGCCCTCGATCAGTATCTGGTACATGGCCTACTCTATCATGAGTTGGCCATATCATCGCCTACCCTCTATTACTTGGTAGCTCCCTTCTGCTACTGAAAAATAAGTCTGAGTGAATCCAAATACGTGCGTTTCTTTTTTTCTCCGCATCTTCACTGCCTTCTCCCTCATTACCCATCCCCATCACCGCCCCAACAAACATATCTATCTTTACTTAGTCACGTCACTTTCCCTATTCACAGGAGAAAGAGGAGGAACATTTTTTGCTATTCTGGAGAAAACCCACATTTGACACTGAATTCTGGGCCGTTTTTTGAGGTACGTCCCTGGATACATGGCTGGAGGTTATCAGGGCAAGCAGTCAAGCACAGTTCTGTCCGATGGCCAGCTCTACCCATGTGAGAAATCTTGAGTCTTGTCCCACCGTCTGCAATGTGTCTCATGACCGGTCAGGTCCCTGTGGTACCTGCTGTGCTCCCCAGGTGGCAGGTGCTACGTCTGAAAGGCAGGTGAGGCAGGCCCACAGCCCATCCTGCAGGTGGCCCTGGAATCCCTTTGCAGATATTTAAACCACTCAGATGCCTAGGCCCCTCCCCGATACTCCGATGCTTTGGGTTTGGCGTGAGGCCCTGGGTACATGGCATTTTCTGAAACCTCCGAAGGTAAGCATGATTCAGCTTGTGGCAGGAACCTCCCTCTGGAAGCCACTGCTTCAGCGAATTCCAGAGAAGGGCAGCTGCTCGCAAGCATGGAGTGCGTCCACGGGTGGGACAGGCCACCCTTCTGTACTCCTGGTGCTCAGAGGGTAAGAGACTTCACAGCGGGTCCGGTGGGATTTGGTAAGGACCCTGGGGCTCCCTGTTGAAGCACCAATAAGGAGACTAAGGCCAGGGAGGACACAGCCATCGTCCCGGGGTCCCGCCCACCCAGCTCATCATGGCCAAGGCACTGTCATTGCCTCACTCATCCAGGAATCTTAGAATACTTTCTGAGGGGCTACAGGAAGGACCCTCCCCTGAGTCGATGACTTTAGCTGCTTTTAGTACAACTCCAAGTCCCAAACAATTCACAAACGTGTGGACGTGTCTGTGCCCAAATCAGAGTTCACACCCTGGTGGCAGAGGTTTCCAGAGGCCATGTCCTGAATCATACGGCAACACGTTCCCTTCTGCCATGGTCCCGGGCTCCCTCTACCTCCTTCTTGGGTGCTGCCCTCTTCTCAGAGCCCTTTGGGCAGTTCGAGCTTCTCTGGGCCTCAGTTTCATCCTCTGTGAGATAGCAGTAACGTTTGCGTGGGAAAGCGCAGGCATTACTGGTCATTGTAGAAAACTCTACCCACTCTGATGTCAACACTCTCAAGCTAGACTCCAGCTGGAGGCCAAGAACCCTGGAAAATCAACAGCCTAAACTCCCCACGTTATGGCAGAGTAAATGGGGCTTGGAAGCTGTCTCACTCACTGTGAGGTGGGTTAAGATCTAGCTGTCCTCCCTCTCAAAGCCTGCAGCCTTCCAGGGAGCCTCTACTCTTCCTATTTTATTTTTCAAACATTTTATTTACTTACTTGTTTATTTACTTGTTTGTTTGTTTGTTTGTTTGTTTAGAGAGTGACACCAGCAGGGGGAGGAGCAGAGGGAGAGAGACAGGCTGACTCCATGCTGAGCACAGAGCCAGACACAGGGCTCAATCCCACAACCCTGAGATTATGACCTGAGCTGAAATCAAGAGTTGTACACTTAACTGACCGAGCCACACAGGCGCCCCTGTTACTATTTTAAATATTCCTGATGTAGCTGGTGGCCCCCTCCCACTGTTCTTCCTGCTTTCCTCCTGTCAGCATTTAGCGAGTACCTGTTTTATTTGGGGCCCTGTATTAGGTCACTGTTAGAGAACTTGACCCACAATAGGTACCAAATGAGTGTTTGATGGAGATTTACCTGCGTACAATTAATGACATATTTAGCCATAAGCTCTTGGTTTGTGTAAAATTCTTTTCAGGGAAGCTGTGAGAGACCCAAGAGGACTTGATCTGTAATGCCCTCCAGGAGGGGGCGGAGTCCGGGGGAAGAGAGTCCACAGACCCACACGCACACACGCAAGCACACACACATCCCGTGAGCGTGCTAAGTGTCCAGCAAAGGGGCAGGCACACCGTTAGCATGGCTGTGTGCTCGGTAGTGGTATGAGGCTAGGTAGGTTTGGGGCTGGGAAGGCTGAGAAATCAGACCGTGGCTGATCTTTGCACCCACCCAGGGGACGGTGCTTTCTTGAGCCAGTCGGAAGCTCCTCCTCTTTTAACCCCTTACAGGGCAAGTTCACCAGGCTTCTTTCTTGGACCCTCTGCTCTTCCTACACTATATGGGCTTCCTGCTGTGTCATCCATTTCCTGGCTTCCATGAGCATCTACGTTTTTGTGGCTTCTAAACCCGCATCTCTCGGGGGAAGCACCTCTGTGAATTTTAGACCCTCGGATCCACGGCCTCTTGAACATCTCTGACCAGACCACTCAAATGCCACTTGTCCCAAACAATGCCTCTCCCTGCCAGCCAGCTTTTCCTCTTTGAGCTCAGTTCCTTGGCCAGAAACCTGGGGATAGCTCTGGACCCCTCCTCTGACAACCCTACTCCTCTGACAACCCCATTAGTGACACTGTTCAAATCAGAGACTCCTAGAGCTCTAACTAGCCCTACCCTGACCCTTTCCTGCTACTGTCAAACTTCTGGTGTGGTCAAGACTCACTTGGGTTATTGCAACCACTTTGACCTAATGGGGCTTCCAAGCTTTGAACTGCTCACAGTCCGTCCTTCATGCTGGATCCAGAGACGTCTTGAACAAAAGAAACCACCCAAGAAAGAAAACCACCCCATCACTTACAGCCATTTGGGGTCACCCCTCTGCTTGCAGAGGAAACTTCATGCTCTTGACGGTGCCTTCTGTAACTCTGTTATGAGTTGAGTTGTGTCCTCCAAAAAGTTGAAGCTCTCACCCCTGCACCTCCAAATAGGACCTTATTTGGGAATGACATTGTGGAGATGTAATTAGTTAAGATGAAGTCATCCTAGAGGAGAGTGGGCCCTTCATCCAATATGACTGGTGTCCTTATAAAAAGGGGGAGTGTGGGCATGGACGCAAACACAGAGGGAGGAGGGTACCTAAAGAAGGAATCAGAGTCTGGCATTACACATCTGAGCCAAGGAATGCCTGGCGCCAGGGGAAGTAGGAAAAGGTAGGGAGCCTGGCTCTGCCAACACCTTGATTCCGGACTGTGAGATGACATCATCTCTTGTCTTAGCCACTTGGTTTGTGGCACTTTCTCAGGACAGCCCTGGCAACATAGTATGACCTGTCATGGTCCAAAGACCAGCCATCTTTCCAGCCTCATCCGCAATCACGGGCCTCAGTTCACCTTCCCAGCACAGCCTGTGGTTTGTTCATGGCTCTCCAAATGTACCCCGCACGTGCCCCCCCTTCACTCCCACGGTCCTTCTGCAGGAAGGCGGCTCCCCCCCTTCCCCACTCACCACCTCTTCGTCATGGACTCTTTGAGCACAGGGACGCTTTTTCTCTCTTTTCTCCAGTGCCTTAGTACCAAATCTGACCTAGCACAATGCTACAAGAATTTATTTGAGTTTGGTCGCCTGTTCTCATAGTTTATGATGTTGGCCGGGGGCGAGATTCGTAACTCTCCTCGCTGGGTTGCCAAAGAGGGTGCCAGCCTCCTTTTGCCCACCACCAAGAGCTAATCAACCACAGTATGAGAATTCTAGGAAACTTCCTCCTCACTGCTAAACATCGTTCCCCGCCCCTGGCCCCCCTCTAACACATACGCTGTTGCTGATGCTCTCGGCAGGCCTGAGGGAGAGGGACCCAGAGAAAGAGATTTTGCATGTTCTTTTGAGGCCAACACCTAATCACTGTCCCTCTCCAAATGAAAAATGGGGAAAACACTAGCTAACTGTTGCTTAGTGACCCCAACCCCCACCCCTTTAAAATAAACACTCTTTTCAATTAGGAAGATTTGTCACCGGGGACAGTAATTCCGTGTCCTACCAAAACAAACACAGTTGTAATTAGTTTTATCCAGGAAGAAAATTAACTCTGTTTATCTTAGCATAATGAATCATTGACCCTTTCTGTCCAGGCAGCTTGGGGGAGGGTATGGGAGTGGGGGGCTATGATCTACAGCAAAGGGGCATTCCGGGACCCATCTATCTCTCCTCTTGGTTACACAGCTGTCCGCATGAGTTATTTGAAATAATATTCCTGGCCAAGAGTTATGAAGCTGCCTCCGAGCTGGCCTTGGAGACACACTAAATAAGGCTGTGATTTTATGGTTTCAGTCTGCCGATGATTTTGGATGGGTACGTATGAGATGGGCATTAGGGTACGCTGAGGTCCCAGGGTTCGCTTGGATTCTGTTTCTTTCACCATGACCTCCATGACGCTTGGAGATGGGAAGACAGCTGTAGGCAAAGGGGTTGATTCTTGATTGTGGAGGGGAGGCTATTGCTCTGAGAAGGGCAGAAACTTTGGGCTTAGATGGATGTAAAGTCTAGTCCTGGCTCTGGAGTCCTCTAGCTATGTGACTTTGGATGAGATGCCTTATCTTTCCAAACCACAGTCACCTCCTAAGTTTAAGAAAAAAAAAAAAAAAGACGGAGTGGATCAGGGTTAGTCATCCATACCCTCGAGGATTTCATAAGGATCAGGAGTGAGGTGTACCAAGCCCCTAGCACACGGGGCACCTAGTGGTTAGTCAGTACATGCTGGGGAGGGGCGCCTGGGCGGCTCAGTCAGTTAAGCCTCCTACTCTTGATTTCAGCGCGGGTCAGGATCTCAGGGTTGTGAGATCAAGCCCCACATCAGGCTCAGCCTGGGCATGAAGTCTGCTTGAGATTCTCTGTCTCCCTCTACCTCTGCTGCACCCCCCCCCCCAAAATAAAGTAAAAGAAATGTTGGTAGGTTCTGTTCTTCTTGCATGAACTGACTGAAGGCCCAGGGTAGAAGAACACACTGAAGGGCTTCTCTCAACTTTACTAGCTTCTACCTCCCAGAGACCCTCCTGTGTGCAAGGCTCTGCACTAGGTCCTGGACATCGAAAGAGGGTTGAATCACAGCCCGTGTGCTCACAGAGCCCAAAGACTACTGGGGGGAGAGAGAGAGATCCCCAGACATTCTCAATCTATTCCAGCAAACACTAAGCCAGGACACAGGAGTGAGATCCCCCTGGTTGAGGTACAAACAGAGACTGGAGGAAATCTGATTTCACATGCTCTGGGCCATTCAGTTGACACCTAATGCCTCACTTAATCCTCATGATAACTCTAAAAATAGGCATGAGGGACCCAGGGACAGAGGGATGGAAGCTCCAGATGTTAAGTCATTAGACCCACAGTGCACAGCCAGCAAGCGCTGGGCTGGGACGCTGGGACGCAAACGGGGCTTGTTGGACGTGGAAGCCTGCATTTTGTCAGCTTCACCTCGGAGGTCCTGGCTGAGTTTTAATGGCTGGTGTCCTGCCCCGGGACCCCGAGTCAGGGGCATTCAAGCAGTGTGCTCTCCAGGGCGGGTATCAGGAGTCTCCACAATGAAAACTGCAGCTTCCCGGGCTTCCCCTCAGGCTCCTCCAAATCAAAATCTCTTGCACAGGATCATTTTAGACAACCATCTAAGGTAGCTGTTCTGCTCTCACCATCCGTTAGAGTCCTACGAATCTACTTTTTGTTCATGACATTGAGGTGACTGTTCCAAGACAAGGGGCTTGGGGTGAGGAAGTTAGTCCTTGAGATAAGGGGACAAGAGCACTGTGGAACCAAAGAGCCCTCCTATCCTGAGATGCAAGAGACAGAAAGTGAAGGTGAGGTGGGCCAGGACCCCTTGAAAGTGGCCTGCTGAGCTCATGCTGGGGTGAGAGTCTCTGTCCCCAGAGGCAGAGACGGATTGGCCCCTGCTCTGAGCACTAGGCCTCTCCCCTCACGCAGCCCAGGAACAGGGGTCTTTCGGAGGCAGGGAGAGCTGGAGAAGTGATTTCTTGAAGCTGAGGAGAGCTTTAGCTGGGAGTCAGCCCCTTCTACCCACCCCAGACGGGGGGCACAGCGGCCTTCATTGATGTACGTGCTGCTGGCAGACTGTGGGACTCTGACCTCCAGACCAGCAAGGAGCAGGGGCAGGGGCAGGGACAAGTCTGTTTTCGGTGCTGCACAGACTCCGGGGAAGAAAGCTATTACACAATCTGAGGGCATCGAGGCTGGGTTTTCTGGGCCATGGTGAGTCCTGAGGTGGACACTCAGATGCTGGGAGACCCCACACATTCCAAGCAGGCCAACAGAACTGCGTGCTGAGTCCCACGTTGCCCGTGACAAACTGTGTGAACTTGGAAGATCACCTTCCCTTCCTAGTGCTTCAGCTTCCTTATCTATAAATGAGGAGAACGGTATCTCCCTTACCAGGCTTCCATGAGGATAAAATCACTCATGGAAGTCATTGGCATGCACACTTTGGCCTTTGGCAACAACCTCTGAAACAAGGATATCCTTATCCTCAGATTTACAGTTGAGTGTGTGAGGGGCTCATGTGGCTACCTTGAGCTGACATAGGATTTTAGTGGCAATGCTGAGATTTAAAGCCAGTTGTATCTCATATTAGAACCTTTGTTTTGACAATGTTACGTAATGCCCCTTCCTCGGAATGAACAAGTGAAGGAAGGAATGAGTGAAGGGGTGAATGAATGTCCTTCAGAGGGTCCTGAAGCCTCTCAGGTTTTCTGACCATAATCCCCATTTCTTGAGGCTAGGTTTAGCCTCTCCCATGACTTCCTGGGCATGGAGGGTCTTCCTGGGCCCTTCAGCAGGGCATGAAGCTGCAGGCCTGGCTGGCAAACATGTCTGATGATGGGGTTCCCCAGCTTCCCAGGTTTCTTAGGTCACACAGGTAGGCCAAGAAGGAGTTCGAAACCCCCTGGACAATTGCATCTGAGAGGCTGCTGCTGAGAACTAAGGGGCACATCTCCATCTCTGGACTCCCAAGATAGAGCCTGAGCTGTGTGGGAAAGGAAAGGAGGAGGGTCTCACAAATATTTTTGCAGTTTAAAACCTTACATTTTGAGTGTTGGATGCACGATGGAATCAGCAGACAATCCAGACAAGACTCATTTTTCTCAGTGCTGCTGTGAGTGGCTGCTTGGCCTGGCTTCCCAGTGCCTATCTTCAATCCAGCTCTAACTTATTGCGAGCATACTGGGCGGCAGGCACTTTCTGGGGCTACATGGACGCAACAGGCACAGTCCCCTGCTTAAAGAGATTTTCAGCTCTCTGCAGCTAGGTGGAAAAGCAGGGTGTGTGTGTGTGTGTGTGTGTGTGTGTGTGTGTGTGTGTGTGTTGGGAGCAAGGGAGAAAGGAGAAGGGCTCCTGCGTCCACAGGAAAGGCATGTTCACATTTACAACCCTGGGAGGAAAAAGTCACTCTGGCTGGTCGGGACCAGCTCTGGTAGCGCCAGGCTGAGAGTGAGCAGATATTTTCATTTGGGAACTGGTTTGTATTTGCCCAGAAAAGGATCTCAGAGCAGAGATTGAGGTTTTTGAGAGGGACAGAGCTGAGTTCTGTGGGTGTGGGTTAAAAGACAGACACCAATCTATGTATAGGAAGAAAGATAGGGAACAGGGAGAAGGAAAGGAGACCAGGGAGAAGGGCCTGGAGGAACTGGCCCAGTGTCACGTTCAAATCCCAAACTATGAACATCTGGTCTTCGGGACCTCACTCTTGCTCCATTGTTCAGATGCAAGAGAGTGAGCTGAGACCCCGAGGCGGCTACCAGGTGAACCGGAAGTAGTCGGCTGACCACAGCTGCTCTCAGATTGGTGGCTGGCCGCCAGTGAGAAGGGTATAGTGTGGTATTCAGGCCATCAGCCCTGGTCAGAGCACACTGAACCGGCAATCCAAAATGGGGAGATTTGACCTGATTGGTGAGGGAGAGATTTGTTGGTTAAAGTCTGAAGAAGATTCTTGGGACTGTACTTCTGACTCCAGATCCCTGAAGCGCCCAGTGCAGAAGCTTTGGTGGAGAGCCAAGCTTTAGCTTAAAACAGGGGCTGCTATTCTGACACGACTGCCTTGTGAGGCCGTGAGTTCCAAAGCTGGGAGTGTTCAATAGAGACCGGAAGCAGAGGACCACTCGTCAGTGGGGCTGGGCAGCCTGGGAGGGGTGGGGAGGGCAGAGCTGTGACGTCATAGATCCCCTGACTGAGGCATTATCTGCTGGAAGGATTGGTGACAAACGGGACCATCCGAGGCCTTGTTCAGCTGATAATTAGAGGATGGAAAGTTTACAGTTTATAGGACAGTCCTTCAGGAGAGGACACAAAATGAATTCTAAGCCACTGTGAGATGGGGATTCTCTGTGACTTAGGCTTTCGGGAAAAGGAGAGAAGATGATGGTGTCTTAGTCCTTTCTGGATGCTATAACAAAATGTCACAGACTGGCTAGCTTATAAACAACAGAAATGTATTTCTCGCAGTTCTGGAGTCTGGAAGTTCCAAGATCGTGGCATCAGCAGATGTCATGTGTGGTGAGAACCCGCTTCCTGGTTCGTGGACCCCACCTCTTCTCGCTGGGTCCCCACACTGCTGATGGGGGAAGGTATTTCTCTGGTGTTTCTTTGATGAGGGCACTAATCCCACTCAGGAGAGCCTCACCCCCTGATCCCATGGCCTCCCCAAACCCTACCTCCTAATCCCATCACACAGGAGATGAGAAGCTCAAACACAAACGTTCAGTGTCCCGCAGTTGAGGGTGAAAGGGAGAAGTGGGAGAAGGCAGGGACATCAGAAGATGGAATCCACAATTTGCTGGGCACCCTTACACAGTGGTCCCATCTGATCCTCACGCAACCTCCTGTGTCTGGTCTGAGGGGCGCCATGGGCCACAAAGTCTCCAGGACACACACGGCTGTGAAGGCTGCTCCAGTCCAGCTACCCTTCTTCAAGGCGGAAAGCAGCACCTCACACCTGAAGGTCATCAGAGGTCATTTCCTGAAGCCCTCACCCCCTGTCTGGAGGGCCTGCCTCTTGCCCTCTGGGCGCCCTCCCCTGCTTCCCATGGTCTGCACCAGGGAGGGTGGTGGCCCTGGGCTCCCTCTGGTGGTCGCAGTGGTCAGGAGCCACTGTTCGAGGGAGTCCATGCTTCTCAGGGACGCTGAGAAAAATCTCCGCAGTGGACAAGGTTTGGCGGACGTCACGGGAATGGGGTTCTGGAGCACACAGTAGACACTGCATACAAGTCTGGTCAATCACCGAGTGAAACTGATCCAGAAGCAGAGGAGCGCAAGCGGGGAAGAGGGAACCAGAGCAAAGAGGAGGGGAAGCCCTGGCAGTCAGGGGTGGGAGGAACACCTCTGGCAGAGCACAGGGCTCCAGAGGCAGCTGTCCCCGTCACCCTGGTCACCCCAGGGGCCCCAGGGGCCCCGGGAGCCCTGCACACACCACCTTCCTCTGCGGGGCCTCGAAGCCTCCGCCGGCCCAAATGTGGGGCTGATTTATATCAGTGGTATTCGTGGTGTTCATTCTAGTCTGTGCTTATTAATCACCGGGGAAGTTTTAAAACATCCTGCTAACGGGGCCCTGTCCCTGGAGACTCCTGCTTCATACGGCCTGCGCGGTGCTGGTTTTGAAATCTCTCCCATATGATGCCGCCAAGGCTGAGGAAGGTCTGGGTTATTTTCCTGTTCCCTCCAGCTCCCATCGCCCTGTGACTCAGGGATTGTTTTCAAGAAATTTCCCTAAATTGAATTTGTATCCTGTGGTAGTAGATGATGTTATTTCGCCATTAGGACAATGGGCTGATATTTGTCACCAATAAACCTTAAGATGGATCTCGAAACTTGTATCCATAAGGTAATCCCAACAATCGGCAGTGGAAATATGATTTATTCCCCAGGCCTCTCATGTAATTAAGTGTGCATTACAAAGAAAGCTGCACTGTTGAGATGCAAATTAGTAATGGCAGTTTACCTTGGGCTTGCCAGTTTTCCTCCGGGTTACCACTGTGGGGTTCTAGTGTCTAAAAGCGCATTATTCGCAAACACAGGAAGTCCCTGGGGAAAGAAAGTGCAACGTGGCTCAAGAGATGGTCCCAGGCCTCTGGACTTCGTCACATCCAAGAGAGCCATGACTTCATCCCCCACCCTTTTTTGTCCTCCCCGCATCCTGTGCTGAACCGTTCAGGAAACATTACGCTGGTGAGCAAAAAGGACACGGAAAAGCAATCTGCAGGTTGCACAGTTAGGCTTAGGCACATGACGAAGAGTAAGTTGTTCTTTTCAGAAATGTCTGAAGGGCAAGCATTATTTGGGGGCATTTCTCGCATGTCTCCCTGCTAGGGAAAACCGTGAACCCAAAGAGAGAAGGATGCAGAGAAGATGTGGAATTCCAAGCCGTGTCTGCGTCTGGCGGCCCAACTCTGCCTCTGCTGCCCTGAGGTCTCTCCCTCCATCCTTGCGCTCTGGCCCAGCCACCGAGCCAGCATCCGAGAGAGGTTGCTAGCGGGGCCCAGATGAGGCTGCTGCCAGATGACATGAGCCTTGGCTTGGATTATCGAGAAACCACGTGGAACCATAATACCAGTAATAAGGACTACCATTGACTGAGTGCTACCCTATTCCAGGTACAGAGCTGGAATGACCTCCTTCACCAGTGGGAGGCATTAAAAAGAAGAAGAAGAAGAAGAAGAAGGTTATACAGCTTTTAGTTCTCATTTCATTGTTCAAGGCCTATCTACCCCTAAGGCTACCTTCCTCGACTTTTCCAATAACCTCACATAGTACAAAGGGTTAGGTGAGGCTTCCAAGGGCACTCAAACTATCAGAGTGATTGTGACCTTCTTGGTTCTCAGAAGGGAAGAGACTGGCTTTAAGCCTTTTGGCTTCCTGGGGATGCCTTAGCTCTGTGCAAATTTAGCCCCTGTCTCTGAAGCAGCTACATTTTAGGAGATTTTGCAAAGGACAATCTTTGTAATTGTCAAAGAACCCTATTATACCTATTCCATATCTCAGTGTGTACTTTGTGGGCTTTTGTTTGCAAGAGCTAAGAGGTGCCACTGGAGTGTTCAGAGAAAAACCAAAGATCCACTTCAAGGTGATAAAGTTTTCAGTGTTTGTCAGATAGAAGCCACTGGCAGCTTTTCTTGAAAAAAAAAAAAAAAAGTGAAGTTCTGTCTCACTTGGCAGTCTATCATACATGTGTACATAATCTAACCCTCAAGGATCTTGCAAAGTAGCTCAGTTACTCTCCTAGTTAGAATTCTTATTATAGGAATGATAGTAAATGCTAATATTTTCTTAGCACCTTCTTGGTTTCAGAAATTGTGCTAGATCGTGTATAAATAATCAATACTATTGCTAATCCGAACCTGAAGACCAGGAGGTGGGTATTATCATTCCACTTCACAAACTATGAGATCAAATCTCAGAGGTTCTACAAGTGGCAGAGCTAGGATTGGATGGCCCATCTTCCCGACAATCAAACTGATGATTGGCACCGAATGGGGACCTGCCTGCAAATGTTAATCGTCCCAGAGATGATGGGATCCACTCTTGCAGGGAATCCTGTCTTCACAAAGGCGGGAAAGAGGTAAAGATGTACTGAGTGTTCCTGCCAAGGACAGCAGGGGCGGCACCATGTCCGTTCCAGCCCAGGGACTGACTCGTCGTGAAGGAGCTGATAGTCCCATTGCTAAGCACAATCTGCCACACACAAAACGTGTTAAAAATACTGTTAAAGATAGAAAATGCTCTGCTGTGGGACTGAATAGAGTGGTAAAGAAAAAATAGTAGGAACCATGAAGGAGGAGGTTCCGTGGTGTGCTGTGGTCAGGCCTGCCGTGGAGGCGGATTTTGACCCAACATGTGAAAATATCTTGTTTCCTTTCCTCATTGCCTATGATGGTGGTGGCCACCAAGCTGTGAAAGGGTTAGGGGTCTCAGAGCAAATTTCTGTGACCCCTTCTATCAGAGCAGCCTTCAGAAAGCCTGCAATACTAGTTTTACCTCTAGAAGGCACTCGTGAACCTTCACCGCTTTTACAGTTTAGGTTTCAAAGGAACTCAGCCGGTGGCTCTGTCCAATGTCTGTCCAGCTTGGTGTCCAGCACTGTGTTCCTCTACAGCAGGGCATCCACTTATGGTTAATAAAATACCAGAAGGCACACACATTTTGTCTTAGATTTTAGTCCTCTCGGCCTAAAAAGGTTTGATGTCAAATAGCCTGGCATCCTAAGTCCTACCTATCTGAGGTTGATGACATGGATTCCCTCAACATGGTCCTTCTGTTTCAGATGCAGTGTCAATCCCATCCCCGCTGGATTCCTGCAGACGGGCAGGCCTTGGACCATGGGTCCTATGAGGGGACAAGACCCTGGCTTAACCATGCTCTGGGGCAAAGTGCATGTTTTGTCTCAGGTGACAAGCAGAGGACTTTTGTCTTCTTCAATTCCACATTTATTACCTGTTGTTTGCTCTTACCTATTCTACACAGAGAGGCAGACAGGATGAAGATAAGGCAGGGTCACGATCACAACCAAAAGCACTGTGTTTGAAGAGGCTGTGAAAATAGTGAATCTGAAAAGCACCAAAGAGGTGTAACAAAGAAGCTAGTTGTACAGGAATGGGAGGAGGGGGGTCAGTCATCCTTGACTCTCCAACCATGGGAAGCAGTGAGGGCCTTTGATCTGGGACGAGGAAAGTATGGAAACAGGGCTCAGCCTGGGCCACCTGAACTTAAAGCTGGAATGGAAGCATCTCCCCCTCTCCCCACCTGCCTAGTAGTGTCCGTGGCTACGCCTTTATCCCATAAATATCTGAGCACCTCTCATGTTATGGGTATTGGTAGAGGCAGGAGGACAGAGCTACCAAAAAGACAAAGTTCCTTACATTTTAGTAAATAGGGGAAATAAGTAATAAACAAAAAGACCCCATCTGACACATGCAACAAGGATGAAAACGTCGGGGCCAGAAGAGGGAGCGATTAGAGCTGCGTTTGTTCGGCTAAGGTGGTCATGGTAGACTTTGCTGGGGTGCCATTGGAGCTGAAGCCTGACCAAGGAGAAAGAACCAGGTCTGCATCAGCATTCTTCATTCCAAGGATGCTACAGCTAATGGCAGTAGACCCTTCTGGTAAGATGCTAGAAATGCTTGATACACTATGCATGACAACGAATAGGAATGAAAAGTGGAGAAGAAAACAGGGAGATGAGCTGAAACTTTGTGTAATCGTCAGCTTGCACCTCTACCTCCATGCACAGAATGGCCATTAGTCAGTATTTATTCCTTGGCCAAAGCCAACCTCCAAAAGAGATCACAAACAAAGAAATAAAACAGATATTCCTTTGAAAATATATTAAACACACCATATGTGGAAGTCTAGGATGACAAATGTAGTGATTGTCTACCTAGGTAAGGCCCTCCATGTCGCGGTGTTTTCTGGGAGAGAGGTGCTGCGGAAAAGGCCTGGTTCCATGGTATTCAGTGAAGGTATATCAGTGAGTCCCACTCAACCAACAGAGCTCTCACTCTGCCTGCCTTTCTCTTCAGACCGAAATGTACGTTGGAGAAACAGTTACAAGATACCTGAGGAAAGTCTACAATGTGAAGAAAGACTAAGAGGAAAAGGCAGAAAACGGAAAGAAATGGATAATTTAGAGAACAGAATAAAATCGACAACACAAACAAATGCACAAAAACCGATTTGCTCTCCACCTCCAGTAACATTAAAAAGACAACATGCCAATCACGATGAAAGAATCAGAACAAATTACTGTAAGTCTAAAATTGGGGTCATAGAAAATTTAATAGGAAATTGGAATAAAAGAGTCAAGAAAATATAGAAGAACAAAATAAGGTGAAAATAAGTGGAAGTACCCCAAATGTGTATCAACAGGTGGCTAGAGAAGCTGAGGGCCACACATCCAATGGTCCATTACTTGGTAATAAAAGGAATAAACTATTGATCCACAAACACCATGGACAGATCTCAGAATAATCCTGCTGAGTGAAATAAGCCAAACCAAAGAAGAGTGCATATTGTATCATTCCATTTATGTAAAGTTTTAGGTAATTTCTGGCTATTTTCTCTTCTTTTCCAAAGTTCACATTTTCCATCAGTGGTATAGGGATCCTCCACTTTCTGGCCAAAAAGTGGCCTGGTCAATTTTTTCAATTTTAACCATTTTACTATGTTTGTGGTGGTAGTATCTCATTGTGGCATATATATATATATATATATATATTATATATATATAATATATATATATTTTAAATATATTTATAATATATATATAAATATTTTATAAATATTTTCATTTATTTGACAGAGAGATCACAAGTAGGCAGAAAGTCAAGCAAAGAGAGTGGGGGAAGTAGGCTCCCTGCTGAGCAGAAAGCCCAATGCGGGGCTCGATCCCAGGACCCTGGGATCATGACCTGAGCCGAAGGCAGAGGCCTTAACCCACTGAGCCCATCTATTTAATTGTTGGTGGTACACTCAGTAGTACACACAGTACACTCAGAGAGAAGTGATTCAGAATTTCCCCCACCAGGAAACGATTTTATCAATGACAGCCCCGTGCTTACATAGTTCCTTTTGCATTGGGGCTCATTCATTTGCAAAGTTACTCAGGTCACCTCTGTCCCACCCATCCCCTTGTTTCATACATTTGTGACACACTTAGATTCCCCCGTCACACTTCACAGTCCTTCCTTGGATTATCTGACCTCATAACTTTTTTCAGATTTGCATACATTAGAGTTTATTTGTGTTACAAAGTTCTATGGGTTTCGTCAAAAGCATAATGGCGTGGATCTGCCACTGAAGTGTCATACAGAATAGTCGTACTCCCCGAAAAGTCCCCTGTGCTTCCATTACACATCCCTCTTCTCTCTCCCCTGAACTTTCAGTGGCCACTGATTGCTTTACTGTCAATTTAGTTTTGCCGTTTCTAGAATGTCGTATAATTAACATCAGACAGCAGCCTTTTCAGAGCCATTTCTTTCACTTAACAATATACATTTCGGGTCTTTTCATGTCTTCCACCACTTGTTGGTTCAATTCCTTTTGTCACGGAATCATATTCCATTTCATGGGTGGACCACCGTTTGTTTATCTGTTCACCTACTGAAAAATGTTTCAGGAACTCCCGTTCTTGGCAATTACGAATAAAGCTGCCACAAACATGTATGTGCAGGTTTTTATGTAGACATAAATTTTTAGATGAATAAGGTAAACATCTAGGAGTGCCGTTTAAGTGCGTGGTTAAGACCGCACCTAGGTTTGTAAGAAACCACCTGTCTTCCAAAGGGGTTGCGCCCTCTGGTGTTCCCACGAGCAATGAAAGAGCATCCCCGACCACCACTGCTCCCCCACCCCAACCCACATCCTCACCAGTTTGGGATGTTTTCCTTTTGGGATCTGTCAGCCATTCTCATAGGTGAGTAATGGCGTCTCATTATTGTTCCAATCTGTAAGCTCTTCATAGCAAATAAGCATTTTTTCATGGGCATGTTTGGTGCCAGACTTTAATGGCGGGGCCAGAACTTTTGCCTATTTTTTTGATTGGGTGGCTGTTTTCTATTTTTAATTTTAATATGTAGATACAAGTCTTTTATCAGATATGTGTTTTTCTCCCATTCTGTGACTTGCCATTCATTCTCTTATCAGCATCTCTTGCAAAGAAGACGTTTTAAATTTCAATGAATTCCAATTTGTCAAATTTTCTTTCACAGATCATGCTTTTGGCATAGTATCTAAACACTCATTGCTAAACTCAAGGTCACATAGAGTTTTCTCCTATTTTCCTCTTCTGGAAGTTGTATAGTATTGCATCTTCCATTAGTGGCTATGATCCACTCTGAGTTAATTTTGTAAACAGTATAAGTTCAGTGTGTAGGTTTTTGTTTGTCTATTTTGGTTTGGGGATGTGTGTATGTGTGTCTGTGTGTTTGTATATATATATATATATTTGGCACATGGCCATCCAATTGTTCAAACACCGTTTTTTAAAAAAATTTATCCTTCCTGCCATTGAATTGCTTTTACTTCCCTGTCAATGATCACTCGATTATTTGTATGAGACTGTTTCTGGGCTCTCTATTCTTTTCAGTTGATGTATTTATCTCTATGAATCTGTACTTTCACTAAGCTATGTGGTCTTAAAAAAATACTCTGTGGTCCTAATTACTGTTGCTTTATAGTAAGTCTTGAAGTCACGTCATGTTAATCCTCTGACTTGCTCTTAAGTATGGTGCTGGCAGGGGCACCTGGGTGGCTCAGTCATTAAGCGCCTGCTTTTGGCTCAGGTCATGATCCCAGGGTCCTGGGATAGAGCCCTGCATTGGGCTCCCTGTTCAGTGGGAAGCCTGCTTCTCCCTCTCCTACCCGCTCTGCTTGTGTTCTCTGTCGCGGTGTCTCTCTCTGTCAAATAAATAAACTCTTAAAAAAAAAAAGTATGGTGTTGGCAGTTTTGTCCTTTGACTTGCTAGGTAAACCTTAGAATCAGTCTATCAATATCCACAAAATAGTTCGCTAGGATTTTGATTGGGATTTGCTGAAGCTGTCCATTCATCTGTGGAGTCTATAGTGGGGGCAAGAGTGGAACTCTCATAACTTCTTGAATGTAAGTTTTTCATTTTTGTTACCTTTATACCTGAGGACTTCATATTCTTGTGGCTGTTATGAATAAATGGTGGTTTTGAAAAGCTGTGTGTGCTAACTCTGTTGCTGGCAGAAATGTAAGAGACTTTGTAAGAAAAGGAAAAACAAAGTAGGCATCATTCAGAAAAATATAATTTTCTGTGTAAAAACCTGAAAGAACATGCAGCTAAATAATTGTAAAAGATAAGAGATTTTAACAAATTGATTTATGAAAAATCAACTATTGGGGCACCTGGGTGGTCCAGTCATTTAAGCGGCTGCCTTTGGCTCAGGTCATAGTCCCAGGGTCCTGGGATCGAGCCCGGCACTGGGCTCCCTGCTCCGTGGGAGAGTCTGCTTCTCCCTCTCCCTCTGCCACTTGTACCCCTTCATCCCTGCTCGTGCTCTCTCTCTCAAATAAAGGAATAAAAATCTTAAAAAGATCAATTATTAACATTATGTTTGTGCAACTGTTGGATGGCTGTTGATATTATTTGGGGTTCTATGTGTCATTATTATTATCATTATCATTAGGATGTTCCTATGGCTCCCGGTTTAGTTGTTGCCACTAAGGATGTCGTGAAGTTTATCCATATCTCTTGTGCGTATGTACATATATTTCTGTTGGTCACATGCCCAGGAGTAGAATTGCTGGGTCGTAGGCTATGATTCTTTTTAACTCAGGAAGAAGATACTCACGTGCTCTCAAATATCACTACCTATTTCCCGGTCACTGTCCACGAGCACGGGACTATCCTTCACACCACATCACACCACATCTTCATCAGCCCCTGGTCTCGCCAGCCTGCTTCCCTGTACCCATATGGTGGGAATGGTGACATTGCCTTGTGGCGTCTATATGCACTTTGTCATTCTGAGGGATGCTCTGCCCCTTCTCTTGTCTTTACTGATCTTTGGATATTTTTTATGCTGAAACTGTTCAGGTCCCGGACCTATTTTTCTTTTGGCTTATCTGCCTTCAAATAATTTGCATAATTAAAATGTACAATACATGCATTCAGGATAAGTTCTTCATCAGGTGAAGCTTTGCAAATATCTCCCCCAACCCCCTGTGGTATTGCTTTCATCTGTTATGGTCTCTCCAACTCCACTCTCTTTCCAATGCATAGATTAGACCATTGCAAGAGACATCGAACCTATAACTTTTCTCTTTTTTAAACACCTTATTTGATAGTCTTGGATTATAAAACAGAAACTTCACCGTAGATTATACCATATATATTTTGCATTTAAGCATTCCATTTTTTTCTAGTCAGTAGAATCTAATGTTCTATTTATTGGCATGCTTGAGGTCCTTCATGAACCAGACCTAGCTTAACTATTGAGTATATGTAACCAAATATGTATGTGTTCCTCAGTCCAGCGGGCTAATATATGTTTCATATCTTAGCAGTATCTTTTTTTCTCTGTCTAGGATACCTAGAAAGAAAACCTATGCCAAAACTAATTAGTAACAGTTGATTAGAGGGGAGGCAGCAATTATAGGCAGCAAAAGTGAAGGGGAAATCAGAAAAGGAGAGGCCTTTATATGTTTGCTTCTTCTTATTTCCTATATTTGATTGAGCCATGGTTATCTCACAAGATTTTAACACACCTTTGCATTGGAGTCCTTTTACCCAGGCCCTCCGGGGAGCCCCAGGGGAATCTAGATGCTGCCTCCATGATGTGGCATAACATTTGAACGAGCAAATAGTGAGTGGAACCCCAAGGTCATGGATCCAGGCAGGTCAGACCCTGACTGTAACAGCACGGTTATGGAGGTTTGACCAGAGCTGGCCTTTCTGCCCCCTCCAAGGAGAAGGCACACAGGTGTTCCCATTAGGAAATGAGACACATCAGAGGCAGCAACCAGGCTCTCCATCTGGCAAGTGGCCTAGGCCAATGGCAGATGGGGCCAAGTGAGCATGGGAATGGGCAGAGCTGGGCTCTGTACACCTTTTATGCTTGTCCACCGCAGCTGCCCTTGGGAATAGGCATCTGAGGAAGGTCGTGGGCCATAGTAAAAGCACAGGAAAGAAAGAGGAAAAGAGATAATCTCAGTGGGTCTGACACCTGTGATTTGACTAAGTCATTTGGTGACACATCAAAGGGACTTCTCTCAAAAGGCAGGATTTCTAAATTGTCTCCCCATTCCCACCGTGTTACAGTGATTCTTGCTGCCTGGTGCCCCGATTAAGACTTCACTTTTGAGGTCGATGGAGCCCCCACTGTCCTCTGTATCTGGATACTTTGTGGCCATTCTTCTTTTACAGATTATAGTATTCACTTCAGGTACAGATATCTATTTCTTTGTCATATGTGTCACATCTATAAAGAAAAATAATGGGGGAGTGCCTGGGTGGCTCAGTCGGTAAAGCTTGATTTTGGCTTAGATCTTGATCCCACAAGTCATGGAATTGAGCCCCACATGGTTGGGCTCAGTGCTCAGCTAGGAGTCTGCTTAAAGATTCTCTCTCTCTGCCCCTCCCCCAGTCACATTTTCTCTCTCTCTTTCAAATCAATCAATCAATCAATCAATCAATCTTTTTCAGAAAAAGAATGGAGGTAAGTGACACTGAAGGAAATGAGAAAGCATTCTCATTGCCAATCTTCAGTCTATCCTCTGTTCTATTTGTGAGGATAGAAATGTGTGTTAAAACAACTTATGAGTAAGAAATGTTATTTCAATTACTGTATCTTTCTTAGCCTCAGCTCCGTGCCACAGCACTGCCACAAACGGGTCCTGGAGAAGAGAGAGATAAATGTCCGACATCTCCCCTTGGGAATCTCATATTCTCAGTGGCAAATCATAATGAATATATCCCTTATGCTTAAGAGCAAACCACAATCGTTTATGTGACGAAATGAATTATAAGTCTAGGAGGATCTCAGATAAAGGAGTTGTTGTGAGCTTGAACCATCCACGAATTTTCCTTAGCACAGCGGGCTTTAAGTCTAATAATTCAGGTTCCTTATGGTGGGAAGCATCAACATTCTTGGCAGCATCAGGAATGAATGTGGCGTTGTTGAAAGGAGCAAAAACTAAGAGTCTGGGAGGCGTGGGTCATAGTTATTTACAGCTTCAGAACAAATTATCCCTATGTTAGTGATTTAAAATGACCACCATTCTATTATATCCCACAGCTTTGGGCCAGGAATTCTTATCAATGCTCATGGGGCAATTCTTCTTTCCATGTGACAAAGACTGAGGTCCTTTGGTGTCTTCAGCTAGTGGGATGGCCCAAAGGGCCCAAGGTGGCTTCGTTCACATTTCTCATGCTTTGGGAGAGTAAGTTAAAAGACCGGAGTCAGCCGGGACTGTCAACTAGCCTGTCAATACATGGCTTTTCTGCCATGGTGGTCTCAAGGCAGTCAGACTTCCAATATGGCAGTTCAGGGCTTCCGGTAAGAATGTTATCAAAAACAAAAACAAAAAAACAAAACAAAAACAAAAACCCATGACCACCACCACCAACAACAACAACAGCAACAAAACCAAAGAGCTGACAGATGAAAGTTGCTCACTCCTTAAAATGGGCCCAGAAAAGTTTGCAGCCCATCTTTTGCCATATTCTATTGAGCAAAGCAATCACAGAGCAGAGAGTTTTAAGAGGAGAGGGCGTTCCTTCTGTTTTTGGAAGGAGCATCAAAAAAGCTGTGGCCATATTTAATCTGCCAAACACAGACACTGAGAAAAGCAACCGGTATGTCTGACAAGGCACCGCTGTTCAGCTCAGTGGTCCACATCCCACCTCCGAACAACGGTAGTATCCTCCACTCCTTTGTTAAATATTTACAGAATGTGTACTATGTTCTGGCAATGTTTTATGCTCTGAGGAAATAAGGAGAATTTTAAAGAGGGAATAAGACAGAGATGTTGCTATGACATGGCTCACATATTAGTGGACCATGAGAGAAAATAAAGACAGGAATTAAAAATATCAGGTAGTGATATGTGTTATGAACACAGTTTAGGCATGATCTGGGGAAATGTTGAATGGGATGGTCAAGAGAAGTTGAAGTCCACGGAGTTGACATTTAAGCTTGGACCTGAGAGAGAAGGAGGAGACTGTAACGGTGGGAGGGTCTGAAGGGAATAATACTGCTGTCAAAGATCAAAGTTCCAAAGTCAGGAAGGACTTTGGCATCAAGCATGAGCAAGAAGGCCAATGGGACCAGTGCAGAGGGATCTAGGTGAAGCGTTCTTCTGTGGCCTTCAGACTAGATCTGTGGTCTCTGACTTCCTGTGCAGAGCAGCTCACTGTGGGCAACTCCGGAATTTTCTAAGTGGTCACAGTAAGCCTACAGGTGGAGAGCCACTGCCAGCTTCCCCACCACAGCGAGCAGAAGATGTGGAAGTGGGCAGATCTCAGGATCACAATCCCAACTGGTTTACTTGTAGGAGAAGAGAGAACTTTCTGGAAAAAGTGTTCACTATTATATGAATTGCACTGTTTTCCTGAAGGACAGCCTGGGAGAAGGCAAAATGATCCTCGAAATTCACATCAGTGTTTTTGATCAATACCACTGTTTGTTTAAAGACCATAACACCCGTGAAGAGGTCACCACAGTTCTAAGGGTAAGAACAGAGGGGAATCTTCTCCAGGTTTCCTTGGTAATGCCCCTGGGGACCCATGACCCTGAATTCATGAATGCTGGATCCTGAGGAAGTGATCTCAAGACACTTAAAAGATATGTAGCTATTTATATTTAAATTAATTTAATTAAAATTTTTGTTCCTCAATTGCACATTTCAAGTGCTCAATAGATACATGTGGTCAAAGGCTACTATCCTGAACAGCATAGGCTTAGAATATTTCCATCACAGTGGAAGTTCTACTGGACCACACCAGCCTCAAAGCTAAACATAGACATACTGTCCCATAACAGCTCAGATTTCCAGCTGCCCAAGCAGTCTCTACCCAACGCTGAATACTGTAGGCAGATGGGGTCTACCAAGGTAGTGTCTAAAGTGTCTCCAAATGCTTTACTCTTTTTTAAAAAACTTTATTTTGTTTTTTCAATGTTCCAAGATTCATTGTTTATGCATCACACCCAGTGCTCCATGAAATATGTGCCCTCCTTAATACCCACCACCAGGCTCACCCAATCCCCCACCCCGCTCCCCTCCAAAACCCTCAATTCGTTTCTCAGAGTCCACAGTCTCTCATGGTTCATCTCCCCCTCCAATTTCCCCCAAATCCCTTCTCCTCTCCTTCTCCTAATGTCCTCCATATTATTCCTTATGCTCCACAAGTAAGTGAAACCATATGATAATTGACTCTCTCTGCTTGACTTATTTCACTCAGCATAATCTCCTCCAGTCCTGTCCACATTGATACAAAAGTTGGGTATTCATCCTTCCTGATGGAGGCATAATACTCCATTGTAAACATAGACCATATCTTCTTTATCCATTCACCTGTTGAAGGGCATCTTTCCACAGTTTGGCGACTGTGGTCATGAACATTGGGGTACAGATGGCCCTTCTTTTCTCTACATCTGTATCTTTGGGGTAAATACCCAATAATGCAATTGCAAGGTCATAGGGTAACTCTATTTTTAATTTTTTGAGGAATCTCCACACTGTTTTCCAAAGTGGCTGCACCAATTTGCATTCCCATCAATAGTGCAAGAGGGTTCCTCTTTCTCCACATCCTCTCCAACACTTGCTGTTTACTGTCTTGTTAATTTTGGCTGTTTGAACTGGTGTAAGGTGGTATCTCAGTGTGGTTTTGATTTGAATCTCCCTGATGGCTAATGATGATGAACATTTTTTCATGTGTCTGTTAGCCATTTGTATGTCTTCTTTGGAGAAGTGTCTGTTCATGTCCTCCACCCATTTTTTGACATGATTATCCATTTTTTGAGTCCAGTTTGAGGAGTCCTTTATAGATCTTGGATATCAGCCCTTTGTAGCGTCTTTTGCAAATATCTTCTCTCATTCCATGGGCTGCCTTTTCTTCTTCGACATTGGACACAGCAACTTCTTTCAAGACATGTCTCCAATGGCAAAGGAAACTAAAGCGAAAATGAACTTTTGGGACTTCATCGAGATCAAAAGCTACTGAGGAGCAAAGGAAACAGTCAACAAAACAAATGCTTTACTCTTTCTCGCTAAAGTGAGCCCCAGAGGATGAGGCTGAAATCTGCTCTCTTGCCTCACCTGGTTTCTAAATCTTGATACTGCGCGTTCAAAGCAAGCAATTCATAGCAATAAATGCTTGCATTAAGAAAAAAAGAAAGATCTCAAATAAACAACCTTAAGTTTCGCCTCAAGTAAATAGAAAAAGAAAACCAAAGCAAGCACAAAGTTGTTAGAAGAAAGGAAATAACAAAAAGCAGGCTGAAAATAAATGAAACGGACATTAGAAAGATAATAGAAAAAATCAACAAAACTAAGTGTCAGTTTTTTGAAAAGATGAACAAAACTAACAAAACTGTAGCTAGACTGAGAAAAAAACGAGAAGACTCAAGTAAATTAAATCAGTCATGAAAGAGGCAACTTTGCATCCTGATAAAACAGAAATACATGTGATTACATGGACAAGTATACCCCCAACAAATTAGATAAACCACAAAGAAATGGGTAAATTCCTAGAAACATACAACTCACAGAGACTGAATCAGGGAAATAGAACATATGAGCAAATCAATAATAAATAAGGACTTTGCATCGACAATCAAAAATCTCCCAAAGAAGAACTCTGGGACCAAATGGTGAGTTCTACCAAATATATGTAAAAAATCAATACCGATTCTTCTCAAACTCTTCCCAAGAAACTCGAGAGGAGGGAATACTTCCAAAAGCATTCTGTGAGGCCTTCATTACCCTGATACCAAAGTCGGACAGACCACTACAGGAACAGAAGACTGTAGGCCAGTATTCCTGATGAATGCAAATGTAAAAATCTACAGCCGAGTACTAGCGGACAAAACCACACAGCACAGTAAGAGGACAATACACCATGATCAAGTGGGATTTACGCGTGGGATGTGAGTATGGACCAACCTACACAAATCAATAGATGTGATGCCCATTTTATAAACTAAAGAATTAAAACCATATGATCATCTCAATAAATGTAGGAAAAGCATTTGACAAAGTCAACATCTTTTCGTGATTAAAAAAAAGTTAAACAAATTAAGTATAGATGGAATATACGTCAACACTCTCTTGTGATTAAAAATTTCAGGGGCACCTGGGTGGCTTAGTCAGTTAAGCATCTGCCTTCAGCTCAGATCATGATCCCAGAGCCCCAGGTTGGGCTCTCTGCTCAGTGGGAAGTCTGCTTCTCCCTCTCCCTCTGTTGCTGCCCCACCTGCTTGTGCTCTCTCTCTGTGTCAAATAAATAAATAAAATATTTTTTAAAATTATTCAGAAATTAGATGTAAATGGAAAGAAAGAAATTAGATATAAACAGAAAGTACCTTAACAAATTAGGTATAAGTGAAATGCATCTCCACATAGTAAAGACGTTGAGCTTAGCCCATAGCTAACATTATACTTGATGGTGAAAAGCTGCAAGATTTTTCCTCCTAAGATCAGGAGCAAAACACAGGTATCCATTCCAACCATGCCTATTCGTACAGCACTGGAAGCCCTAGCCAAAGCAACTAGGGGAAAAAAAATAAAAGATATCCAAATCAGAGAGGAAGAAGTAAAATGTCTCTGCAAATGACATGATCTTATCTAAAGAAAACCTTAAAGCTTCTACCAAAAAACTCTTAAAATTAATAGGCAAGGTGCGCCTGGGTGGCTCAGTGGGTTAAGCCTCTGCCTTCGGCTCAGGTCATGATCTTCGGGTCCTGGGATCGAGTCCCATATCGGGTTCTCTGCTCAGCGAGGAGCCTGCTTCCCCCTCTCTCTCTGTCTGCCTCTCTGCCTACTTGTGATCTCTCTCTGTCAAATAAATAAATAAAATCTTTAAAAAATCTTAAATTTAATCAAGTTTAATCAAATTTAATTTAATCAATTTAATTTAATTTAATTTAATTTAATCAAATTCAGTCAAGTTTCAGGATACAAAATCAACATATAAACATTAGCCATATTTCTATACATTAAAACAAACTATCTGAAAAATAAACTATGAAAATGATCCCCATTTACAACAGTACCAAAAAGAATAAAATATAGGCATAAATTTAACCAAGAAGGTGAAAATACATACAAAGAAAATTATAAAACATTGATGAAAGGAACTGAAAAACAAATGGGAAGATACACTGTGTTTAGGGACTGGAAGAATTACTATTGTTAAAATGCCCATACCATCCAAAGTGATTTATGTATTATTATATATTATATAAATATTAGTATGATATTAATAATACTATATTGTATCAACATTATATATTACATAATATATAAGTATATATCCCCATATAAATATATAAAAATATACATGGGAATATTATTCAGCCTTAAAAATAGAAGGAAATCTTGGTATTGTGACAAGGATGAACCAAAGGGCATTTTGCTAAGTGTAATAACCAGACAGAGAATGACAAATACTTCTATGGTGTCACTTGTATGTGGAACCAAAAAATGTCAAACTCACGAAAACAGAATAGAACGGTGGTTGCCAGGAGCTCGCGGATAGAGGAAGAGAGATCTGTTTGCTAAAGGTACAAACTTAGAGTTACAGAATAAATGAGTTCTGAGTGTGTGACACACAGCTTGGTGACAGTAGTCACTAATACTGCCTGGTATACTTGAAATTTGCTAAGAGAATAGATATTAGCATTCTCAACAACAACAAAAAAAGGTAATTATGTGAAGTGACAGATGTGTTAATTAACCTGATTGTGGGTTCATTTCACAGTGTAAATGTATATGAAATCATCACATCCTATGTTTTCAATGTATTAACAAGTTTATTTAACAATTATACCTCAAAGCTGGGGGAAAAAAAAGTAACTCTTGCAGGTCCACAGTCTCACGGAATCTGCAGAGAAGGCAATATCACAGGCTTACGAAGCGATTTCTGAAATGCGGCGGACTCTGAACACTGCCCCTCCCTGCCAAGGGTTTAGGAAACACACCGGCAATCCTCTCCATCCTCTGAACTCTTACTGAAAGCAGTGGGCATTCACCAGGCATTTACACCTGACTACCTCTTACTCTCTCTACTTCTTACAGCAACCTTGCAGGATTGTTTTCACAGGATTAGGAGAGAGATGGAGAGGCAGAAGCAACTTGTCCCAAGGTCACACAAAGAGTACGATGAGGACCCGGGAATCGAGACTCTTTGGATGGACTCCAAATGCCTGGTCCTTTCCTCTGGCTCTGAGGCTTGCTGAAACTTCCCTGCTGGGAAGTCATCTGATCTCCACCTTCCCCCCAAGCAAGAAAGGTGTAGCTCTGAGCTAGGAGGCAAGCGCTTCCCGAAGCTGGTGAGTGGGAAACGTTTGTCACAAGTAGCCCCCCTCTTTTTTTTTTTTTTATTTTTTGCCCAACAACGTTTGTGAGATGATAATGAGCTGTGGTAGACAGATGGACTGAGAGTCACTGAGACTCAGAGAGCATATGTGGTTTTGAAGAGTAGAGAAATCCAGAGATTTACAGAAAGTCACAGCATTTCAAGAAGCTTCTGAATATTTCAGAGAAATAGTGACAGCATTCCAGAGAAAGTTTCCAAAAGTTCAGAGAAATACAGAAAATTGCAGATATTTGCGTATTTCCAGAGATCTATTGGGAGAGTGACACAGACAACTGGGGAAAAGTATTGGAGCAAGATGGAGGGTAGAGAAAATGGAATCAAGATATTTTTCTGACACACGGGCTCCCACATGCCAGGAATGTCTTTGGGAACTTTTGACATCTTACTGCAACACGAAAAACCTAGTGAGTCCCCATCTATCAACAGATATGGTACGTGGAAGTTTAGTTTCAAATACAAGGTGAAAGGTGGGGGAGTGCAGTCACCTAGTGGAGGAAAGGGCAGTCACCTAGTGGTTCCACAGCTAGGGGGACAGCCAGATGGAAGATGCCAAACTTTGTCCTCTTCCTCCTCCCAGTGGCCATCTCTTGTACTGCATGTTCTGAAAAGGGAAACCTTTCTGGGGCGGTAGACCCACAGGTGTCAGAAGGACCTACTCTGCAAGCCAGGGCCTTTGAAGAGAATCCACATATGACTCTCTCCCTTCTCTGAATTCCGATAGGACTGTAAATAGCTATAGTTGTGCGCCTTCAACCTGCGTTTGCCAGCTATCACCAAGACAGCGCAAACTACTGGCAAAGGGTTTTGTACCCTCTCCTTTCGCATTCACACCAGCCAAGCTGGGTCTCAGAAGATGGAGCCTACAAGAAGTGAGGCCACATGCCTAGGGTCACACAGTTAATAAGCTTGTGTCCTTCGGCCCTATGCTTGTCTTACTTCACATCCCCTATTCCTTTCTCTCTTGCTACCTCTAAGCTCTCCAGCTCAGTCTCCTTAAAGGAAGGGTCGTTCTCCACTTTATTTTCTCCAGTCACAGGCCAAGCACAGTGATATGCCATAGGAGCTGTGAATGCTGATAAGTACAAATGAATTGATGATTGACTGGTGTCTTACTGATTGACCATTTATTGATCACTATGGATCAGTGCCCCACCAGAGCCAGCGACTAGCTGGATAGCCATCCCAGGATGATTCTCCTTAAACCCTACTAGGTTTGCTGAGGTCAGTGAGCTAGAGTAGACCCTATCTGCTGCAGGCAACAAAGGCCGTATCTGCCCATCACATTTGCCACCTCGGGATGCAGGAGAGCCAGGAGGCCTACAGAAATGAGGAAACGTCCTCACATAATTCCTGCAGGGAAGGGAAAGGACAGACAATGGAGTCCAGCCGAGTAGGCACTGCGAGCCTGACAAGGGGCAAGTCTCTCTCTCGGTGAGATTTCCTCTCTCCAATCGATGGGACCTGATTCCAACAGGCCCTCACAGGCTATCAGGCTTCTAGCTGCAGAATAATCTAGGTAGTGATCCTGGTCCGGTCTGGTGGGCAGGGAGCGGCAGCCAGGGGTCAGAGCAGTGGAGTGGCCTGGGGAGGGAGAAAGGGAGGGGGCGTTCCACAGAGGCTGAGCCGCGGGGGAGACTCGTGCTCAACTCTTACTCTGCCCTGCCCCTGCCTCTGGGCGGACCAGTGGCTGGAACTCTCTGAGCCTCCGTTTTCTCACCAAAAAGTTGAGGGTCAAAACTTGCCTTCCATGAAAAGAGAACAAACATTTCCTGATCTCAGAGCTGCTGTGCTGCATCACTACACCCAATACGAGCCCCTGTGTCCTTTGCAGGCAGTGTGGAGCTCAGTGCAAGTCCTCCAGCCCCATCTTCTGTCCCAACAGGAACACTCGAGTCTTCAATAAACCCAGGATGGTGTGTTTTGTGCCTCTCAGCTTAGTGCTCACCAGCCTCCTCCCCAGTGGCGACTGAACGCACACCTTCTTGGGGGGCTTGGGAGGAAAGAGCACAACCATCACCCTTTCCAAGAAGCCCTGGGGCAGGGTGACAAAAAGGACAGAGCACCGATCTTGTAGCTGGTGGTCTTGGGTGTCCATCTCTGTCCTCCTGTAAACTCTGCCCAAGGTCCTGTGGTCCTGGGAAACATGCTGACTTCTCAGGGCCTTCCTTCCTCCCACTATGAAGTGAGGACGATGCCTCTATTCCTTATTTGATGTGGTAACTTCTGAAAATGATACTTCAGAGTAAGGACATTTAATAGGGCAGAACCATTTAGGCTTTACTCGTGAGCGTCTCCTTTCCATAGGGAGGGTTTCTGAACCAGTGTGTCAGAGTCCCGGCTCTTATGGATCTATATGCAATAACGTTATCTTCATTTCTTTGTGTATTATATAGAAATTAGAAAATGAAAAATTTGTGGCTAGCATTGTGTGAAATTAAAAAAATATATAATAATCCAATCATTCCAAATGTATAACTTTTCAGCTTGGGTATACATTTTAAATCAGAGCTAGTGGACAGTGATAATAAGACAATGGTGTGCTGTTTGGACTATAAAGGGTGGGTCTCCTAGGATCCCCCAGCATCCATTCTTCTCTGTTAATGAGTAAAAAACAGATTCTTGCCGGGGCACAGGCCACCCAAAATCTTTTTTTTTTTTTTAAAGATTTCATTTATTTATTTGACAGAGAGAACGATCACAAGTAGGCAGAGAGGCAGGCAGAGAGAGAGAGGAGGAAGCAGGCTGAGCAGAGAGCCCGATATGGGACTCGATCCCAGGACCCTGAGATCATGACCTGAGCCGAAGGCAGCGGCTTAACCCACTGAGCCACCCAGGCGCCCCCACCCAAAATCTTAACAGCATTTCCCATCCTTCCCTGAAGCCTAGATGGGACTGCATGACTGAGTTCTGGGCAACGGGAAATCAGTGGAAATGTTGTGTGTAATTTTCAGGACATGTACACTGGAATATCAAGGCAATGGCTGGAGTGGGAGCAGCCATTTTTAACAATGAGATGGAAGATGGTAGGGCAACAAGATAAAAGGAGTTCAGTTCTCTTAAGAAGTTGTGAACTACCCTTACCAGTCTTGTTCACTCTACTTCCAGACTTTTGTGTGGAAAAAAAAAAATCTTTCTTGTTTAATCTACTCTTTTTTTTTTTTTTTTAAAGATTTTATTTATTTATTTGACAGGCAGAGATCACAAGTAGGCAGAGAGGCAGGCAGAGAGAGAGGAGGAGGCAGGCTCCCTGCTGAGCAGAGAGCCCAATGTGGGGCTCAATCCCAGGGTCCTGGGATCATGATCTGAGCCAAAGGCAGAGGCTTTAACCCCCTGAGCCACCCAGGCGCCCCATGTTTAAGCTACTCTTAACTTGGGTATGTATTATATACAAACTTAGTCCCAGCTGATATGTATTAGTTTGCATGGTTTTGAGTTTTATACTTTATAAAGAGCTTTCAGAGGAAAGGAGGAAACGAATGCCATATGTATTCATTCATTTATTTGATGAAAATGTAACAGTAATCCAAGGTGTACCAGGCCCTGGGCTATACCCTAGGGACAGAAATGAATCCAACAAACCTTTGCCTTCCAGGAATTCGCCCCTAACAGGGGAAACAGACAAGCAGTTATAACACAACTAATAGGAGTTATAGTGGGGTCTCATATAACCCAGAATTCAAGAGAGGGATGGTGCACACACAGTCCCTTCGGGAAGCTGTCACAGAGACCACATCAGACAGACGAGAGATTAGCTGGGGGAAGCAACTAGAGGACAAAAGGGAGGAAGCAGGGGGTAACTGGGAGGGAAGAGGGAAGGACAGGGAGATTCTAGGGAGCTTTAGGAAGATTTCTCCTTGGCTGGGAAGAATCCTCCAGCCAGAGATGCCCATTAGATGAGCCACGCTTCCTGCAGGAAAGGACATGCACGGTGCCAGCCATTCTCAGCCTCTGGCCGGGAGCAGCTGGGGCCCGTGGACTTCAGGGTGGACGCAGTGTTGTTGCTGAGGGGTGGTGGCGGGGCCACAGACACGCTGAGCTCTGCCACTGCCAAGGCCACCTCGGCAAGGCTCCCTAGGAGTTCTGTCTCACATTTAGGTGTGTGGGCGGGGTCAGGCACCTGTTAGAGCATTCTCACCCTTTGGACCGCAGCCAAACCCAAGACAGAAATAGTCTGGCAGCCCCGAGTTCAGCATCTCATTACATACATGTCATCTATTTCATTTTCCCAATTCTCTATTTTTCCAGTGCGTTTTTACCTCATTTTACAGATGCAAAATTTTGTACTTTGTGGGTTAAATAACTCTTCCATCACAGTGTAGCTAGTGAGCAGCAGACCCAGGGCTCGAATTCCTACCCCATCTGTGACTCTCCGACCCACCAGTCAGCCATCACAGTCTGGCCACAGGGGCTCATGACGGAGGCCGAAACCCCCATGGGGGCTCAGCTAACAGCCAGGCCTCCCACAGACACTGGACTTGGCCACTGATAAGACAATTTCAAATCCACTGTGTTAATTCATTCTTCCAAAGACTCTTGAGATAGTTACTATCACCATTTTAGAGAAGAGAAAAGGGGACAGAAAAAGGTGAAGGGCTTTGCCTCCATCCCCCAGCTGGCGCACGTAGGAGCCTAAATGAACTTGCACTCATCTGACTTAAGAGTCTGTGTATTCAGGACGACTTCACAGCATTTCTTAGACAAGCTGCTGGTTAAGTGTATGTACACATGCACATGTGTGTGCGCACATGCCGGTCACACCTGTGCACGAGCTGTATGTGTGTGCGCATGTGCCGGTCACCCCTGTGGCTCAGCTCTGTGTGCATGTGCCAGTTATGCCTGTACACGAGCTATGTGTGTGTACACATGCCAGTCACACCTGTCCATGAGCTGTGTGTGTATGTATGTGTGTGTGTGCATGTGCCAGTCACACCTGTGCCTCAGAGCGTACATGCCAGTCACACCAGTGCACGAGCTGTGTGTGTGTGCACGTGCCGGTCACCCCTGTGGCTCAGCTGTGTGTGCACGTGCCAATCACACCTGTGCATGAGCTGTGACCCAACCCCAGACCTTCTCCCAAGCTCCAATCAATGCCTCGGGAAACCTGTCTGCCCAGGGAAACCTGTCTGCCTGGGTGTGGGAGGGCTGTCTCCGCAGACTCGGCAGCCAACTCCGAGCTGTGGTCTTCCTGGTCTGACCCTGGGGTCCTGGAGAGCCCTGAGCACAGAATAAATTCTCTTTACCCCAAAACAACGTCACAGAGCCAGGACAAGTGCAATTCCTCAGAACCGGCCCGGTGGGCTGCAGGGAGGTTTGGGGCCCTCCCCATGCCTGCACCTGCGGGACGAGCCAGGGCTCACCCACCACAACCTGAGCTCTGGGAGCCTGGCCACAGCTGCTGAGGACAGGGATCCTGAGGCTGACAGCCGAACCCAGGAGGTTCTGTCCAGGCCGGGCAGCACAGGTAGGGGGCAGTGGGTCTGACAGTGTTGCATCTGTAATGTCTGGAACTTGTAACCCTCTTCTTTTTCTTTCATCTCTTGTCCCCAACACTGGGGCTCTGTCACTGTCTTTCTTCCTCCTTTCTCCTATTTAACAATCCTTTCTTTTTGGAATTTAGCATCAAGCCTGCCCACCTGGGGCCTCCCCCCTTCCCCACTGTGCAATCCTGACTTGGGAGCCCTCCAGAAGCCTTGGCCTTTCAGTGGCTGGGGGGGGGGGGGCGGTGGGGCGGAGCCATGAAAAAGCCAAGGCCTCTGCAGGCCTCCCGGGCCCTACTTACCTCTCTCCCTCCTGCAGAGAGGACAGCCACTGCCTTCCATGGTGCCAGGGCACCACTGATGCATTCTTGGGGGAAGGTGCCCCCGGAGTTGTGTGATGGCACAGCCCTGATGAAGTCTAGCGCGCTGTGCTCAGAGATCAGTCCAGTGGAATTGCATTTGGGTTTCAGTTGATCAGATGATGGGTCCCTGGCAGGGGAGTGGGAATCATTGGCCACAGGAGCTGAGAGATAAAGCAAAGTGGTGGGGGTAGAACAGAGGGGGCCAGCGAAGGAAGGGTGGCTAAGGGAAGCATGACAGGAGAGGAGCCAGATCCAGACCCCAGTCCAGCCATCTCTGTGCCCTGCTCAGAGGTCCCATGAGAGGAAGCCGAGCGGAGCTGATTTCTCCCCTTCTATAGACCCATCCACCTTCTCTGTTCTCTCCCTAGAGACATAGGATTAGGAGAAAATATAGACCAGCTGTTAGAGGAAACCAAAACTAAATTCAAAATCCAAATAAGTCATAACTACAGGATATCACCAATGAGCTCTTCTCCTCGCCTAACAAAATGGGAATTATGAAGGCAGCTCCCATAGCAAGCATCACAATTTCGATCATACGTGGGCTGTGACCTACCCAAAACTTCTGGCATGTGCTGGCAAATGTAGTCCTTACCCCTCATTGTTCTGGAAGGGGAAGTTCATAGCAGGAAGGTTGGCTTCGAGTGGTTTTTCCAGAAGAACTTGCAAGAAGGGAGGGCGAGGCCAGCCAGAGCTACAACAGAGCCTGCCTGGGGTTGGCCTGGGGCTGGAGTGCCTGAGGAGAGGCAGATACCCAGGCAGCAGCATGATAGGTGGTTTCCTTCCCCATGGAAAACACCGATCCCACTGTGGCTTCAGGGGGCCCCAGCCTACTTCGTATCATCAGCATTTCATGCCTCATGCTCAAGATCTTGCCATTAGTGCCTCATTCCCTTAGCCAAGGGCTTCTTGCCCTACCCACCCTCGCTACAGCGTGGGTCCTTTCAGGAATGGAACAATCCAAGGTGGCTCACTCGTGGCTCTGCAGAGGGAGTGAGGGCTTACAGGCACTGGGAGTCAAAGGGAAGGACCATCGAGGGGCGGGGCGCCCGCCATGGAGTGTCCTGGCCCTGACACGACAGTCAAGGAAAGGGACACGGTGAGAGAGGAAGCTGCAAAGATAGACACACTTCCAGCTCAGTAAGAATAGCCAGGACTCTCTCCTCTCTATCCTTTCCACTAGGCTCCAGTCTCATTAATTTGTTCTGCCAGCTCCCTCATCTACATCATCCTAGCCCCCAGAGAGATTTTCTTCGCTTTTTTTTTTTTAATTAACATATAATGTATTATTTGTTCCAGGGGTACAGGTCTGTGATTCATCAGTCTTACCCAATTCACAGCACTCACCATAGCACATACCTTCCCCAGTGTCCATCCCCAGCCCTCCCTTCCCTCCCATGCCCCCACCCTTCCAACAACCCTCAGTTTGTTTCCCGAGATTAAGAGTCTCTTATGGTTGGTCTCCTTCTCTGATTTTGTCTGGTTTCATTTTTTCCTCCCTTCCCCTGTGATCCTCTGTCTTGTTTCTCAAATTCTTCATATCAGGGAGATCATATGATAATTGTCTTTCTCTGATTGACTTATTTCGCTTAGCATAATACCCTCTAGTTCCATTCACACTGTTGCAAATGGGTGAGACTTCATTTTTTGATGGCTGCATAGTATTCCATTGTAGATATCTACCACATCTTCTTTATCCATTCATCTGTCAATGAACATCTAGGCTCTTTCCATAGTTTGGCTATTGTGGACATTGCTGCTATAAACATTGGGGTGCAGGTGCCCCTTCAGATCACTACATTTGTATCTTTGGGGTAAATATCCAGTAGTGTAATTGCTCTATTTTCAACTTTTTGAGGAAACTCCATGCTGTTTTCCAGAGTGGTTGCACCAGCTTGCATTCCCACCAACAGTGTAGGAGGGTTCCCCTTTCTCCGCATCCTCACCAGCATCTGTCATTTCCTGACTTGTTAATTTTAGCCATTCTGACTGATGTGAGGTGGTATCTCACCGTGGTTTTGATTTGTATTTCCCTGATGCTGAGTGGAGTTGAGCACTTTCTCATGTGTCTGTTGGCCATCTGGATGTCTTCTTTGCAGAAATGTCTGTTCATGTCTTCTGCCCATTTCCTGATTGGATTATTTGTTCTTTGGGTGTTGAGTTTGATAAGTTCTGTATAGATTTTGGATACTAGCCCTTTATCTGATATGTCATTTACAAATATCTTCTCCCATTCTGGCTGTTTTCTTTTGGTTTTGTTGTTTCCTTTGCTGTGCAAAAGGTTTTTTATCTTGATGAATTCCCAATAGTTCATTTTGCCCTTGCTTCTCTTACTTTTGGCAATGTTTCTAGGAAGAAGTTGCTGCAGCTGAGGTTGAAGAGGTTGCTGCCTGTGTTCTCCCAGAGGGATTTTCTAGAATATGTCTCACCACCCCCTTCTTCCCATACCTCCTTGCCTCCACATTCTCCCTCCAGCCCCTAAGCTGCAGCCCCTGTCCCTTCCACAAGCCATTCCCTGAACACACCACACCTGCGTACAACTCCTCCATGGTGTTCCTGCCTCCCTCTGCCTAGGGGCCCTGTCTGCTCCTGCTGTGCCTCCCTGCCCTTCTCTCCCCAGCACAATCTATCAGAAATGTCCTCCACTCTTTAAGTGCTGACTTGAGTCCGTTCACAGGGACAGGAACAGGAATGAGGCACCCAGGTCCCTGAAAGTGCTCATACCTATTAAGTCCACATCAGTGAGATAAATGGGAGGGAGGGGGACCTTCCCCAGGCTATGGGAGAGGAGTCTTCTGGGAAGGCATGGTGGAGGAGGACATAGCACAGATGTGGGGGCACCTGCCCCACCTGGAGGTGGGGGCAAATGGGGAATGTGGCCCTTCCAGACACGCAGCACCTAAGAAGTGCAAGGATTCTGACCCAAACTCTGAGGGCACGAGGGGAGGAGGAGCCTCACATGAGGAGACTGCTGAGGGGACAACCTGGACCCTGTGGCGGCTGTGCACAGCCTACCGGGGAGGAGCTGGAGGGTAGAGAGGCCACAGGCCCTGGGCCCTGGACATGGCTGGATGTGAGCAGCCATCAGGAGGGTGGGGAAGGGCAGGCCAAACACAGCCTCGGGAGGATAGGGAGGGAACAGTTTGTCCAAAGGGACTGCATTTTGGGTGGTGACCTTCCAAGACAAGGCTGTAAGTCTGGAGGGAGTCACTGGCCCCAGAATTCCAAGAACACTGCTTTCCAGATTCTTCAATGATGGCACAGCCTGAAGCCTAAGGGAGACACAGGCCCTGAACACCGGAAGTCAAGCTCCTGGGCTTCTACTTACTGAGAACTACACATGGAATAAAGAGGATGTAGGAAAAGCAGCTTTCTCAAGTATGGTTCTTCTGTCCCCCCTAGACCAGTTGCAAGCATGTCCCCCTGACCAGGAAGCCATAGCCATGCCCAGGGCCACTGTAACTCGAAGAACACAGTCTTACTGCAGATACTACTTAGGAATTATAATGTCCCACACCATATGTTATACACCCTAACTTCATCTAAAATTAACCGCTCTTCCTGTAGGTCCCCCTTCCAAGGTGGGCTACTCTGCATTCCTGGGGTGGGGGGAAGGGGCTATTGTCAGCCAGACCTGAGTCTCTCCATCTCCCCGGTCTGCTGCCCCTCTGTGGCACTCCATGAGAGGGCCCTCCCTGGAGCCCTCCTGACCGGACTCTGTTGCTCCTTCCATAAGCCCCTCAGCTAGAAGGAAGCAGGTGGGCGAATCTTGGCATGCCTTGTGCCGCAGGCACGGTCCTGCATGAGCCGCTGTCTTCCCGCCAGCCTGGGAGGGACAGCTCCCACGCAGGTGTCCCCGCCCCCGAGCCAGGTGCAGCGCAGGTGCGTCGCTCCAGCGAGAGCCACAGCGAGACCACATCCTCCGTCTCGGGACCTCTCGGAGAGAATTTCCTGCATATGTGAGGCCTCATCCTTGAATGCCAACACCTGTCTACACTGTTAACCCATTTTGGAAGCAACTCTTCCTGTCTGGATTCCCTGATCCATGCTGACTAAATGGAAATCCGTAATGGCCACACGGTGATCTTTCCTCGGTGCTTCTCGGTGCACGCAGACCCTCAGCTGCTGTGTGGGAACGCCCTTGGCCGAGCGTGGATGGAACCTAACTTGTCGGTTTGTTCGCTCCAGTTTGGCCTGTCTTTCCTCGTCATCCTTCGTATGTTAGCGGGTCGTGAGGACGCGCATGCGCTGTGCGGCCATCTGCCCGGGCTCCCGCGCCGCCCTGCGTGGCCTTGCCTCTCGTGCCCTTAAGTTGTTGTTTTTAATTTGTCCTGAGCTGGGACACAAATAACATAGAGCAAAACTAGACAGGCGCTGGGGAGGGGGGGGATGTCTGGGGCTCACTGACAGGTCAAAGCTTGGGCTTTGTATTACAAGCTTCACATATCTATCCTCAAGGTTTCAGCACTTCTCTCGCTCCCTTGCTGGCACTCTCTGGACTCTGGGCTGCTCAGATGGCCGGCTGGCTCACTGATGGGTCTCAGATGCATTAGAGGAGATGCTGCTGCAGGCCCAGGCTGCCGGCTTCGGGTTAGGTAAAATGAGAGGGGAAGGTGCTCAGCGTGGGGTGTCTGTGAACATGGGCCTGGGGGGTGGTCAGGGCGGTCTGTCCACGGTCACTCTGCAGTTCAGTGAGATGTGCTGCTGCGATGGGAAAGCAGGCCGCCTGGGTCCTGGGTAGCAGGACTTCTGGGCACAGTGAGCTGTCTGTCTTTTCCAGGACAATCCACTTGTCCTAGCACCCAGCAGGGGTGAATTCGGGCCCACACTGTGACTTGGAATGAACAATGTCTCTTCCTGGGCCTCAGTTTCCTACACCAGAAAATAAAAAGAAAAATGACAGCTGGCGGGGGTGGGGGAGTGGAAGTAGCAGTACGTGACATGGTAGAGGCAAGGGTCACAGGACTGTTTCCCTGGTCTTCCTTCTGGGAATGAGGAAAATTGCATTGAACTCACTACTAAGAAATCTGGACTCTAGTCCCAGCTCCACCTTACTTCCCTGTGTGACCATTAGCCTCTCTGGGCCTCAGTTTCCCCTCCACATAAACAGGAGTTTGAACTGCTCAACTTCGGAGGTCCCTCCCAGCTCCAGAATTCCAGGATTCTCCTCCTCTCCTCCTCCTCTTCCTCCTCCTGCTGCTCTCAAGGGTGGGAGTGTGCATGTGTGTGTACATGTGTGCATGTGTGTGTGTGTGTGTGTGTGTGTGTACTGGGGGCAGGGGAAGGGAGAGAGTCCCACAGAGGATGGGGTGGCAGTTAGGAGGAAAGGGGACCAGGACTTTCCATGCCACTGGGGCTCAGAGCTTTCTTAGCAACTAATGGCACTTGGGGTTGTTTAATCATTAAAGGAAGGAACGAAGCCAGGAGCGCCTCAAAGTCCAACCGGCGGTGAGTGACTCTAACAGAGAAGCATGGAGCTGGCAACAATGGGGACTGGAGCGTCAGGAAATGGGGTCAGGACTGTGACAGCTCCACGCTCAACGCTAGGCTCCGGAGTCAGCCTGCACGCCTACGACATCGGGGTCCTGGTTGTCTACTTCATCTTTGTCATTGGTGTGGGGGTCTGGGTGAGTAGTCCTGGAGGCTGGAGGCTGACAGGGGAGGCAGAGACAGCTCCCTTCTCTGGCTGGGGGTGAAGCTGGGGCAGGGTGGGCAGAAGGAAGGTGGATTAGGGAGGCACAGGTATAAGATGCAGAAATCCTTCCGAAATCCTTCTCTCCAGTCCCTTCTTTTATAGATGGGCAGACTGTGGCACAGAGAGGGGTGTGACATGCCTGAGGGCACATAGCAAGCAGAGGCAGACCAGGCAAGGACCCCCATCTCCCAACTCTCTGTCTCTGTGCATCTGCGACTTTTGGCCCCACCCATCCCCCATCCCCACTCCTGCCCTCCTTCCCATGCCAGGATTGCCAGCTCTGTGATCGCTCCACTCTTGGCCTACCCACCCCCCTCCAGCGGTGGGTGTCTTGGCAAGGAATGGCGCTTTCTAATGGAGCTGGGTTTGGGTGCTCATGGGAAGGGAGCCAGGTGACTCCGAAGATCCTTCTGCTCTCCACTGTCCACCAGAGCCTTAGCCCTGGAGCGGGGGCCAGGCTCTGAGAGGAGGGAGCCCTGATTTCAGATCCCAGCTGACAGAGCCCCGGAGCCCTGGGAACATGCGAATGCTCTGTGAGCCCCCTTTTCTCATGTGGACAGTGAGAATGATAAAGACTATTCCACAGAGGGGTCATGGCCCTGAGTAACATGACACATTTAGGCACCTGGCCCAGTGCCCGGCATGGCAAGGAGCAAGACATGGCAGGTGTCACCACGGCCCCTTCGGGAGATGGGCCAGCCCCCTCAGATGCTGCTGGGTGGCAGATGGTGATGGGAGTCCCAGGCAGTCACTTACTGAGGCTGGGTCACACACTCTCTCTGGGCCCCAGTTCCCTCAGCTGTACAGCGGGGTGAACAGTCCCTCCTCCCAAGGCTGATGTGAGGAAGAAATGGGCAAAAGGCTGGTCACCAACTCCTGGCAGGAAAGGCACCAACTCCTCAGTGACCTTGGGCAAGTTGCTCCCTGACTCCGGCCTCAGTTTCTTCACATGTGAGAAGAATTCCTTCTGCTCATCTGGCCTGCCCGAGGGCCAGAGGTGACAGGTGGCAGGTGAAGTTCAAGCAAAGGCTTCACAAGAACCAGCCCCTCCCCTCTCCCAACACTCCCTAGTGACTAGGGATGCTTCCTTGGGGCAAAGAAGCCCCTTTTCTCTTTTCCTTTCCTCTTCTTCAGGTATGTCTCCCACCTCTAGACCCAATCAGAGACCTGCTGGCTTCAGCATTTTTTTTTAAATTTTATTTGTTTATTTGTCAGAAAGAGACAGAAAGAGCACAAGCAGGGGAGCAGCAGAGGCAGAGGGAGAAGTAGGCTCCCTACGGAGTGAGGAACCTGATGTGGGGCTCAATCCCAAGACCCTGGGATCATGACTTGAGCCCAAGGCAAACGCTTAACCAACTGCACCACCCAGGCATCCCGAGCTTTTAGCATCTTAATAAAGTCAGGTTTCTGCTTCCATGCCTGCCATCCACGCTCCCAGCCCCTGAGGCTCCAGAGGAACTCACTCACATCCACTCTCCTCTTGTTCTTCAGATGAGGAGATTGGCCGGGCTCCTACAGTGTGGTCCCACTTCAGGCCAGGACAGAGAAGCCCCAAATGGGGCCCCTCTCTGCTTGGGCCTGTGGGGCTTTCTGCCATCCTAGCCCCAGTGTGGGAGTCCTGCAGAAAGGAGATCAGGTATAAATCACTTCCTGAACCGGAGTTTGGACAGAAGGAGGGCTAAGGTGGCAATAACCAGAATCTTGCACGCTTGCCCAACACGGTGCTGCTCGCCAAGGCTTTAACCTCTGTTGACCCCTTGGCTCTTCACACCAGCCCTGGAGGATGAACGGTGAGGCCCAGAGAGAGGTGGTGCCCCTCCCAAAGGCAGGTAGAGTAAAACCAGTGAAACTGCCCATCTGGGTCTCGTGGTCCCCCAGTGCCTGAGCCCAGGGACAGGTTTCTGAGCTCCAGAAACCCTCAGCTCTCTCCCCTTCCTTTCCAGTCATCCATTCGCGCGAGCCGAGGCACAATTGGTGGCTATTTCCTGGCAGGGAGGTCCATGAGCTGGTGGCCGGTGAGTCAATCTTCCTCCCTGCCCCTCCCACCATTGGATCTTCGTCTTGTCTTCTTTTGCTAATGTCTCAGCCCCATGAGTGGGGTTCCTGGCACTCTGGGCTCCTTCTCTATGGCCCCAAGTCACCCCCCCACCAGAACGATCTTGTTAACACACACCTTGGGTGAGCACCCTCCAAAAGAAATAACCTAGAACGTTCCTGTCTTGGAGAAGCTCACGTTAGCTGGACAGACAGACTCACAGAAAACAGGAGGGAAGCAGGGGGGCTTGTGAGTATCTCTGGGAAGCCTCTGGCCTCAGCCATGGGAGATGGGAAGGAGACGTATCTGCTTAGTACCGTGGAGCAGTGAGGGGGACCACAGACGTCCATCCCCAGCAACCTCAGGGAACTGATCCTGACGACTTTGCCAACCCCAGCCTCCCCTATCCGCCTGCCTCACTTGTTTCTCTTAGTCCGCAAAACTGACTTCCTCTTCCTGAAACAGCACGGAGGGAGGTACGCCCTGCCTGGAAATCGAATGGTAGGAGAGTCAGCACCCAGGGCGCTGCGGCTGTGTACACGCGCAGACACACCCGGCTCACACACCCCCTGTGCATGCACTTACACACCACCAGCCATCCCTACACCCCATGCTGGCTCTTCCCACTTTCTCCACCTGCACAGGTGACAGACTCACTAAAGAGGAGAGGAAGCCCAGGATTCTGACAGAGCTCTCTGGAAGGTTCGGGTATCTGGGACAGGAGGAGTTCGGGTCAGGGAGATCTCGTGTGTTCAGCGTGAGAGTCCCCAGGACAGCAGGGGACGGAGGGCCTGGCAGCTCACAGGGAGAGTAACTGGGTCCCCGGTGGTGCCTGCCATCTCCTCGACAAAAGAAAGCAAGCCCCTTGGAGGCCATTCCTCTCTGCTGGATCCCCAGCCCCACCCCCTATCACAGCCCTGGAGATGAGTCACTAGCAGGGACGAGAAGCAGGACAGGGCACCTCTCTGATCCATTTGGGGGAGTGACCAGGGGCTGGCCTGGGTGCTCATCCGGTCCTGCAGAGAGCAGATCTTCCTGCTCCATGTGAAACTCTGTGTCTCACTGTAGGTGTGAGGAAACCCCATGCCTCTGGACACGAGGAGGGTGCTCCCGAGACCAGTGGAGTGTGGAGATGGGCCGTCTCTGTGGGGCACGGCTGTGTGTGTGGTGTGGAGCTGGGCCTCCTGCCCTGGGAGCAGGCTTCAGCCTGAGCAGAGCCAGCCCTGCTTGGGGTATCTCCGTCCCATTTACAACCCTGGAGCTTACGGGAGTCTGTGACAGTCCTGAGACGTGCCTCACCCCCCATCCTGTACCCCAAAGAGAGTGTGTGGCTGGGAAGCCAAGAGCAGGAGCAGCAGCATCCCTGGTCCCAGGGGGCCCATCTGGTCCCCCTTCCAACCCTGATGACCGATGTCTCCTTGAGTCGTGAGCTAGGAGCCTGTGCTGAGTGGGTTCAAGGCAGCTCCCTGCTCCTAGAGCAGCCTCAGGGCCTTAAGGCCCAGTGCTCTGTGCCCTGGCTAGGTGCTCCAGCGCCGGCCCCACCAGCATCCCCAGGATCACCCGAGTGTGTGGCGGCAGAGGTGCCTGAGGCAATGAGCAACGTCAAACCGGTTGTAATCTCTATGCCTTTATGCTGTCTGCGGTCTGATCTCTGAAGGCCTCAGTACCTTTCCTTTGTTTTCGCTTTCTACCGCCCAGCAACCTCTAAAACAGGCAGTGGGAACAGGTGAGTCCCCACATTTTATAAGTGTAGAGTCAGGATTTGCAGGAGGAAGTGATTTTATTAGGCTGACACAGAGGACAAGCCCAGAGCAGAGTCTACACCTCTGGCCCTGGGGGCCTGTCCCCAAGGGCTGGTCTCTGCCCAGGCTCCAGAGCCCCTCCCTCTGACCCTCCCCCTGCCCAACGAAGGATCCCATCCAATAATAAAAGGTGATAGTAATGAGTGCTTATTAGGAGCTCAGCAATAATTGTGCAGTCATTACTGGAGTCAGTCTGGTTACCGGAGCCAGGGTTCAAAGGTTCATCACTCACTGGTTCTGGAGCTCCGGCAAGTCATTTATCAGTGCCTGAGTTCCCCCCTCAGTCAGCTGGGGATGTAACAGGATATCCGGCCCAGAGTTATGGTGAGGACTGCATAGGAAACTTAGAACATTGCCCGACACTTGGCGATGCTGCTTACGTACTAACTGTACTAACCATTATGGTCCTTATGTCAGTGTCTCTAAGGCCTGAGTATTTGGCTGCCTCCTAGAGAAACATGACCTCAACTCAGAGGCTGGCTCAGCCTGTGGTCAGCCCTTTGGCTTCTCCCTCTGCCTGGCCTTGCCCTGGAGCCTGGAGGCACTGGGGTCACGGGGGGGCCTTTCCAATCCCTCTCGAGGGGACCTCCTCCTTCCCCTCAACATCCTCATCTCTGGAGGCCCCCAGATGGACAGCCCAGTGCAGAGCCTTGTCCTCCCTACGTGACCCTGCTTCCCAAGGCTTTCCTTCTTTCCCACTTGGCCACTCACTCACTGGGTGGCCTGAGGCCAGTGGCTTTGTTTTTCCCAACATTATTTCCTTCTTCTGTAAATTGAAAAGATTAATGCCCATCCCTTGAAATGTTCATGAAGATCAAGTGTATTGCTGCATATTAAATGCCTCGCGCAGTGCCTGCATACATAGGTACCCAGTGAATGTCAGGTCCATCCCTCCTCCTCTGTGCTCCCTCATGTCCTCTCCTTCCTCTGATCTCAGATTTCCTGAGCCCAGCTCCTGCTCTGTCCACAGTTCCTGAGGCCTGTGGTCCTGGCTCCAGACTGATTTGGGTTAAAACTGACCCTGAACCTTGACCCCACTTGTGCCTTGCAGATTGGAGCCTCTCTGATGTCCAGCAACGTGGGCAGTGGCTTGTTCATTGGCCTGGCTGGGACAGGAGCCGCTGGAGGTCTTGCTGTGGGCGGCTTTGAATGGAATGTAAGGAAGTTGACTTGGAGGCTTCTCAGGGGGAAATGGAGGTCTGAAGCTTCCCTGACCCCCATCCCAGTCTTTAGTGTTGAGAGAAACCTTGGAGGTGCTGGGGGAGGCTGCATGGTAAATCAAGAACCCATTTTATAGATGAGGAAATCAAGGCCTGGAGAAGGAAGAGGGACTCATCAGACCACACAGCACCAAGATTAGGTCCCAGTCCCTTGCTCCCTGGCTCAGTTCTCCCCCTAGGGTAGGGGCTGCCCCTCTCTCTGCATCTAGGATGTAGAGACCTACTTCTCCCCACTCTCCAAGGCAACCTGGCTGCTTCTGGCCCTGGGCTGGATCTTCGTCCCTGTGTACATCGCCGCCGGGGCGGTCACGATGCCGCAGTACCTGAAGAAGCGGTTTGGCGGCCACAGGATCCAGGTGTACATGTCTGTCCTGTCTCTTATCCTCTACATCTTCACCAAGATTTCTGTGAGTACCCACTCCAGTGTGGCCACCTTCTTCTTTAAAATGCTGAGTTTATTTTTTAAGAGTTTATTTATTTGAGAGAGAGAGAGAGAGAGAGCATGTGCACAAGAGCAGGGGTAGGGGCAGGGGGAGAAGGAGAAGCAGACTCCCTGCTGAGCAGGGACCCTGATGCGGGGGCTCCATCCCGAGACCCTGGGATCAAGACCTGAGCTGAAGGTAGATGCTTAACTGACTGAGCTATGCAGCCGCCCGAAAATGCTGAGTTTGTGTCATGGCTTATTGTTGGGTGTAGGGAATGGATAGATGGATGGATGGATGGATGGATGGATGGATGGATGGATGGACAGCTAATAGATTGGTAGAAGGAAGGGAGGAAGAAGGGATGAAACCACGTACCTTCAATGCAAGCCCCCGCTCAGCAGTGGAGTGATCACAGATGAATAAGAAATGTCTGTTGTGTAAATGACAGTCCCTCTATTCAAAGACTCCATCATCTAGAGCTCATTGATTCATTTATCTTTCCGTTAAGTGATTCTCCATTTAGCACCATGCATTGATTACCTAGAATCTTACAGTAACAAAGGTCCTTATTCTTCCTTCCTTGACCTGCACTCAGAAAACACACTTAAGGCAGATGGCTTGCCCACATCCACACAGAATGTAGCTGTGGGACTGGAACTGAAGTTTGGGTCCTGTGCCCCAGTCCAGGGGTCCTTGCACCTTGCCCTGTTGTAGATCTGGGATGGGCTCATTAAAGAGCTGTGCAGGGGGTCAGCAAGCAGGCACTGACTGACAGGGACCGAGCTTGAAAATGAGCCCAAGGCCACTCCGGCAGAGGGCGCTCCACAGTCCTCTAATAAACCTGAACACGAGGCGTGTCTGGAAGTGCGGTCCTCTGCACCGGGCTCCTGCCCCTGCATGTCCGTGGGTGCCGGAGCTGCCTCTGCTGCCTCTGCTCTGCTAGGGAGCAGGCGGCGAGCCTCTGGGGACCCGCTCTCTCTTCTCCGACCCCTGCTCCCCGCTTCACCTCCTTTGTCTTCACTTTATTCCTTCACCCCTGCCTTCTGGGCAAAGACTCTCCCATCAGCGCCCCAGATGACATTGTTCCCGGTTCCAAAGTTGGATGTGGGGCTCCTCTGCTCGACACTCCCTATGGCCCCTCAGTGTCTGCAAGGTCAAGCCCGTCCTCAGCACAGCACTCTAGGCTCACCCTCATCATGGGATGAGGGCTGCCAGCACTTGGTATCGCTGAGCAGGAGGGGACATACCCTGGTGGCCACAGCAAGGGCCTCAAGTGACCTGGACTCCTGGGTCCTGGCTCTCTGCAGACTGACATCTTCTCTGGAGCTCTCTTCATCCAGATGGCCTTAGGCTGGAACCTTTACCTCTCCACGGTGATGCTGCTGGTGGTGACAGCCGTCTACACCATTGCTGGTAGGGCCGAGGACAGGTTGCACTGGGGCGTGGCATCAGGAGCAGAGACCAAGAGACAGAAGGAGGTGGAGAGGGATGCCTAGGGATGTAGCAGTGAGCAGGGGTGCGACTAGGGGATTGTTATCGGGACTGGGGTCATCAGGACCTGCTCTGGACAAAGCCACCAGCCCGCTTTCCCCTGTCTCCCCCAGGTCTGGGCACTTGGGACCCCAGCTCGTGGCTAAGTCAGCCTGCAAAGCTGGGGAATTTCAGTGGAGTTGGGGTAGGTGGAAATTCCCAGCACAGCAGAGGAATAGCCCTAGGATATTAACAACAAGAACTAACTGAGGCACAGTGGCCACACTCAGGGCCTGCTGGGGAGAGAGAGAGCTAGACCAGAGTGCTTGTGGCTAGGACCAGCCAGTGGGGGGAAGGCAGACAGAGAGAATCCACCTGCTAAGAGGGCTTCTCAGTGTGGCCAAGCACAGGGTAGGCACCCAGAGAGGAACCCCCTGTTGGTGTCCACTGATGAGCCCTCTCCTTGGGTCCACAGGGGGCCTCACGGCCGTGATCTACACAGATGCCTTGCAGACGGTGATCATGGTGGGGGGCGCCCTGGTCCTCATGTTTCTGGGTAAGGTAGAGACTTGAATATATTCCCCACCCCCACCCCCCACCCCTGCCAATCATGTAGAAACTTCTTACTGATCTGTCTTGGACTTTCACCTCCGTGGTTTGATTGGAACTTTCCAGAGCACAGAGCCTTATTCCACCTCCCCCCCCCCCCCACTGGGTTCCAAATGAGCAAAGTTCTCGCTACACCAACTAAGGGTCTGAGCCCCATGTCCCCCCCTGATTCCCAAATCCTATACTAGTTCCAAGCCCCAGGGCCCCACATGGGACTAGAAGCTAGGGTAGGGGCATGGGACAGGCCCAGCGGGGTCTCAGGGCCGTGTCACTTCCTGTGGTCTCTCTCCACAGGCTTTCAGGAGGTAGGCTGGTACCCAGGCCTGGAGCAGCGGTATAGACAGGCCATCCCTAATGCCACAGTCCCCAATACCACCTGCCATCTCCCCCGGTCTGACGCCTTCCACATGCTCCGGGACCCTGTGAATGGGGACATCCCTTGGCCTGGCCTCATTTTCGGGCTTACGGTGCTGGCCACGTGGTGCTGGTGCACGGACCAGGTGATGCCCCAGCCAGGCTTGGCCCAGCCCATCATACGGGTGGTTCCCTGTGGGAAAACCATGCATCTAGAAGCAGAGAGGGTCGGGCCTTGTTCCCGGACCACCTCAGGGCTCACGTGTGGCTGAGCTGAGCCCCACCAAGCTGAGCAGCCTGCCACTGCTCCTCCCTTTTCAGGTCATCGTGCAGAGGTCTCTCTCTGCTAAGAATCTGTCCCATGCCAAGGGGGGATCTGTGCTGGGGGGTTATCTGAAGATCCTGCCCATGTTCTTCATTGTCATGCCTGGCATGATCAGCCGGGCCCTGTACCCAGGTAGGAGCTGGACGGTGTTGCACTGGGGGTGGGGTGGGGTGGAGGGTGGGGGAGCCCACCTGTTACTTCTATTAAGAATACATCGTGTGTCAGGCTTTGTGGGCCAAACATACAGTAAATGTTTCAGAAGAAGACATTTGTATCTGAATGTCATCTTAAAATCCTACTTTCCCTTTATAAGGGAAAGACCTATGAAGGCATTCTTGGTGCCTTCTAAGGATTTTTGCCTTTTAAGCGAGATATAAGGCCTCAAACCCATAGGAGTCTGTCAGGCTTTGCAGGGTAGTATGTGGTCAAGAGATTTCCTGGAGATGGCTAGATTGTGGTACCCAGACATCGGCCTGCCCCTTGACCCTCTCGCTCCTACAAGAGATGCTAGTTCTCTCCAGAGTCAGCAGGAAAAGGTTTCTTGTAGTTTCTTCCCATTGGAAAGCAAATATTGGGCTCTAATGGCCATCACGTCTTCTATAGATGAGGTGGGCTGTGTAGACCCTGACGTTTGCCAAAGAATCTGCGGGGCCCGAGTGGGCTGCTCCAACATCGCCTACCCTAAGCTGGTCATAGCCCTCATGCCCGTCGGTGAGTCCTGCCTCCCCCACGTCGCCCTTCACGCCCATCCCCCAGCTTCCTCCAATCCCTGCTGCCCAGGAGGGGCTTTAAGGATGGATATGGATGGGAATAGGTGATAAAACCTCACCTCCACACCTCCTTCCCCAACACACACACACACACACACACACACAGAGTTTTCACGAGCGTCTACACACCCAGTCTGGGTCTAATCCTGGTGATGCAGGGATGAAAGACCCCCCCCTGTGCTTGGGGTTTATGCCATCCTCAGGACACCTGGGCTCACTGAGGATACAATGCTGCGTCACCAGTGTGGGGACACAGTGTGGCTGAGGGATCCCTAAGGAGGCACCTGACCCAGCCTGGGGGAACCTCAGAGGTTTCCCAGAGGAGAGGAAATGGAGCTGAATACTGAGGAACATTTTAAGCAGACAAAGCCAGATGCAGGTGGGAAATGTCGCGGGGAAGGAGGGACTGCATGTGCTGAGGCTGAGGGCTGACCAGAGAGCAGGACGTCTGAAGCGGCCTCATGGGGCTTACCTGCAGGGGGAATGGGCCGCAGAGGTGGAGAGGAGGTCGTGCCCCTCACTGTGGAGCAGAGCCTTTCCTCTGGGTTTTAGGCCAGAGCACATGAGGGGATTCGATCTTCAGAAGGAGCAGTCTGAGGGAGAGCTTAGCTTCGGGGAGGCAGAGGGAAGGTTAACGGGTTTGCGGTGGCCCAGCTGAGGGTGCTGATGGCCTGGGCCAGGTCAGTGGTTTTGGGGTGGACAGAAGGGATTTAAAGATCTTTGTAAGGTACAGGTGGCAGTATTTGGTGGCTGATTACATTTAAGGGATGAGAGAGACAGAGGGATCCAGAGAGGGCTCCCAGGTCCTGGGCTCACGATGATATTGAGAGTAGGGGTAGAGGCAAAAGCCAGGTTTATAAGGGAAGTGCTCGAGCTGAGCTCTCCCCTCTCTCCTGTAGAAAAAGAAATGAATCAAAGAAACAGTAGAGATGGTGGGGGGCCTGGCTGGGACTAGCCATCCACAGGGAGGTTGATCGAGGGAGGGGGCTTGGGAGGGCAGCAGAGGAGGGGTCTAGGATAACTGAGTGTCTGCTGTGGAGATTGGAGTTTGCTACCAAAGGAAGCAACAGAAGACCCCAGAAGAAGGTGCTGGCCTCGGTTTGTTTGGAACGCCTTAACTCTTTCAGGGAGACCTCTAGGAGGTCGTTCAATGTTTGGACTGAGAGGAAAGAGGGCCGAGGTTGGGCTGATGGAAAGTGGTCTCCCTAGATAGACGACTTGTTTCTAGAAGCTTGATCATTAGAGTCGTAAAGACCGCAGAGATCAGTGGGTTCTACCCTCTCCAGCAAACAGGGGGAGAATAGGTCCAGAAAGGAAGGAACTCATTCAAAGATCACATAGCTAGTTACTTGCAGAACCAGGAAACAAATCCAGGCCTTCTGCCTCCCAGGCCAGGGCCTTAACCCGACACCACTGTGTCCATGAAAAGGCACACAGACAGAAAACACTCCATTCTTTTTTCTTTTTTAAGATTTTTAAAAAAGATTTTATTTATTTATTTGACAGAGAGAGACACAGTGAGTGAGGGAACATAAGCAGAGGGGAGTGGGAGAGGGAGAAACAGGCTTCCCGCCAAGCAGGGAGCTGGATGCGGGGCTCTATCCCAGGACCCTGGGATCACAACCTGAGCTGAAGGCGGGTGCTCAATGACTGAGACACCCAAACACCCCCAAAACACTCCATTCTTAACAGGCACCCTCCTCCCCAGCAGGGGCCAGTAACCCAGTGTCTACAAACTCTGAAACCCAGACCAAGGAGTCAAAGCAGCAGGGTCACCCAGTCCCACTACTCTCGGTGATGCAGCTGAGGAGGTTGGGTGCAGATTACTTGCTCAAGGCCGCAGAGCAAGACAGAGGCAGTGCTTACCCAGAAGCCGGCCTCCATGGCTCTTGGATTCCTTACCCGCCCAGATGGGAACCTCCTGCAAGCCATCACCACCCCAAACCCCCGGCTCTTCTGGACACTGTAGGCTCCGTGGCCCCCGGCAGAGCTGGCCCTCACCGGCCGGTTGCCCACGGAGACCTCGCTTCTCCCCAGGTCTGCGGGGCCTGATGATCGCCGTGATCCTGGCTGCCCTCATGAGCTCACTCACCTCCATCTTCAACAGCAGCAGCACCTTGTTTGCCATTGACGTGTGGCTGCGCCTCCGAAGGAAGGCCACCGAGCAGGAGCTGATGGTGGTGGGCAGGTGCGTTGGCCCCTCTTCTGGAGCACCCCTTCCTGCAGGCAGGACCCCTCTCCCCTCGCCTCCCTGCCCTGGGCTGCCCTGGAGGGCGGGGGCAGGGGCACGGCCGGGTCTGGGCCCCGGCACTGGCAGTTGTAGGACCTGGTTCTAGCTCCGGCTTCCCGCATGACCTCACATAAGTCCCTCCCCAGCTCTGGACATTCCTCCACTTCCAGAATAAGGAGAAAAAAACTCTTCCCTGTCTGTTCAATTTTCTCTTTCTCTGATGACTGAGTAAGTGAGAGAAGCTGACAAAGCATTTAAGAAAGGGAAGGTGAACTGTAGGGGGTCGGGGGTAGTTAGCAAGCAGCTCACCCCCAGGAGCTCTAGAATAGCTCTGGCCATTATCCCAGGAAAACGGAAAGCGTGTTAAATTTACTCCATCAGACTCACCCTGAGCATTCCCCTTGCATCAAACCTTGTGCTGGGGACACCGGGGCGATGTGTACTGGTCTGACTGTGCTGAGGGCTGAGCATGGTAGCAGTAGCACAGGTAATGCAGCATGGGCTGCTGCAGCCAGGAAGTTGACAGGATGGCTGTCTCCAGTGGACACAGAGCCTTGAACAACAAGCAGGAGAACTTGAACTTCATCTCGTTGGTTTCGATGTTGTGCTTTTCAAAGTATCATTTGGTGGCTTGTTTTCTTTTCCTCCCTAGGCTAGTAGTTTACACGGGGCTAAGGGGCACTTTCCGGACTCTTTGCTTCATAACTTAAGGCTCCGTGACTCAGGTTTCTGGATGAACACGTTTATTTTTTCCGTTTGGAAGATGATACTTGACTTTCAATAATTTACCCTCTTCCATCTCTGTGCCTTTGCGCTCACTGTTCCTTCCATCAGGATGGCTCTGGTCTACAGCTGCCTAAGGGGGTGCTGTGTGTAGGGCCTGAACATTTAAGGATCTGCGAGGGGAGGGGCTCCAGTGGGGCCTGAGGCGGGAAATGTGGGAGGGAAGGGAGAGGAAAGAACAGGTGCTCAGATGCTCCCTTCCTTCTACTGAGGCGGTCTCATGCCTTTTATTTCATCCATCTGTAGGGTTCATGCGCCATCTCCTGGCCAATGGCATTATTGCACCCAAGCAAAATTTTCAACTCGTGCATGCAAAATTGTTCAGACAGTGCTTTAGGGTACTTGGGCCTGAACCAGGATCAGTTGAGGTGAAGTCAGGAGGAGAAGGTGGAGTCCCCGCTCTGAGATAAGTGCCAGTGTAATGGAGTGGCGGGTTAGAGCTAAAGGAGCCCAAAGAAGGGAAATTCTAGCCCTGTGCCCTCTCTGCAGAGTGTTCGTGGTGTTCCTGGTTGTCATCAGCATCCTCTGGATCCCCATCATTCAGAGCTCCAACAGCGGGCAGCTCTTCGACTACATCCAGTCTGTCACCAGCTACCTGGCCCCGCCTATCACCGCCCTCTTCCTGTTGGCCATTTTCTGCAAGAGGGTCACAGAGCCTGTGAGTGCAGCAGGGCCCCTGTCTCTCCCTGCACACCAGAGGGCTGGGAGGTCTGGGCTGTCCATAGCCTGGGGTCTCTTTGGGACATAATAGGCATACCAGCTGCCTCCTTCAGGCTTCCATCTCCCCATCCATAGTGTAGGGTTTTGATTCACTCATTCACTCGATAAGCCTTCATTGATCCTATTATGGAGGCTTCTAGATGCGATGGTTTATAAGTTTCATGAAGGTCCACCATCTCTGGGCCAGGTGAGAGGAAAGATGATTCAATAGTGAATAACCATAAGGTCCAGTGGCTGCTGTAAGAGTGGAGGTTGGGAGCACCTAACCTAGGGGATGCCTGGGAAGGGGCCAGGGAAGACTTCCTGGATGAAGGACATCTGAGCCTAGACTGAAGAATGAATGGGGAGGAGAAAAATGTTTCCGACACGTGGAAGAGTGTGTGCGAAAGGCCGGGACAAATGGGAGGCTCTCTGGGGTCTGTTCCCTCTCTAACCCCATAAAGTTCTGTATGTGGGCAAACACCAGCCACAAATGACCCTGCAGGTGCATCGCTGATGAAGCTGCTGCAGGTTGATGGGCTGGGAGGAGCTAGAGGGGCCGGGACGGTTGCCTTGGTTACTCCCCAGGAAAGCAGAGAAAAAGAGGGGCCCGATTGTGTGGGCTGTGCTTTGGGGGCTAAAGGATGTCACGGACACGGTTCCACATGAGCCACAGGAGAGCTCTACGTCATTGCAAAGGACACCCAGAAGCTCCTCTCCTTGGGGGGAGGACAGGTACCCAGGCCACATGTTTATCGTTTCCGGAACTTTAACCTCCCTGCTGATAACCAGGTGCACAGCAGGTCTTGGCTGAATTCTGGGTGTTTCTGTTTGTTCCAGAATTTTTGCTGTCAGGATCGGCACCTCATTTTTAAAATATGAGCCTTCTGACCCTCACATGTGGGGAAAGGTGTAGGTTTGGTTCAAGTGGTGTTATAAACAAAGAAGGAGATTTTCTTTCTTTCCTCTTTCTTTCTTTTTTGTTTTTGTTTTTGTTGTTGTTTCTTTCTTTCTTTCTTGGTAAAAAAGAAGAGCTCTATTCTGATTATTTATTGTGACAGAAAATCAGGATGGGATACCTGGTTTTCCCTACTTATTACAAAAGTATATCCCATTCTAGCTGAATAGCAAGCATCTATACTTACTATATACTAATTTCTTCTATCATTGCGCATGAGAAAACTCTAAGCCAGTGAGGCTGTCTCACCTGTTCAGTCATTCTGGAATGGAGCCACGATCCAAATCCTCGTCTGGCTGACTTTGGAGACTATGTCCTGCCCAGGGCACCACTCTGCCTGCTTTTAAGTTCAGCAAAGGCTCAGCATTACAGGGTTGCTCACCGAGGTGGGCCCGCAAACGGTGTAACAGACCTGAGCTTGCCAGGGCCCCCGCCCCCATGTCTGCCCTCTCTCCACAGGGAGCCTTCTGGGGCCTCATGTTCGGCCTGGCTGTGGGGCTTGTGCGCATGATCCTGGAGTTCTCCTACCCAGCGCCAGCCTGTGGGGAGGTGGACCGGAGGCCGGCCGTGCTGAAGGACATCCACTACCTATACTTTGCCCTCCTGCTCTGTGGGCTCACTGCCATCGTCATCGTCGCTGTCAGCCTCTGTACCAGCCCCATCCCTGAGGAAAAGGCAAGTAGAGTGCTGGGACTGGGGCCCCTCGAAATGCTGTCCCTTCCCCCCCCTGGGCCCTGGGATTCTAGCACCGAGCTTCATTCCAGTGGCTTGACTCCTCTGTGGCCATACACACATTCTTGGGAGAGGAGCTCACTGGATTATTCAATCCCAGGTGAAAAGTAATTTACTCAATTGGAAAATTACTCAGTGAACTTGTCCTGTGTGCCAGGCACTGTGTTGGGGTTACAAAGACGAATTGTCCCTGCCGACTGTCCAGGACAGACACCAACGCCGACAGTTATCCTACCAGGAGAAAATGTGGGAAGGCGCCCAGCATAGGAGGGGCGGTCACCCCTGGGGGATGGCAGAGGGCTCCCCGGCAAGGTCACTTTGAGCTGGCCCTAGAAGAAGGAGTAGGGATTCATTGGTCAGTGAAGGAACAGGTAGGTAAGAAAAGACATAGAGTCTCCCAGAGCCCAGGGCCAGCACCCCACTCTCCTGTGCTGACAGATTTCCCAGTCCTCAGTCTTTTGAAACCTTTCATCTTTACCTCATGGGCGGAGCCATGACACAGCACTGCCATCTGTGTGGCTTCAACAACCAAAGTTTATTTTCTCACAGTTCTGGAAGCAAGAAGTCTAAGATCAAGGTGTTGGCAGAGTTCTTTCCTCTGAGGCCCCCCTCCTTGGCTTGCAGACGTCTGCCTTTGCCTCCGTGTCCTCACCCTGTCCCTTCCCCTGTGTGTCTGTGTTCCAATCCCCTCTTCTTATAAGGATACCAGCCCTATTGGATTGGGGTCACTCTGATGTCCTCATTTAACCATAATTACCACTTTAAAGGCCTTATCACCACAAGCAGTCACATTCTGGTGTATTGGGGGTTAGGACTTTACCATATGAATGGGGGAGGATTATAGAATTCAGTGAATAACAGAACTGGTGCCAGAAGCTAGTCCCAGAACTTCAGGAGGAAGGCATTACCTGTACAGTGCCGGAGAGTTTGCAAAATGACTTTATACCCTTGACATCACTAATTCCTACAGACAAAGGAGTCCAGACAGGCCAGTTTCTCTGGTGGCTCATTCCAGAAGTGCTTTCTCCCCACTGCTTTCTTCAGCTTCTCCATTGCCTACTGCCTCACTCCCACACGGAAGAATCTCTCACTTGAAATCCCCTCCCCAGCCCCATTCCTCCCTCCCACTCTGCTCCCCAACAGCGGACTTTGCAGGGTGGTCACTGGCAGCCTCCACTTCCCACCTCCTGTCTCCTCATCCAGTCCGGCTGGTGTCCCACCTCCCCACAGAAACTGCGCTCACCAAGACCCCTTGATGCTAGAAATGAATGATCATATCCGCATCTTCGTCGCCAGTGAGTTCCGAGGAGAACTAGCCACCACACACCACGTCCTGCTCATGTCCGTGACACACTCCCCTCCAACCCTCTGCTCACTCTTCTGAAGCCTTCCTCATGGTGTCCCTTAGGGACCCACCTATGGCCTCTAACCCTTTTCACTCACACTGTCCCTGAGCTGGTTTATATGCTCTACAGGAAGATGAAACTCCATTCTCTCGCTCTTGCCCAAGATTCAAACCCAAATCCAGCTTTAAAGAGGCACCGCCCATACACTGCTAATGGCACACCGTGGAAGTATGAAGCCACGCTTACTGAGAGGTCCTTACAAGTGGAGAAGCAGCCTGGGCTCTCCTGAGACCGTACAGACACATAGCTGGGCGCTGGAGGAAAGGGTCCTAGAGGACAGCCGCTCCCCCGGTGTGCTGGACATGTCTGTACGAATTCAGCGACAGGGGAGGGACAGTTGGTCCAATCTGTAACCAAGAGCTGCTGGGCCAGGAAAAGAGCTTTTTGGAAAGGAGATAGTACAGAGCTCAGATAGTTCTGGTTGGGCCCAACCCATACCAGCTAGAGAACTTGTTGGGTTTTCTGCTGTGCCACCAAAAAGGGAGAAGAGAGAAAGCCACCAGGGCTGTACAGGGAATGCAGGCTTGCTGCTCCTTACCCGGACAATCTCTGTTCTGTGGCAGCAGGCCCCGCAGGCATTCTGTAGGCAAAGTCTCCGAGCTCTTCCCGTGCCCCAGCTGATGGGCCAAGGCAGGAACCTGAGAGCCATGTTCACTGCTTCCTTGCCCGAACACTGCCCCCAATGCTCTGTATTTTGTATTCTGCTGTTCTAGCAGCCTCCAGCCTGGATCCCTCAGTTCACCCCAAGAGAGCTTTCTAAATCTCGCAGCTCAGAGTCTCGTCTCTTTGTCTAAAGTCTGCAGGGACTCTCCATCGCCTATGAGTTTCTTTTTAAGAGTATCAACTCCACAACCTGATCTTGGAAGCCTTCTGTCATGGGGCGCCTGCCTCTCTGTCCAGCTTCTCTCGTCCCAGTCTATGAGTGGGGAGCCTAGAACAGGTGCTCAGAGGGGCGCAGCTGTTCAAAGGAAAGGGCATTCGGGCTGAGAGCCAGGCCTCCTGACTCAGCCCTGTGCCTGTTCCTCACGCTCCGCTGAGTCAAGCAGTATTTTCTTTCCCTCCAGCTTGCTCGCCTGACATGGTGGACACGGAACGGTCCCCACCCTGAGCTGGAGAAGGAAGCCCCAGAGGGCACGCTGGGGACATTGGAGATGCCAACTGGGGTGAGCCCTCCAGGAGATGGAGGGACAGAGAGCTCCAGCCAGGGCCGGGACCAGCATGGAGGTAGGCTGGGGCCACGCTGGGGGCACACATCACACAGGGGTCATGGGGATGCCGTGTCATGGGGCCCCAGAGACCCTCCTTTGGGGATGAGATCTCGGATGCCAAAAAAAGAAAATGACTGTTCCTCCCTTCCCACATGGCTACCAAACTATTAGAGAAACAAGACAAACAAGGCAGGAGTCAAAATAGAAGTATATATATACTTATAAGTATATAGAAGTAGAAAGATTTTGTTTATAAGTAGAAAGTAGAATATAAGTAGATAATTATATAATTAGTATAAGTATAAATATAAGTAGAAATATTTTGTATTTAAGTATATATATAAGTAGAAAGATTTTGTTTATATCCATGGGGAGGTGCATTTCCTTATGGTGAAGCCCAGTGTCAGACAGAGGTTCCCATCAGCCTCCTACCCCTGTGGGCCCTGCGTTGACAAGAAGGAGAAGGGAGGGACACAGCCAAGTGTGCCCCCTTCATGCTTCCCAAATCTACCAGCGGGGAAGTCCCCTCACCTCCCCTGGGCTGAATGAGTCTAAGGGCAGAGAAATCAAAGGGTGTTACACTAACTGAGTTCCCTCCAGATGGAAGGAAACATGAGGCACATCAAAGAAACTTACTTCCCTCAGGGCTTAACCATTCTGCCTGAGGCACCCAGACACATGGCAACCCTGGGTCCGTATTGGTCTGTCCCTCTTCACAAGGTTCCTCTAGATCAACAACCATTCCTATGGGTATCGTCCTCGAGCTGCTGATGGCCATATACTTTTGGCCTCCTAGAGGTCCTTAAATGTGTTCGAATAGTCCCTTAGTGAGATGTACTCCAAGGCCACACAGTGTCTGAAGTTGAAAATTGGCATAAGACTTAATGTTACTGCTTTAGACACAACACAACTGTAACCTTCCCACCGTGTGATTAAATAGCCACATTAGAATAGTCTGATATAATGACCTTATAGAGATCTCCTAAATTATAAATTTCCTATGGAAAAATTACAGTCAAAAAAGTTAAATCAGGTGGCAAGCAAAGCCTCAAATCAATTTCTCTTGCCTTCAGGAATTAATAATTTAATGATATTTAAGTCCTAAATTTACTTCCTGCCTCAGTTAGAGGGAACTCCAGCATGTGGGTGGAGTTGGGGTGCCTTGGTCAGCAGCCTTCTCTTGTTGGATTGGGTGGGGCTCCTTCTGGGCCTCCACAGTGTCTTAGTCCCATTCCCAGCCTCTGGGTACTTCTAATAAGTCGTGTTTAGCTGAGAGCATAGGTGACATCATCAAAGTGCCAGCTGGTAGAGCTGAACTTCCAGCAGCAGCACGCCATTCAGGTCCCTCATCTTTGCCAGGTTCGGGGGGCCCTGTGCTCCCCTAGGCCTGAGAAATTGTCCCCCTGTCTTGACTCCCTCCCCTTTGCTTAAGGCCCTGCTAGAGAAGCAGCCAGGGACCTGGAGTCAATGACATCATAAGCTCCAGCATCACACTAAGAGCCAACACTCTCATCTTCTTGCCCAAGCTGCGACAATTAAACGCCTGCGGTCCACTCTAAAAACCTATGCTTAATGGAGAATGTAACCCTTTACAAACTTCCAAGGGCAAAACCCGTATGGGCTGACTTCAGAAAGCCCCACCAATGCTCAAAGTCAACACCCCTGGCCCCTGTCTAATCAGTTGTCCCATTAGTTTCAGTGTGTTTTGCTTTGCACAATGTAACCCCTTGTCTCTTTTTCACATTTTGTGGTCCGTACACCAGATGGGTCTCAAAAGCGTTTCTCCCCCCATCAAGGCAAGAACCTGGTCTAGGTTCCTATAAAGTGTATGGCAGGGAGGAAGCAGAGGCCCTTCTAGGAGGTGGATCCAAGAGAAGAGAGGGATGGAAGAAGCTGGGAAGGTAGCTTTAGCAGAAGGAGGAAGGGCACCACTTGCACTGTCCCGGTGGTACCCCGGCACGAGACAGACGGACGCCATCATCATGGCTTTCCCTGGCGGTCCCTGTGGCCCAGCGCAGAACCTGTTGCTGGAGAAGCAGAGAAATGCCAGCCCCGTGTGGGGGGCTTGCTCCCCCAAAAGATGAAGGAGGCATTTCCCACTCCTAGAAGGCAACCCCTGGAATCCCCCTCTCAAAAGGCCCACAGGCAGAGGAAGCCTCATCTTTGTTGTCCTTGAGTTAAACAGCAACATGGCAGTGTAGTTTTGTGTCCTAGAAAAAGAAAGATGAAAAAAAATATTAAGGACAGCAGAATAGGTCAGAAAGAAGTGTATGCACACTCACATGTACGAGGTCATGGCTCACCAACAACCGCCTTGTGACTTCTGAGCCTCGGAGCTGGCGCGATGCCCTGTGCATCACCGGCCTCTGAGGGCGGCCCTGAGAGTCAGAAGAGAGTTCTCGAATGGGCTTGTAAAATGCTACAACCCAGTACCGTTGGAATGCCACACACCTGGTGTTGCTTAGTGCCGCCTTAAGCAGGTCCCCTCCTTTCTCTGAGCCTGTGTCCTCCTGGATACAAGGTGGGAGCGAAACCAGGTGGTCTCTTGGTGGGACCAGAGACGCTGTAGTCACACTGAGCTTACCAGGTACCAAGTTCCAAGGTCATTAAGATCATAAAGCATTTCCAGTGGGTTCTGTCTGACCTCGATGAAATATTAATTTTAATATGTCATCTGCTAATGCAAAAAAAAAAAACTTTAAAAATACTTACTTTATTACTTCCTTTAAACTTAGTTTTTAAAGAACTGGGCTACCCTTTCACCTCAAAGCAGCCCCATCTGGGTGCTGGGGAGTCAGGTCCACACCAGCTGTCTCACGCGTGTTTGGAACCGTAGTCAGCTGAACCTCTCCCTGCTGCTCCAGCAAGGCTCACTTTTCGAAATGCTAGCAAATGTGCATTCTCATCTGATGCTCAAAGAAATCTGGAGAAGACCTGAGCATCGCAGTTAACCTAATTGAGAGAGAAGCTGCGGCTCAGAGGAGCCGGTGGGTGGTTAGCACAGGACCTCAGGTAGGCCAGCCCGGAGTGGGAACGTGGCTCCCAGCTGTCCTGGAAGAGATCATGTCCCACTCCATCCTCATGCTCTGAATTGGAATGAACCCCATTATCCTCACCGCATCCCCCTACTTGCATCACTGAGAAGCTCTGCTGGAGGACTGGACGCTGGGGTCAGAGCTCTGTCCCAGTCTCAGCTGGGCGCCCAGTCTGTAGGTTCCCAGCAAGGCCCCAGTGCCACCTGCCCCTCTTTCTGTGCGCCCCCTTTCTGTGTCTCACCAGTTCCCCCTCCCCTGCCCCTTCTCTCTCCCTGGCTGCCACCTGGCCTCACCTCCCCTTCTGCTTCCCTTGTTCCCCGGGCTGTGGTCCCCAGCCCGGTGCAGGCGGTGGGGCAGGGTCCTGTGGGACTGGTTCTGTGGGCTGGCCGGCAGCCCCGAGCCTGCACGGAGCCCCGAGGAGATGGCTGCGCGCCAGCGGGAGCTGACCAGCATCGCCGAGGAGCCGCTCTGGAGAACCGTCTGCAACGTCAATGCCATCCTGCTCCTGGCCCTCAACATCTTCCTCTGGGGCTATTTTGCCTGACTCCGTAGACCTGGCTTCAGTGGAGACCGAGTAAACTGGACCGGAGCCTGGCCAGTCTGTCTTGCTGTGGAAACCGGGGACCATGGAGGCCGAGCCAGCAGAAGGGGAAGGTAGCTTCCCTGTCCCAGGGAAGCCCCTGTCCCAGAAGCCCCTGTCCCAGGCTGCACACCGGCCACGTGGAGAGGCCATGTGGAGAATGGGAGACCAGAGAGGGCTCTGGGTTTGCTCAGGGCCACACAGCAGGACTCACACTGGGTCTTCTGACTCCAGCTCTTTGTCCATTTTACTACCTATGTTTCTACCTCAGAAACACTGTTCCCACCCCCTGGGTGCTTCCTTTCAGGAGCTTTTACTGTACCTGTGTGTTGAGGCTTAAACAAGTGGAAGGCATAAGAAATGGGGTTGCAAGAACGTTGCAAAAGTCCAAGTGCATCTTTGCTCACTGGCATCCCTTCCCTCCCCATGTTGTCCCCTTCTTCCCTAGTTCCCAACCCCTAGTCATCTATTTCCAGCAGGCACCTACCCACGAGGTCCTTTACTTCCCCTGACACACCCCAGGGAATGAGGGGCCAGGATGGAATGGAAGCGTGGTGACAGATGATGTTTGGGCAGGGAGCTCTGGCGGGGGGGGGGGGACTCTCCTTGGTGCCACTCAAATTCTGCCCCTTCCCACCATCACTTCCAAACCCTGCAGTCTCCATGGCCTTAAGGCATTTGAAGTCCAGTTGGAGAGACAGAACTTGTGAAGAAGTAGCCATGCAGAAAGGCTGCATGGACAGCCTGTGAGTCACTGCCCTGGGCCCATGCCCCTCTCTCCCTCTGCCTGCCAGGCATCCACCCAGCCTGGAAAATACCATGACCAGAGCTGTCTGACATCCACAACCAGGCCAGTCTCCCTCTCCCACTCCCACCTCCTCTGGGCCTGCCTCTGTCACATACCAATCACTGTCCTGTGATGTTGCTCTCCCCAACTAAGCAGGATAGTCCAAGGGGCAAGGACCGAGAGCCAAGGACCACATTCCAAGTGACTTTGTACCCAGAAAGTGAAAGTGCCAGTAAATGGTGACTTAGTAATACTCTAAGGTCCTGGAAGGTTTGCATGGTGGCTGGCTGGGTTGCGACCTGGGGAGCCAGCCCGTGGGGAGGAGCCTCCTTTAACTGGACTGTACACACCACGCCTCAGATGTCCAGAAGAGAACCCAGTCCTGTCCCATTACCAAGGACACAGCGAGAAGGTCCCTTCCTTTCTCTCTCGTGTCTAGGCTGCCCCTATTCTCATCTGAGCCTCCTCAGCGCTGTCTCTGATCATTATACTAGTCACTCACCACACTTGGCTACACATAAAATTCTAGCCCTTTGAGGCTGAAACACAGCTGATTCTATGAACACCTCCTATTGGTGCTGCCTCCACATTTCTGTGACCTCTGACCTTTGACCTCATTGTTGTCACCTCACCTGGCCATGCTTTTCCTTGCTGTGCCCCACTGACCTTTACTGGGAACTCAGCTTTCCCCCATCATTTTCCCCAAAACCATTCCATAGAAGCATTTGTGTGCCGCCAAACGTACTGAAGGTTTGGGGAAGGAAACCTCAGAGGCACAATTTGAAATTAAGTATCGAACATCTCTGTTTTGAAAGCTTCCAGCAGCCTCTGAGGGTTCCCCACAGGCCTCTGAGTCTCTAAGCTCCTGCTGTCTGCACTGTGGTGCTCCCTCCCTCCCCTCTTACAGACTCCGTCGTCCTGCAGGGCCTCCTCCGCAGTGTCCCCTCTCTTTGCGATGTGAGCCTGTCTGGGTCCAGACCTCTGTCCTCTGGCCCACAGATGCGTGAGCATGCTCCTTGACAAAAGTGGCCACTCTCCTTCTCTACCCTCTTTGCCTAGTTGGCTCACCTTGGTGTAAAAATTCTGCACATCCTAAGGGAAGCCCTAATTCCCAGCGACGACCTTACTACGGCCAGCTGCCTTCCAGAACAGCGAAGCCCTCAGCACCCAGCCTAGAGTCTCATGGTCCCCTGACTTCATCTTTGAAGAAAATGTCAGATGGATCTATTTGTAGAATGATTCCACAGATATTCATCCTACCTTGTAAATTGTAAGCTCCCCACCAAGTCACCATCAAGTGAAAGAATACATTAATGACAGAAAGAGCATCCTCCGCAGAAGAAACCAAATGTTCAAAACACAGAGGTGGGGGAAAACCATGACATAATCAGGAAACAAAAAGTAGTTTAAAATGTCTGCACTGGTAAGGTCCCCACTGGCCCACCTGGCTTCTTTGCACAAGTGAGCAAAAAGTGCCTTTCCTTCTTGGTGTGTGTGACCCCTCGCCAGGGCTCACAGGCGGCTGCATTTCCGCCCCTACCTGCCCCCCTGGCCAGATCACGTGTGCAGGGCACCACCTGCACAAACACCGGAGGTAGCCCCGCTGCGTTGGGGAGTGGCGGGGGAGGTAAACAGGGACTAGCTCATGCTAAGCCTGGAACTTCGTTACTTCTTTCCCGGATCGCTGCACCAGCTTCTCCACCGTCACCCATCTCTGTCTTCAAGCTCTCCTCTTCCAATTCACCCTACCACCACAGCAAGAATGATCTTTGTTAAATGTAAGTCTTGTGTTGCCTATCCCTGTCAGATTCTCTACAAAGTTTCCTAGCCTCGCAGGACACCCTATGAAAACTGCCAGCAGTACCGTCAGGGTTCAGTCCTTGGCGCTCCTTCTCTACTGCGGCCAAAGAGAGGCTGTTCGGCAGAGTGGTTAAGAGCAGGGACTTGGTAGCCTGACATTCTGGAACCTTCTGGCTCTGCCCCTAGCTAACATGATCCCAGGAAAGCTGCTTAACCTCTCTGACTCCCTTCTACAAATTGGAGATGTTAACTGCAGCTACTTCATAGTAGAGCCATTGAGGGGATACATAAGTATAAGTATCTACATAAAGTATTCTTAACAGTGACTGGCACATAAAGTCATAATTAAACTCAGTAAACATTAGCTATTATTGCTACTAGTAGAGCTGAGATGGGTGCAAAAGATGCTTGACACTACGTCGTCTGTTATTTCAGAGCCAGCACAATGCGCTGTCAGAGCAAAGCAGGGGAGTGGTTAATTTTTCCTGAGGAATCAGGAAAGGCCATAGCAGAAAAGTTCATGATGGAGCTGGACTTCGGAAGATGAGTAGGAGTTTTCTAGGACAAGTCACAAGCAGGAGGGATGGCATGAGCCAAGGCGGCAAGGTGCAAAAAGTGCACGGCATGTTCCCACAGAATAGGGACACTGTTCATTTGCAAATATGGACCTTGCACATTTAATCTCCCTTTACAAATCATGTTTCTTTCCAGCCTCTTGGCTCGAAGGCAGAGAGCTCTGAGATTCATTGGCCAGAGACGGGAGCGGATTCTGCATCTGAGCCCTGATGCAGCAGCTGCCCCAGCCCCATTCGTGTCTCCCAGGCCAGCACCAGCGCTGCTTGCTGGGTGACTTCCTGTGGAAAGCCCTTCAGCTCTGTACCGGGGCCGGTGGGGGGCGGTGCTTGCTGTGAACCTTCTGCAAAGTTTCTCAGGGACTTGAGCCCTGGCTGCCCACGGTGCTAACCTGTCTATGACTGCATCCTAAACAGCCACCTTCCCTAATGAGGAAACACTGTCGCATTTCCTCACGTGCCTGTGGCCTCTTGGGATCCCCTGACAAATAGACTACTTGTACCTGCTTTTATGTGCTACTTCTGGCAAACCAAACTCAGTCTTTTGAGACTCTGAGGTCCGCGTGACCGAGCTTGATTTTGCTACTACTTGCTTTGTGAGCACCCCTGGGCCCCACCATATCTCAGTTTCTTCATTCTTAATGAGAGTGGGGCAGGGGCTGCAGAGATAGGAATTAGCGGAGATGGGATCTAGGAGTCTTCTAATGCCAGCATGGCATGCTTTTGGCTCAATCCCAGCTCTGGGGCAGGTGGGGGGGAGTGGGCGGTGGTGGAGTTGGTGTACAAGGAAAGCAAGCCACACACCGACACGCTGGGTGGAAACAGCGCAAAGAGAGAAACCCTGGAAGATAGTTTCTGGAGAATTGAAATGGTTTGCCATGAGCAATAACGACATTAAGAAGTTGCTTTGGACTGTGAAAGGCTGATGTTTAAAAACCAATCGTGCTCTTAAAAATACCATGAAGAAACATTTCAAAACGTGATTTGTAATCGAGCTTGGACTACAAAAGCACTCAATTTAATATGTGAGGCTCGTAACTATGTCCCTGGGTGTGAGAGTTCACATCAGTTGGAAGGTGGTGGAAGCTGCTGGGAGCCCAGGCAAAACAGGGTCAGTTTTCCATTAACCTACAACTAGTGTGTCTCTCAACCTCCGGCCCTAAGTAAGATAACTATAATTTCTTCTTTTTCTCCAGGGTGAAAAGTTGGGAGAACTTTAAAGGTTATATATATGAATATAAATCCTAGAGACTTAAATTGAGCTAGTAACAGTTTACTTTCATATTTCAAAATCAAATCTCAGCTTTAGCTCAGACTCACACTGTAGAAATGTCAGATTTGTTACAGTGGTCTTACATAAAATGCACAACTTTCATTTAAAGAGGAAAGAAAACCTCCTCCATTTTACCTTATCCCCTGAATAAAATGCAAAAGCCTCATCCATCTCTCAGAGTGGTTTGTGTGTAAATTTAAAAGAGAAGGACCCTCAGGTCAGCCAGCTCAGCTCTCTTTTGCCCCTCGGGCCAGGTCATACATTCTCTGATTGGCCTCCTTGATAAGTAAAGCTCCCCAGGCTCTGCTTGTATGCCTCCAGTGATGGAGAACTCCCTAACTTCAGAGCTGGAAGCCACCATTGGACTATATGGACCATTAGAAAGTTCTTTCTTTTACTGCCTAAACTGTGCATCTCTGCATTTCCAACCATGTACACAAACAAACCCAGCCCTGTGACGATAACTCAAATGAATCATTTACTCCAAATTACATCCCCACTATTGGTGACTTATCCTTATAAAGTATTTTTTAAGATTTTATTTATTTATTTGACAGAGAGAGAAAGATCACAAGCAGGCAGAGAGGCAGGCAGAGAGAGAGAGGGGGAAGCAGGCTCCCGGCTGAGCAGAGAGCCTGATGCGGGACTCGATCCCAGGACCCTGGCATCATGACCCGAGCCGAAGGCAGCGGCCCAACCCACTGAGCCACCCACTGAGCCGCCCCTGGTGACTTATTCTTAAAAGAATAATTCACAAAACTGGGAATGACCTGTAGAAGGGCAGATTAATCTGGAAGGAGAAGTACATGAAGACTAAAGAAACTGGCCATTTTAGACCACTCACAATTGTTTTATAAAAATAATTCCACATCAATCACTTCATGCAGCTCTCAGTAACACTCTAGGATGTTGAATTATTTACAAATGAAGAAACAAACTCAGAGGGGCCATGAGATGGCCTAGCCCCATCACTCAGTAATGCAGGTGGCTCTAGACCAGACACGGGACTCTGCCTTCAGATATCACCCCACTGCCCTGCTCACATAGGCAGCAGTCTTTGTGGATGGTGCTAGCTTCCAGGCACACAGAATAGACGTGCAAAAAATTGGCAGTCCAAGCAGAAGTCAATCTAATAAAGAAAAGGCGGACAAGTAAGGTATTGCAGTGCACTGCAATAAGAACTGAAAGTAGAGGAAGGAACAAAATACTCTGGGGAAATGGAGGAGAGAGAAACAAATTACCTGGCAGAGTTGGGGAGGTATGCTCACAGATACGACATTTAATTTGGATTTTGAATGGTGAGTAGAGATTTCTGTGCAGAAAAATGGAATGCATTATATTCCAGGCAGAAGAAACAAGTTGGAATGCATTATATTCCAGGCAGAAGAAACAAGCAAGACAAGTTGGTCCTAGGGCGTGGCATGTTTGGGGAAGAGTGAGGTGCTTGGTGTGGCCGAAGCATCAGACGTGAAGGAGTATAGAGCAGACCAGCTTGGAGAGACAGGTAGAGGCAATGCTAAGGCCACGGAAGGCCACTGTAAATGGAGCGCCATGATGGAGCCAAGAATGGGATAGGGTCAGGGAGGGGGAGGAAGGGCAGCGAGTACATATCCAGGGAGCACCTTATTGTTTGTTTAGGAAAATTGTTAACACAAGAGAAAGAGAAGAAATTAAAGGGTCAGAGGCTGCTAAGGGATGGCTGTGTACGAGATTGTTGGGGTATCACTGCAAGAAAGGGAAGAAATAAGGAAGGGTCCCCCGGGAGATGAATGGATAAGCAAAATGTATACACACACAATGGAATACCACGTAACATAAAAAGGTATGAAATTGTGATATTTACTACAACATGGATGGACCTTGAGAACGTTATGCTTAGCGAAATAAGCCAGTCACATGAGGACAAATGTATGATTTCACACATATGAGATGCCTAGTATAGGCAGATTCAGAGAGACACAGAGTAGAATAGAGGTTCCCAAGGGACAGGGAGAGGAGGGAAGGAAAGAATATTGTTTAATGGAGATGGAGTTTATGTTGAGGACGATGAAAAACTTCGGGGTATAGATGGTGGGGATGGTTACCCAGCATTGTGAATGTGTTTAATGCCACTGAATTATATAGTTACAAATGGTTACAATTATAAATGTTGTTATATATATTTACACAATAAAAATAAGGATTGGTGAATGGATGGATATACGCTAAAAGCAAATCCAGTAAAATGATGAGTTCAGGTCTGAGCATACTGTTGTGTCTGTGGGTCTGGGGCCTGGGAAGATCAGGGCTGTAAAAGGTCCTTATAATTCCTGCTTGGGAAAAACACAACCTACCTCACAGAGCTAGTACTGAATCTGTATTTTTGTGTTGGGGGTGGGGGGGGGGTTGCTGCCCAGAAGTTAAGTAATTTTTGGATAGTGAGTCACTTGAGGCTTTATTTCATTGGGGTCAACTGGGAAAGGGAGAGGGTGGGGCTTCTCTCTGTCCGGGGAGGCTTCTGGAACTGGTTTGGATTACACACGTGTGACAATAGAATTTGGAGCTGGGGCGAGGCGAGGACAGGAAGGACATGCGCCAACTACTGGCAGTTTTGTGGGGAGGCCCACTTCACGGGAACTGACAAGGAACTGCCCCATTTCAGACCCACCTTGTCAGGGGTCCCACCCCTCTGGGAGCAGCTCACATCCACTGACTAGTAAGTATAAAGGCATTGTCATTTCAGCGTCATGTGAGACAAGTCTGATGGGTCATTTTAGCTCAATAGCCCCCTGGGGTTGGCCAAGGCTGCGACCAGGCCCACATCTCAGCTCAACCTCTCCCTACACCGGGTCCTGTGTCCTTCCTTCCGCTGGTGTGGACCCAGGGCATTCCCTAATGAACATCTTGCCCTCTGAACCCCAGGCTCAGAGTCTGATTCCAAATTGTGACTAATTAAGCTTTTTTTCTTTTATAAGATTTATATATTTATTTTAAAGAGAGAAAAATAAGAGAGGAAAAACGAGTGGGGGAGGGGCAGAGGGAGAGAATCTTCAAGCAGACTTCCCACGGAGCACAGAGCGCAGGGCAGGCCTCTTCTCATTCTCACAACCCTGGGATCGTGACCTGAGCCGAAGAAACCAAGAGTCGGATGCCTCAGCTGAACCACCCAGGAGCCTCTGACCAAACTCCTTTGACTTTACCTAGTCATGGTTCTTGCTACATTCACAAACTTTGCTGACTTGATCTCTGAAGACAGACGATAACCTCTGCCTTCTCTATGTGGACTGGTGAGTAGCTAAGGGCTATGTTCTGTTTTACAAGACAGAGTGTTAACAGGCTTCAATTAATCCAGTTGGACAAGTAACAAAAAGACTCATGTGTTCAGCAAATAATTTCATCCTGGCTGCCCCCCATAGCAAAAGCCATTAAACCTTGTGTGTTTTGTTTTCTCTCTCCTGCAACCCTGAAGAGTTTGCTGACATTTGAAGTCTGGTAATAATCACTGTCCCCTAGCCATGTTTCTGAATCTTCAGGCAAATTCATGGCTGTCCCATTTTCTGAGTCAGATGTTCTATCCAACTAATCCATTCCAAACAGACTTGCTTTTGGATATAAAAGGAAAAGATAAAACAAACATCTTTAAACTTCAGGGTCACAAAATTATACCAGAAAAAGTTCCCAGAGGAAATGCTGGATGGTCACAGAAGACAGGTTTTATTAATAAAAATAAATATATTTGACACTTCTATACATTGGCATGAATCAAATGAACCAAGACTGGGGACAAAAGATTGATCATTCAAAGCCTCTTAGAGGGATTTAATTTTTTGTTCTGTTTTGCTTTTGGTTGAAGCCCAGAGTATTAGGCAAAGGGCATCTTGCATTGTACTCAAATAAATCTCGGAACACACAGATGGCTTAAAAAGGATAGGGATGCATAAACCTTTATAAATAAAAAGGACTCCAAAGAGATTCATTCCTTAAAATTGCAGCAGACCGCTGAACAATAGCTCATGTTTACTGAGCACGTAGTGCCTGCCACTATGTTAAGTCTTCATCTGTATTCCCTTGTTGAACCCTCCCGACCTGCCTGAGATAGGTAGGACCTCGGTGTGCAGTGTGAAGGGTGCCTCCCTCCTACAGTTGGGCAACATGAAACCCTGGGCCAGACATTACTTTTTCTCTTTCTGGGATGAGAAAATGGAGGCAAAGAAATTATTTGGCCCCTTGTCACCAACTCACACCATCGGTGCATGATTCCAGCAGGCTGACTTGACTAAGCCGGGGCTCTTAGCACACTGCCCCGCACTTCCTCCTCTGCTAGAAGACACGAGAGCTCTTAGCGGCAGGCTGGGTAGTCTCTGTTATGGTGTGGTCCTCCTTGTCCTGGCTGTTCTGCCTGAGCTAGCTACCCTGCTGCTCTTCTCTGCCCACTTAACATTCATGCTTCCTTTAAGGCTCAAATGTCTCAACTTTTCCTTCCTTTCTTCTTTTAGCAGAATTGATCAGATTCTTTGTCTTCACAGTACTCTGTACCTAGATATTTTGTTTTTCCGAGATAGAGTAACAGCATTCAAAATGTTAATGAATGCATGTCTGGTCTTCCTTACAAGTGGGTTGGGCACAGGTATTTCTCCTGGTCCTGGAGACAGGGAGGAAGGATTTTTTTTTTTAAATTATTTTAAATTAATTATTTTTTTCAGCGTAACAGTATTCATTGTTTTTGTACCATACCCAGTGCTTCATGCAATCCGTGTCCTCTATAATACCCACCACCTGGTTCCCCCAACCTCCCACCCCCGCCCCTTCAAAACCCTCAGTTTTTCAGAGTCCATAGTCTCTCATGGTTCACCTCCCCTTCCAATTTCCCTCAACTCCCTTCTCCTCTCCATCTCCCCATGTCCTCCACGTTATTTGTTATGCTCCACAAATAAGTGAAACCGTACGATAATTGACTCTCTCTGCTTGACTTATTTCACTCAGCATAATCTCTTCCAGTCCCATCCATGTTGATACAAAAGTTCGGTATACATCCCTTCTGTTAGAGGCATAATACTCCATAGTGTATATGAACCACATCTTCCTGCCTTCCTTCCGAATGGATATTCGTCCGTTGAAGGGCATCTTGGTTCTTTCCACAGTTTGGCAACTGTGGCCATTGCTGCTATAAACATTGGGGTACAGATGGCCCTTCTTTTCACTACATCTGTATCTTTGGGGTAAATACCCAGTAGTGCAATTGCAGGGTCATAGGGAAGCTATATTTTTAATTTCTTGAGGAATGTCCACACTGTTCTCCAAAGTGGCTGCACCAACTTGCATTCCCACCAACAGCATAAGAAGGTTCCCCTTTCTCCACATCCTCTCCAACACACGTTTCCTGTCTTGCTAATTTTGGCCATTGTAACTGGTGTAAAGTGGTATCTCAATGTGATTTTAATTTGAATCAGGAGGAAGGATTTTTCTCCTGCCCCTTTACTTGCCCACCAGCCCTCAACTCTTTTTTTTGTTTTCCTCTCCCGTCAGCTTCTAGAGCTCACAACTGGATTTGTTTTTATTTATTATCGCATTTTCCACATTGAAGTTTAACCTACCTCATTGTCTCATTCTCCTTAGGACTTGATGTTCCTCAAAAGTAGGAATGGAACTTCATTTATCCCTGTATCTGCTTTCCTTGGCACCTAGAACTGGACCTGGCAAAAAAAATGCTCAACAGAGTTCAAGAAATGCTCCAGTGTCCTACTAAAGTTGAGTGCTGGATGCGTGTTTCTCTTAGTTCAGTGACAGCAAAGTGCTTATCAAATACGTAAATCTGTAGGACATGACTCAGAATGCTAAGTTCAAATGTTACTGATGGAATAAAAATTTATTAGCCCATTTCAAAATGGCTGCACAGAATACATAAAACCTTATATCTTAGCTCTTTCATTTGTGCTATGATGGAAGAAGGGTTTCCATTTCAGAGGGAAACCACCAGGAGCTTAAATTAAATATGCCATGATGTCTGTACTGGGATAATGATAAGTCTTACATACTAGGTTGTGCAAGATGATAAATAAAAAAAATATGTATTATAATCAATGTAAGGTAAAGGTGTATGATATACTAAGTTATCATATTTCGACTACTCAGGGTAGTCGAAATGCACCTGTGCTTCTCTCATGTTAAAATTTCTATGAAGTTAGAACATTAGGCCAGAGTAATTTATCTCCAAATTTGGAGAAACAGATTAACATTTACACTGACAGCTAAAGTCTTTGGACACAGTAAGTTCATCCAGATGGATGGAACTGGAGGCAAACATTATTAGTCAGAGCTGATGACGTAACATTAATACATAAGAGGTAGCTGACAGGACACTTCTGTTATTGTTTTATGGGATCATTCTACACTGGTGACCTGGTCCCCAAGTTTGCTCTATGCCAGAAACAGAAAATTTGAAGAGGAAGAAGAAATTCTGAGATAATGAGATGTGCCAATTGTCAGCAAGGAGAGGACAGACATCAAAGTAGCATCAGTGCTAAAAATAAAACAAAGAACCGTAATCACACAGAGGCAGTGACTTCGGGCACAAAGGCTCGCCTCCACCTCAGCAGCCCTGTGCCTGTGCGGGCTGACACAACATCTGCTGTTCATGTTGGTGAGCCAAAATCATCAAGAATGCATTAGAATGTCTAGTTCAAGGAGGTTAGGAAATATGTGATAAATTTAGATGCTGCAGTCAATAGTTAAAAGAACAAATATTTTAATGGAAGTATAATGGAACTCTTTGAGAAATTCAAATATTCAGAACTCATTAGGGTTCAAGTAGCTGAGGTTATACTATTCAGGGACTTTATATAATAGAGAATGTAAAGCCCATCCTTACAGAATTTTCTTTATTATAATCTTTATTATAATACCATCAGATATCATTGCCTTTTCTAATTCAGATTTAACTCAAACATCACTACTTTTTAAATTAGTTCATCTCAATATACTTAACTTGAAGTACAACCCAATTTATCTTAAAAATCATTTACATGGAGGGGCACTTGGGTGGCTTGGTTGGTTGTCTCCAACTCTTGGTTTTGGCTCAGGTCATGAGCTCAGAGTCATGAGACCAAGCCCCGTGTCAGGCTCTGTGCTGGGTGTAGTCTGCTTAAGATTCTCTCTCTCTCCATCTCTCTCTCTCTCTCTGCCCCTCCCACCTTAAAGATCATTTACATGGTGTGGACAATCCTACAAAGATATTTTCAGATGAGAACCTGATGGTGTGTTGCTGAAAATAAAAGGGATAATCTGATTTTTATGCTTCCTTTCCCCTCCAATCTTCACATTTGGTTTAATAATCAATATAAAGAACTGCAATTTATATAATATGTGCCCTTGCCAAGTAGCATCAATTATATCTTAATCATAATTATTCACATCTGGCAAGACTTTGGTCTCACTGGACATATTTTCTCTTCATATCTTATAAACATTAAGAACTTAAGAGAGGCTACATCCTTTATACTCATGTGTAATCTAACAAGCCAGAGAATCATTCAGTGTTTCCAGTTTGCTATTTTACCTTCTAACAAGTTTTATAAAAGCGAAGGGAATGAAACTAACTTGTATTACATACAAGATGTTGCCTACACAAATGCCAGAAAGGAAGCAAAATGAACAGCCGGAACATATGGCAGTGAGCTGACAGCATAAAGGAGCTAGTTCCGCATGAGCAACAAGGAACATCTTGAAATGTACAAGACATATGTGTTTTAGGAAGAAGACTGAAGTGTTTCATAATAAAAACAGGACAAAGTGAACCATAGAGCTGAATAAAGTTTTAATTAAAAATGGATTTTTAGCCTTCAATGTGAATATACAATATGCTTCACAGATGGATTTTCTATTTCAGCCTTACCCAAACCAAAAAGTAAGTGAGACAAATAAAGCTTCTGAAAATGGCACAGAGGCTAAAATGTATGTAAATAATAGAGTGTTCTGGTACAAACAAACAAAGAAGGAAGAACAACCCTTCTGTCATCTATTTTCTGCTTGCATGTTGCATAAGTAGATCATATAACCTGCTTTCAGTGCAAACACGTTTCTCCTCAGTTAAAGTGTGTAACAGACACATACACACCTACATGTCAAACCATAAAGGAATGGTTAAGTTGCTATGGAGTATACCAATGCAATGTTAGATAATCATTAAAAATGCAATTATGCATCATTTTAGAAAAATTCAAGTGTACATATTAACATTGAAGTAGTAAGATACAGTATTTATAAAATGCAGCTTTGTAGCAATTGCATATTGACTATCACAATAAAACATACAAAAATATTACCAAGTTATTCCAAGCTTTTACTTTTATGTGAGCAAGTACTTCTATAAATTTTCTAATTTTTATAAAGTATTGCTTTTTTTTTTTAAATCAGAAAGCAATGTTTGGTAAGTCCAGTTAAAGCTGAAATATCCACCTAGAATATGGATATAAAATAACAGTGATTCTAAGTTTATCAGAAAATGTTTTTATATTAATCTCTGATGCCTTAGCAATGGTGGCCCTTATCGGGATAGTTTCATCCTTGTTGGAGACAAGAAGGAATTATCCCTAAAGTTCACTGGCTATACGCAAACAATGAACCACATGCAGGCATCGAACAGATTGAAGATGTGACAATTATGCTCTCTGTGTACACAAGGTCGATGGTTAGACTTTTCTATTTTTTTTTTCTTGAAAAAAAAATCTAAATCAAACATTAAAGGCTATCTAAATCTCTTTCGAATGCATTTAAACAGCATGAGTTTAAGCTGAAAAATCTCTGGCAATGACTTTAGGATCTGAGAGTGTCTTGAAAGAGCCAGAAAATGCTCTTCTATTACAAAATATTTATTTTTTAAAGTTCAGCTGAAGAGTTTTATGTGAGATCTTTAAGATGGACCAAAAGTAAATTCAGCAACAGACTTTCTCACTAGGTTTTCTGAAGGCTTCATTTCATGTGGAAGACACATTTATTTATTGTCAGTATTTACTGATGTTCTCCCTGCACAAAACTCTAGCTCCAGCCAAGTGACCAAATACTGCCCTCACACACAGTGGTTAACCCTCATTTTCACACCTTTCTGCTGCTGCTCAGTATTTTCCCTTTTAAAGACGCTTCTCCTTTCCTACCTCTTCCAATCTGACCCACCCCTCAGTGTGAACTCATGTCCCTCTGTGTTCAGGAAGCCTTTTCAGATCAAGGGCACCGGTTCCTCCGTCTTTTGAACTCCTACTATTCACGGACTCTTCAGCAATTATAGAATCCTTTGTGATATCTCTTACTGTGATCTTTTCAAGTATTTATACCATCTGCTGAAGTAGACTGAAAATTCAGTGGAAATGTTTGAGAATGAGATTTTTTTTTCTTCGCTCATCTATAGTGTTTACCGTGCAAGTGCAATAAATAAGCTAAAAGAAGAAAAATAGCCAGAAAAACAGACTACAAAAGCCTGACTTGTGACCTTTGGGATGTCCGCTACATCTGCTTAATAATACTAGGAGAGGGAAATGGCATTAATTGAGCACCTAACAATCTTTCAGGGTACGAGGACACAATTCACAATCTATAGTAAAGCATGTGAAGAAGGGCCTTGATGTAATTTCCATCTACATCTCATCCTCATCTTGGGCCCCAGTTTTACCATGGACCTTTACACCTTGACTATTCTAAACCTCCTGCAGGCCCCAGAATATGCTGTGCTTTTTTCATGTCCCTGAGAGTTCTGAGGCCCTCCCTGCCTTTCCCCTTCCAATCAAATCATCCATTAAGACTGAGATAAAAGGTTTTGCTTTGTAATGTCTTCCTTTACTCATTAATTGCTTCCTCTTTCATGCTCCTAAAGCATCCACCCAAACATCTCTTTCATCCATTTATATTGTATATTTCCACTATACTTAACTGTTGGGTCCCCAATGTTGGGTCCCCCAATAATGCATCCGTGATTAAAGGAGCGAGGCTGATATAAAGCGAAGGTCAAGCAAAGCTTTATTTGGCGCCAAGCATCCAGAATCAAACCCACTGGCCGGGGCCGCATCTCTTACAGAGCCAGCGACCCCTCCCTGCCTCACAGACTAACTTTTATAGAGCAAAGGCCATGTGGTTCGACCTGGCCACACACAGGTGGCCAATGAGATTGTAACACACAGAGAAAGCTGCACAGTCATGCTAGGTCACACATAAGTGACCAACTGAATTACAATTTACTCTGTAGTAGACATTTGAACTAGCCTATCACTTTGGTGAGAACTGGCACCCAAAAGGCAGGGCCTGCACTCCTTGGTAGCTAGGGAGAGTAGCTATGCACGCTTTACTGATTGGATATCTCCACCTGACCAGACTCATCCCTGCCTTCGGGCTGTTATCTCTACCTGACCTGACCCACCCTTGTATTTGGGTTTTGTTACCTGGGACTGGTTTCCTGGACTTGCTTTTAAATAAGTTACTCTGGGGGAGGGGGGCAGGGTCAATGTAAGTTTTACTGCATAAACAACAAAATGGCTGTTCAACTGAGGTGGGGCTGCTCTGGCTAAATAGGCCCTTACATTAGCATTTTAGAACACACCGTATTTATGTTTGTGAGAGGTCAAGAAGTATCTTACTTATATTTGCCCAGTGCCACTTACAATAACTAGTTCACAGTAGGTGTCCAGTGTTTTTGCTAATGAGTACATAGATAAATGAATGACCTTGCAAACTCTTTAGAGGAAGGGAGAAAAAAAATCTGATTTTTGTTAGCCATGGATAACCCAAAAGGTATATAATTCATATGCGAATCAAGAGCCAGCCTTTATCACTTCTTGGAGCTCAAAATGTTTTGTGCTTAAAATAAAAAAAAAAAAAATTCAGATGCTGAAGAGGTTAGCAAAATGAAAACATTTTAAGAGGAGGAGGGGGGCGGTGCTTGGTTGGCTCAGTGGGTAGAGCATGCAACTCTTGATCTCGGGGTTGTAAGTTTGAGCCCCATGTTGGGTGTAAAGATTACTTAAAAATCTTCAAAAAAAAAAAAAAAGGAGGAGAAATTTAAATCACAAGATAAGTCCTACATGCTCCTTACTGCAGAGGAAGATGTGAATAGGTGCTAGACCCTCCAACTGGGGCAAACATCACAATCACTGAAAGAGACTCATAAAAATGGTTATATTTACTGCATCATGCTCTCCAAAGACTGAGATGAGGAAACTAAATTTAACATGATTCTGATCAGTCAGGATTTGGAACCACTGAACTGGAACATAACCAAAAGTTTCACCAGCGGGACTCCTGGGTGGCTCAGTGAGTTAAGTGTCTACCTTCTGTTCAGGTCATGATCCCAGGTACTGGGATGGAGCCCCGCATGGGGCCATCTGCTTCAAGGGAAGCCTGCTTCTCCTTCTGGCTGCTGCTCCCCCTGCTTGTGTGCTCACATCCTCTCTCTCTCTCTGACAAATAAATAAATGAAATTGTAAGAAAAAAAAATGTTTCTCCAGCTTTTGACCTGGATGCTATATTTTCATCCATATTCCACTGTTGAGATGAATATTAGGTATGTCTCTGATATTCTACTCCTGAATCCTATACCTAAGAAAAAGTTATTTCCAAATCATGATAATTTCTAATTATTTGTAGTAAGTAGACCACTGAATTCTTTAAATCCCACAGAACTTTTTAGTAGAGCTGTTAACAGTTTCAAGTTGAGTAATTTAATTTCCTTTGCTGTTCAAGGTAACAGAGGTCTGTTAATAAGCAGATGAATTGGCCGATGGGTAGGAGCAGATTAGGGAGCAGGAAAAGCACGTATTTGTAGATATTCACAAACATATAAACAAATCTGAATGAGGGACAATAAGCCTCCTCCAAAAATACAAATGAATCAAATATTATCTCTTAAAGTCTGATATTAAATCCAATACCTAAGGAAAACCAAACAATATTGGAAAAAAGTTCTATAGGATATTTATGAGAAAATATTAATATCTGGGTTTAAATCCTAATTCAGCCACTTACACTCCCACTGTGGACTACAAGAGATGCTTAACCCAAACCTGAGTCTTCTCATTTGTCAGAAATGGACGTTATCATCCCAGCCCTACCTAATTCATAAAGGTGTTATGGGGAGTTATAATTTCTATAAAAATATGTGAAAATCATAACAGGCTATATAAAATACAAGCCATTATTTATCGTAAAAGTTTAGTGAAAATAGTTTTCCAAGGCTTTGAATGTTTGGTAGATAAAAATTTACTGAAGTCAAACGTTCCTTTTTTTCATTTTCCCCACACAAACACTTGAAAATACTTCCTAATTCAAAAGCTGGCATCTTTTCTCTCGTTTGGCAAAAACAACCCCCCTGCCACCCCGCCCCCCGCTGGCCCCGAAGGTTTCCAGTGGAACTGAAATGAGTTTGACTGTTTTTGTTTAAGATTATCAACAAAAACTTCTCCAAATTATGCAGTTTCTATGCCAAAACACATTCTTTATGCAGCACAGTTTTAGGAATATATCATATGTGAACAACTGCCGGGCCACAAAGAACAGGATAGCATATTTTTTCTATCCTTTAGGAAAATGTGAAATATTTTTAACATGTCCTTGTCCAGTGGTAGATATCAATATAACTTTTTAATAGCAGCATATTCTTAAAAACAGGGAGAAGGAAGCTCTACTAAGTAATGTTTCAGAAAGCATATTTCAGATGAGTCCCACAGTTAGCTACATCATCATCATAGTAAATATCATTTCCAGAGGCCTGACGAGGTGCTAGGCATGTTTCAAGCCCTTTATATTTGTTAACGCGTTTAATCTTCATAGTGACCCCATGAGACTGGTAATGTTATCTTCATTTACAGATGAAAAAACTAAGATGTAAAGAAATCTGTTCATTTTTCTAAGGTAAGACAGTATTAGGTAATGGAAGTGGAAAGGAAATCTAGCAGTGGGATTCCAGAGCCTGTGTATCTAACCACTAGACTATTTTTCTGGACAGTGAGTAATTCACAGCCAGTAAGATCAATAGCGTCATTAGCCAGCAATTTCCAAAAATATTTAAATATATTTAAAATTTTACTTTGTTTTTATCTTGGGTTGAGATCTCTAAAGGAAACCTTTGTAATTAAAGATTTTTTAGAATTTACCTGGTAAACCTAAGATTGGTTTCTTAAGACAGTGTATGTGTGCATGTGTGTGTGTGCATACATACACCTCTCTGACCGGCATCTAAATGTGTCTTCTCAAAAAGGTAATTGCTCAATCACATTCATTATAATTTTCAAGAGCTACAGAAAATTGGTAGATAAAAATTTACTGAAGTCAAATGTACCTTTTTTTCATTTTCCCCACACAAACACTTGAAAATACTTCCTAATTCAAAAGCTCGCATCATCTTGCTACTTCTGTTGAATTAGGGTAACTTACTCTAAATTCTACCTCTAACAACCCCCAAGTCAAAAAATATATATGTGGTTAATTTATAAAACAGATCTGTGCTAAATCTAAAACAAATAAAGGAAAAAATAAACGTCCTAGGATCAAAACTGGTTTTATAGGACATACACTCAAACTAAATTTATTTTTATTTCAAAAATAATATCTTCACAAGTAAGAGAAGCCATATACAGAGTGGAAGTGGGCAATATTATCAGAGACTGAGGTCATGTGTTTAGTTTCACTTGTAAAAGCTACATAAAACCTTTACCAAAAGGCACACGTGTATACAAGGTTAACAGGATTTTTAAAAAATAGAAATAATGATGCTAAGGCAACTGTGTACGCTTGGGTGGATTTCTGCATACAATGACGAAACTAATGACAGGGAAAGGGAACTAAATCATTTTAAGCATTTTGTCAAGTACAATGCTAGTCACTTTGCATCATTTACCCAATGTATTCTTCATAATAGCCATCCCAGATAGGTATCATTCCCATTTTATTAATGATAAAAATAAGGTTCAATATGTCCAGATAGCACCACAGTACAGAATTCAAACCCAGGTATATGTGGCTCTTTCCATATGCTGTACAACCTACTAAATTAAATAACTAGCAAATCTGAAAGTTATACCAAAAATCTGAGTTATGCGGTTTCATTTCTTAAAATAATTTTGAATATTTTTACATTTATTCACATAGCTCATATTCCACTTTTTGCTCTCCAATCAGATTAAGATTTTTCAAAATACTACTTTTATATTGGTTTGGAATTTCATTTATTACAGTTACCTTTATTGATCACCATGCATTGTATGAGGTGCTCTACATGAATTAACTCTTTAAATTGTCATAACAACTGGGGGCACATGACTGGCTCAGTCAGTAGAGCATGCGACTTGATCTGGGGGTTGTGATTTTGAGCCCCACTTAGGCATGGAGATTACTTAAAAAAATGTTTTTTTTTTTTAAATAAATGTCATAACTCTATGAAAATATCTTCCATTTTACAAGTGAGAATACAAGTTCAGAGAGGTTAAGTAACACAGAGGTTACAAAATCAGAGAAAGAAATCTGAGGTTTGTTCAACTTTAAAACCAATAGCATTGCTATTGTGCTAGATGGAATATTTTTGAAATTGCAAATTCATTTTCCCAGATCATTTTCAAAAAGCAATTATGATAGCACTTCATATATACCAAAGAATGTCCACGCTTATTTTTCCTATTTAATTCTAACACTTCTCTGAATAATGTAGGGCAGTATTTATTATTTCACAGGTAGAAAAAAAAAATGAGGTTCAGAAAAGTTGTGGAGGAAGTATTTTTTCTACTATGCAATGTTGCTGTCAGTCTCTTGGAAGGACTTTCTGAAAAGCTATATATATATATGTAAATTCTTCCTTTGTTCCTTCCTTTGATCACTAATTTTACTAAAAAACACACAAAAACTCTAGTGAATAACGTGTTTCATTGTTAAAAGTCTCCAATAGAATACACTTATTCTCAATTCTATTACATGTTCAAAGACATTAAAGGTTTCCTCTCACCTTATTTCTGAATTATATCATACACTAAACATCTTTAAACTAATGCAACAGAAATACAGTGATGCTCATGACAGTTTTTAACTTTAAGCCCATTTTTTTTCTGATATTAATAGAGCCACTATACTCTATTTTATTTAGTATTTGCTTGGAATACCATTTTTCCATTCCTTCACTTTTAGCCTGTGTGTGTCCTTAAATATAAAGAAATATAAAGCGGGTCTCTTGTAGATAGCATATAGTTGGGTTTGTATTATCCATACAGCCACTCTATGTCTTTTGATTGAAGAGTTTAATCCATTTACATTTAAGGTAATTACTGATAGGAACGGCCTTACTTTGACATTTTGTTTTCCATATTGTAGTTCTTTTGTTCCTTTATTCCTCTGTTGTCTTCCTTTGTGTTTTATTGATTTTTGGTAGGGATATGCTTTATTCCTCTTTTTATTTTGTGTATCTTCTGTATGTTGTGTGTGTGTGTGTGTGTGTGTGTATATTTATTTGGCTACCATGTGACTTGTTAAAGTGATTTACAAATTTATCTCTATGCCCATGAAAATCTTAATGGCACTTTTTTTTTTTTTTTAAACAGAAATAGAATAACATAACAATCATAAAATTCATACGGAACCTTTAGACCCAGAATAGCTGAAGTGATCTAGGAAAGAACAAAGAAGCTGGAGGCATCATACTTCCTGATTTCAAACTGAATTACAAAACTACAGTAATTAAAATAGTATGACACTGATATAAAGAAAGAGTATAGCAATGAGACAGAGTCCAGACATAAAGCAACACATATATAGTCAACTGTTCTTGGCACCCTCCTGCCAAGAACACACAATGGGAAAGGACAGTTTCTTCAGTAAGTGGTGCTGAGAAAACTGAGCATCCATATGCAGAAATGAAGGAAGTTCCAACCTTATACCACACATACAAAAAAGGTGGATCAAAGATTTAAACCTAAGACCTGAAACTATAAAATTCCTAATAGAAAACAGGGAAAAACCTTCTTGACATTGATCTTGGCAATGATTTCTTAGGTAAGACACCAAAAGCAAAGGAAACAAAAGTAAAAATAGACAAATGGAACCATATCAAATTAAAAAGTTGTCTGCATGGGAAAGGAAACAATCAACAGAATGAAAAAGACAACCTATAGAATGGGAGAAAATATTGGCAAACCAGATATCTGATAACATCTTTGTTAGTAATAACAAAGTTTTAGTTCTCGAAGATGAGTAAGTTCTAGAGAACTACCGTATGGCATGGTGTCTATATTTAATACATAAAGAAAGGGACACAAGGAAACTGGAATGTGTTGAACATGACTATCACCTTGATTGTGTTGACAGTATCATAGGTGTTTGCATAGGTCCAAACTTATCAAACTCTACATATTAAGTAGATACAGTTCTTTGTATACCAATTATACATCAATAAAGCTGTTTTTAAAAAGAGAAATGTTAGTGACGCTTGAATGTGTAGTTACTCAAAGAGGGTAACTAGTGCTCCACAGAAAGCACATTGTCTTTTTACCTGGAACTATCCCACACATCATTTCTGGTTACCATGAAATTTCAGGTTAAAATAAATCTTCAGTGATGTTCCCTTCATATACTTCCACCAACTTCTACCTTAGTTTATGAAATGATCTCTATTCATTATTAGTGTTTGGATGTTGGAAATTTGCCCAAGGTTTTACTACATTAATGTTAATTAAATTGGGGTCGTAATCTATAGCAGTTCTCTGAAGAACTAGCCCCACCATTTAAAAATGTTAACTGTAACAAGCTGAGTTTTTGTAACCACTTACTTGTTGAGAGGAAGAATTGGGTTTAGATTCAAATCTGAGCTTTACCATATACTGACTGTATTTATCACTAGCCAATCATAGCAGTTTGATCCTTGGTTATCTGGTCTTTAAAACTGAGATTACTTATACCTACCCTAGCTCACAGGGCTGTTGGGAAGATCAAATAATATAACGTATGTATATCATCAAGTACAGATGGTGTCCTTACGTAAGTATGACTTTAATTCCCTTGTTTTAAGAATTTTAAAGATGATGCTTAGATGAGGATGAGAATTTAAAAAACCAAAAAATTGCCTTTACTAACTGCCCCCCCAATATACTGCAAACATTGATATAGTACAAATTAGAGCAGAATGCATTCTCTTCCATCAGGTTCATTTACTTGATTTAGCATAACTTGAATGCAACATACTAAGGTTCAAGATATTAGCTTAAAAAAACTATTTCATTGAGACAGTTTTGCTTAAATATTCATTTAAATGCCTTAATATACCAACTCTTAATCTAGAGAGCCACAGTTTCTAGATTGAGTACCTTAGTTACATCTGAAGGCTGGAAGATGGAAAATTATTCAATCGTTCAGTCAAACATTTGCCTCTGCGTGAATGATAAAACATAGACATTGGGAAATAACATTTAAGGCTCTTCTTGGGAACCATGTAATTTGCATTTCATAGAAGGGATTTAATTAAACTCCATTGGAATAGAAGGCGCTGGAAACAATTGCAGGCAATTGCTTGCTTGGTCCACTGCCTAACTCTTTACTTATCACCCCTTGCAGCAGCTGAGTAGGACCTGGCCCTTGGCACCTGAATGCTGTACATTTCAGTTGCTTAGTCAAGTAACAGCCAAACAAAAAGGCCATCATATAATTTATTTTTTCTTAATTTGAGATTACTTTTTTGAAAAATAGATTGCACTACATAAACACTAACTCAACTGATGAACCATTTCTTTCTTCTTGAGGACCATGGTTCAACTAGGATTTTTCTTTCTTTGTTTTATCTTTTGGCTACTGGTGTGGATAAACTAGCTGAAAGCAAGTCCTATCAGGTCTTCTTATTCCTTCTGTCCAGGTAGCTGGGCTTTGTATCATTTTTAGTGGCCCTTTATGTATTTTTTCTTTCATGCAGTCATTCAACAAACCTTGTACAACTACTCTGTGCCACAGATACAAAAGTAAACAGGGCCCTAGACCAATAGAAAAAGGCATACAAGAAAGGCATTTGTAATTCAGTTTAAGTGCTATAATAAAGGTATGCTCAGATTGTGGTGCTGGAAACACAAAGATGAGGAAATACTCCTGAACTAGAGAAGCCTACATAAAGCATAAGACTAAAAATAAGGAAATCCTTGGACACTATATTAGCATTGCTTGTCTGATCCTCCATCAATAGTCAAAATGAGCTCCCTGAGTTCAAGAGTCCTGATTTATTTTACTAATTCATGTTCAGTACTTTTGTGGAGGTGATCTATAAAAATATAGCAAAATGTACTTTCTTGAATCTCTTATACGCAACACACATTTTCCCCCTCAAAAGTAGAGTTATTTTTAGTAAAGAGAATAAGGACTTAATATTAACCTATAAAGAACAAGGTAAGTGTAGCAGTATATATGCTCATATCTGTTCTATGTTGGGTTATTTCCTTCCTACTTTAATAAAAGTCCTAGTGATTTTCTAAGGCCTATACTATCCAGACCATCTAGTAGAATACCAGCTAATTTCAATTATCATTAGTTACTAATTCCTAAAGTATATGACACCTTTAAGAATTAACTAGGACTTCCTTTTCATCTTTATAGCATTTCTATCATTGATTACAGTACTTCTCTCAATATAATAAGTAAATTAATGTCAGTCTCCCCCCATGACTCAGGTCAAAAACTACGTTTTTGATCTTTGGATGCTGAGTCAGTGCTGTGCAGATTGCCTAGAGCAGAGAAGACCTTTGATAATATTTTTGAACGGATGAATATTCACCAGTTCTGGTTGTCTAAGAAATTTTATATTACCCAACTAAATGCATCACTCAGAGATAAATAATATAATAACTCATAACAAAAAATTGGGTTTCCTCTTTTACCTCTTCATTTTGTACATGAATTTCTAGCTATTTCCCTAATTATAATAAAAATATAATTCCATTATTATTCCTAATTTCTAAAAGAGTGGCCCTCTAACATGCTAGCCACCAGAGCCTCCACAATAAGCAAAACATGCAATTGCTTGAGGTTCCTTCCGTCAGGGCACCTATAATAGTCCTGTACCAATTAGGACAAGAAAGGCAGACAGCTTTCATTTGTTTTTCTCTCACTTCATTATTTTATCTGATTTCAAAATCCATTCTCTACTTCTGAATTCTCCTAAGTTCTAGATCTTTAATTTTTAACTGATTACTAAATATTTCCTTCTATCCCACTTCTCCCCTCATAATAAAACCTGATCAATATTTAGTTTATTCCATCTTGGTTTCCTTTCCTCAAAAATCATTCCCATCTTCCAATGTCCAGCTCAAAGGTCACCTCTTCCAGTGCTGTTCCAGGCCTATCATTCTCTTTGCCCTTCTTTTATTGTGCTCAACCCGTCTTCCCAAAGGTCACGTGACAGCACGTGGAGTTTCCTGAACAACCATGCTCTCCCCCATTTTTATGCTTTTGCAAGTTCTGTTTCAAGCTAGAATGCCTTGTGTCCCCATTCTTGTATTATATCCCCATTCCTGTAGTCTTCCATTGTAGAGGTTACCAACCACTATAAATGTTGGAATACAATGTTTTTTCAGCAGACTCTTCACACGTGCAGGTATGCACACACTTGTATGTGTAAAAACTGATACACTCCAACTAACACAGTGCTCAGTAAACATGTGATGAATGGGTGGATGATGCTTAAATGTGTAACGAGCCCAAGATCCTAAGGTAAAATTAGGAAAACACAAAAATTGTAAAATAGTGGAGTCCCTTTGGAACACAGTTGGGCTGTTCCTCAAAATGTCAAACACGGTGTTTCCATATGACTCAGCAATTCCACTTCTACGTTTACACTTGAGAGAAATGAAAAGATATGTTCTCACAAAAACTCATGCACAAATTTCATGCCCCAGTGCTCTTCATAATATCCCCATAGTGGGAATAATATAAATGCTCATCAACTGAGGGTTGTGCACCCACATTAAGACTGTTACTTAATCACCAAAGGAATAAAGTACTGATGTGCACTACAACCCAGATGAACTATGAAAAACATTATGCTACACAAAAGGTCACATATGAGTCCATTTATATGAAATGCCAGAACAGGCACAGAGACAGAAAGCAGATTACTGGTCGCCAGGAGGGGAGGGCAGAAGGGAATGGAGAGTGATTGCTGATGGGTTCAGGATTTCTTTCTGGAGTCATCAAAAATTTTATAATTAGCTAGTGGTTATAGCCACACAACTCTATGAATATACTAAAAACCATGCAGATGTATACTTTTAAAGGGTAAACCTTACAGTATATGAGTTATATCTCAATAAAGCTACTATTGGAAAATGAACACAAGAAGGATACTCTATCTGCTCCAGATTTTTAATCAGGGGATTAATCTTTGAAGTTACAATACAACTCTGCAGCCTAGAACTTATTTATCTTCCATATTAATCAATTACACAATTACAGCAATATTGGAACATTAAAAGCCTCTTCTAAATTAACCCCTTCATCACCTTATAGATAAGAAAACTTAGCTCCAAGAAGGATAAATGACTTGAACAAGATTGTATAGCTAATAGTGGGACCATGAAGACTTTACTCTGTCAAATCACAAATCTTTTTTCTAAGTTGAATTGACATCTTTCTTCCTGAAATTCCCAGGGCTTTTTTTTTTTTTTTATTTAAAGGACAAAAATACCTTAAAAGGAAGAAGTAAGATCAATTTATCTTTCATATTAAATCCAATGACTATTACTAGATTATAAGAAATATTTTTAAAAGGCTAAGGAAATAATGCATCTTTCTGCTTCTTACAATGAGAAAAGACAACTATTAGTATTTAAAGGTTTTACTCCTTAACAATAATTTAACATAAGAATTCATAGTAATAGGGAGAGCAACAAAGACCACTCCTTCCCCCAGGAAATAGAAATAGATACTTAGCTAAGACACTAGATATATCTGGAAATTTTCTTCATCTGATCCTTCAGAGAGAAATCAAATGTAATCCACAGGAGAATACCTTTCAGAATATCATATTCTCAAGTTCCCCTTTGAGACCTAATTTTTTGTGCTCTTTCTATAGCCGATGGCAGAAATAGGTGTAATAGGTAACTTTTGATGCAGTTATTCACTTGGGAGATTTTCTATGAAAGTGAAATTTTCTTTGAAGTTCGTATTTGTTCTTTTCACCAAGCAGGACCTTTTAAATGGAAGAGTTTTTCATTTGTTTCCACATGTAAAACAAAAACAAAATCAAAACATATTAAGTTTCACTGATGGTATTTTTTGTTTAAAAAAAAAAAAGGATTAGTCATTGCTGACCTTCAAAAGCTCATTGTACAAAACACCACCCTACAACTTACAGCCAGGGGTAACTCTGTGATTGTGTGGTGTACTACTTCCCTGACAGTGTCTACATGGACCTGAGGACGGCATAATTGAAAGGGAGTGTGGGGAGCTGAGGGGGTGGGATGGGTGGGGAAGGATCGCCATAATGACAAATACTGCTACATGCTCACTTAGGAAATTCTGGGCTAATTCAAAAAATATTTAATGAGAACTAATTATGTGTCAGACTCCAGACCAAATGCTAGAATGAGAGAGGGTTATGCCAGGATATTTTAGTGCCTCCAACAGGCCAGTGTTTACTCTATCAGCCATACTTGCTAGTTTGCCTGGACAGCTCTGTCTGGAACGGCTGTTCCAGTATCGATAGCACTGCCTTTCACTCCTGCCTTCCTACCTATGACTCTTTAAGTTGGGGAGTGTGAATCTAGTGTAGAGAGTCTTCTCAGCTTATATGACTAATGAAACACCTGTATCTACATGCCTACAGCCATCTCTTAGACTAGAAGTCCATGGAAAGCAATTCAAGAAATGCTGATCTGCTTCATTCTCTTCATTTGATAGCTGAGGAGAGTTGGGCCAAGAGAATTAAAGAGACTCAGCAGGAGAATGGCAGGATGGAATAAAGCCTAGGCCTCCTGGCCCCTTTCTCTGGCATACTTTCCCATACATCACTGATTGCCATGTCAGAACACTCTAAACATGAAGTTTAAAAATCCTATTATTATATAACAAATATTATATATTTTCTCCTAATACAAAACAAATCACTCAATTTTACATGTTAATTTCAACTTAAATGGAGTTCAAGTTTTTTCTTTTTTAAATCATAAATGTAAAACCAACCATAGTTAGAGTCAGTGAGAGAACAGTACTGTATAGTCAACTCTTCGAGCTTGTCAGCCAAGTTTACTTATTTTCTATTCTCTACTTTCCCTCCACTTACTCTGATAAATACGAGGTGACCGATTTCTTCATATCTTCAAAGACTCACTGGCCTCACAGGGGTGGATAAGGCAGGTAGAGAGGAGCTAATTTTATCAACTACCGGATTTTCCAGTACAAAGCATTCTGTATAATATTTTACTCCCCTTTATGGTTTAAAGTGTCCTTTAAGTAAAGATACTACTTTCCTGGGTCACTTGGTACCTATGAAAACTCTAAAGAGTTTTAAAATACAATATAATCCCTTTATTCTTTCTGAGTTTCTACGTGCTAACAAAAGCTATTTTCTGAATCTGGTTGCACCAAGAGATAGGACCTTAAAAGAAAATCATGCAAAGAACTCTATTTTTAAAAATCAGTTATTCACATTTTGGGTCACACATGGCCACTGCTATTTCTAGCTGACTGTATTGTAGGTAACTTAGTTCTTTTAAAGAAGAGGAAGTGAATGATTATATAAACTTAAAAAAAACCCTATTTCTTATTAGCTAAGAAGTATAAGGAGCCTTTTTTGGGGAGGAGAACTAAGTAGGAAATACTAGTAAAATACGGGTTTTAAACTTAGGAAACTAATTTCTGTACAGTATATCTTTTTTGCTTATTACCAAGAAAAAGGAGTCCATATTAATCTTAGACAAGATAACCAATCAAGCAGATGAAAAGAAAATCACAAGGTGATTAAGGCAGACCATTTCTAGAGAGAATCTATTCTGGGATTTGTAGATGGAGATATGAGCTATATGTGGCAGAACATTCTTCTCATAATCAGATTGGAAGCTGTGATTACGGTGCAGAGCTTTGACTTTTAGAACAGAGCACTCTCTTCTGTGATTAAAAATAAAAGGACTGCCTGTGATAATTGACCATTTGAAGCAATAAACTTATTCACATCTAACTATTCAGAACCACCTGTTTAAAAAAAAAAGAATACAGATATTGATCACATCAAACGTTTTCATTGAGAAGTTGACACAGACACCCATACAGTTTATCATGGATGGTCTCAGAAGCTTTCCTGTGTATGAGAAACAGAACTACAGGCCTTTTTGTACAAGTTCCTGTATATCTTGTCCATGCTGTTCTCAAAGATGGGTCGGTGGGATTTCCCTTTATAAGAGGCTGCCCTGTTAGACCAGTATTCACCATCATCCAAATGGAGAGTGCCACGTGGCCGCTGAAGTGAGCTATAAAAAAGGATATAAAATATTAAAACTGGTGAAACTCAATGAGAGGTAGTATTATATAATTCAAATATTTACTGAGTACTTTATGAGGGTGTGATACTCTGGGCTGCAAGAAATGAAAGACAATGAGGTCTGTGCCTTCAAAGAGTGACCCTACTTGTATGAAACTATTACAAAACACTAAAGTGAAAATTGTGCCTGAGAGAGTTACGAAGAATGCCGAGAAGGGAGATGCGTGAGATGTGGTGAAAGCAGGGTGCAGACGCTGTGGGAAGGCCAGTCTTGAGAGCTTCCGGCTTCCCCAGTTAGGCAGACCTGAAACCAGGTAACAGCTCTTATAAGCTATGGACCCTGGGGCAATTTATTTAGTCATCCCAAGTCTCAGCTTCCTTTACTGTATTTTCTTCAGTGTTGTTTAAAAATCAAAGACAAGGGGCACCTGGGTGGCTCAATCGGTTAAGCAGCGGCCTTTGGCTCAGGTCATGATCCCAGGGTCCTGGGATAGAGCCCTGCATCGGGCTGTCCACTCAGCGGGAAGACTACTTCTCCCTCTCCCACTCCCCCTGCTTGTGTTTCCTCTCTTGCTATCTCTCTCTCTGTCAAATAAATAAATAAAATCTTTTAAAAAAATCAAAGATAATATGTGTAAAATGTATAGTGTAGTGCTTACTCTGCACATAGACATTATTAACCACAAGGCACTAAACAACTAGGTACTCCATATTTACCTAAAAATCTGAGGACACTCTGAAGTTGGTAGCTGTGGAAACTGAAGCTCAGTCAAGGAACTTGCCTATGGCCACCCAACTAGTGACTGGCAGAACAGAAAGAGATACCACATCTGTGGTCTTAAGGCCCCTTCCACTATGGCACACTGCTATTGTCCTCAAGGAGGAGCAGGAAATTAGCCTGAATATGAACAACTTCTAGAAAATGGAAAACAAGGCCAAAAAGTGTATTTGAAGTGATAGGGATCCAGTTTTGAGGGTCTTGAAGAAAAAAGAGAGAATAGATAGGAAGCTATGAAATAGACCAGGACTAAGTTAATTATAATGGTAATAAGAAAAGGCAACTCCTTTTGAAAGTTTGATAGTACTTTTAAAAACATACCAAAGTTACAAGTTTACTATCATAAATATTAAGTTCTGGGCTTAACATATTTGCCAGAAACAAAATGTTGACTTTTTCAAGGACTGAGGTTTTTTTTAAATAAATAATTGACTTCAAGAAATTAATTACTTGTTATAGATAAGACTCTCAGGCATGATAGAGATTATGAAGTTTGTACCCTATAAAACTGTATGTTCTGTTTATTAAATGCCACATATATTTTATTCATGCATTTGGAATCTCACTTCCAACAAACAATTTCTTCCTTTACTTCTCAGTCCAATGATGTTACCTCTATTGTCAATTGTGAAACAGGAACTCTCAGGGCTGTGTATCTATAAGAAGACTTTGCTATTTGACCTGAAGTCAATCTAACACCTGAACACAATAAAAGACACCATGAAAAAAGGCATGGAGTAGTTTGGGTTATCATTCTTGGAGCCTGACATGGTGGTCCATGAGGACGTAAAGTCATGAGAACATTTAGACACTCATTTTGGAAGAGTTCGGCATGACCCAATAAGGTTGGATAAGCAGTTTCAAGCCAGTAATCCCACTCCCGGGTAACGAAGTAAAATTCTCGCACTTGTGTACCAGGAGACATGTACAGACATGTTCATAATAACACTCTGTAAAAAAGCTAAGGACTGGAAGCTACCTAAATATCCATCTACATTAGATCAGATATGGATAAAATGGTATGTGCCTATAATGATATAATATGCAGCAGGGAAAATTAATGATCTATAGCCACATGCATCAATGTAGGTGAAACTGAAAAACAAGGAAAATTAAACAACTTATTGCTGAAGGATAGATTCATGTGTGGTATAACCACAAAGAAAAAACAATGGAAAAGCTGTAACAATAGCTATCTCTATGGAAAGAGATGAAATTGGCTAGGAGCATAAGGAGGCTTTAGAGGTATGGCTAATGTTCTATGAAGCTGAATGGTGAGTAAAGGGGTATTCATTTATCATATTATCACTATTATTATTACTTAGGATGCACAAACCTTAAATATATTCCCCTTTTACAAGTAATATATGTGATATGTTTTTAAAAATTCACTTCTGTGAACCATGACAATAGGTCTCTCTACCCCTGTAGGCCTTGCTAAAATGAAATTTTACCTCATATTTTTTAGTTAGATTTACTAGATCCTATCATACTTTCTTCACACTTGGGTGCTGCCTCTTTCACACTGGAAAATTTTGAAAATGATAGAGTCTCTGGGATAACAAAGGTGTTTTAAAACATGACTATCATTACTTCTATCTTGTCCATTCAGTTAAGGAGGGATAACTAAGACAATTTCTAATAATGTCAGTATAATATTTAAAATTATTCAAAGGGCCTTAGCTAAGTCTTAGTGTTCTTGCTTTGATATAGTTACATTTCTTTCATTAGCTTTGCTGAAGAAATAGTCTAGCCACTGAATATAATTTCTGATTTCATAGATATTTTTTCACCAAGCTTCACTCCTATTGTCATTTTTTTTTTTTTTTTTTTTGCCGTATGAATCAAATGATAGGGGAATCATACACCCACAAATGTATTAACAGAAACATTTCTACATCTTTTTTGCCTCTGCAACCATATCTACCAGCCCAGGCATTTGCCTGTGTTCCCTCATACTACTTTAGGAATCCCACAGTGTTGTGTTTTGCTTGGTTGGTTGTTTTTATTTGTTGTATTGTTTTGCAATAAGTCATGAACTAATTAAAATTTCACAAAACACAGGTTTGTCCTTATCTCTTTTTCCACAATCATTGACTTTACTACATGCTGATGGCCAGCTAACAATGTTCTTTTTTGAATTCTACATTTTGTTTAGTTGCCAGGCTAGTTCTACTATGATAAACTACTGAACAGAAGTCTGAATTTCTAACATACACCTCTATCCCACACTCAGAGAGGTAAAGTAGCAGCATAGCCGCTAACCTTAAACAACATTGTGTAGATTTTTTCTGAGATTGTAAACCAAATTACCACCTCTATCATCAATTACTATAATTAATGTTACCTGGCATAGATTTGTTACTGCTTTGGTTCCATTAGACAATACATTTTTTTTTTTTTTCATGTCTCAAAGCTGCCGTAAAGTATCACCTCCGTGGCTTGCAATGAATAAATAAAATTCAGAAAGCTTTTTAGAAGCAAATGTAAACCTGATAAGGTTCTGTAAAGAAGAGCTAAAGTGGCCAAAATATACATCCTGATGCTTTTAGAGCTTGTAAAATTTGGCAGTGAGTTTATTGCTATTTAAAATTGCAAAGTTCTTCAATTTAATAAAGAATATTGTAATTCTCTGGAGAGAATTTAGGAATTAGTTTGGCCTGGAAGTCTGAATTTCAAAACAGAGATGTGAACACAGAACAGGTCCTAATATGGTCCACAGATAGATGCAGTACCATAATCCTAAAAAAGATATTTACTTCCAGACATGAAAGCATTAAATCTCTAATGAACTGTGAACATATTGAGTCAATTCTGATTTTCATTACTGAATATATTAGTAAGTTTAATATGTGTAAGTGACTCTAAAAAGCTTTATTATAGTAATAGGCTTTTAAAAATTATAGTCCTCTATTTTACCAAGAGTATCTTCAGCATTCATTAATTCAAAGCCTTTTAGTGAATTCCTACTATATTCTACAAAATACTGCATCAGTACTACATACTATCAAACGGTTACTTTCAAAATGGGGATAGTATTTTATTAATGTGGTACATTTTGTTTTAATTTACTCTTGCTACTTAAGTAGGGAGCCCTGTATTTAATTATGATAATGCTATTAAGAGAAAAAGAGAAAAAAGAACAGACCAGGATAATATCCAAGAACTGCACAGCTTCAATTCCTAGGTGTTGATAAGGCCTAGCATATATGCAAAGAAGAGAAAGGTCTTTGGAAAGTTTAGCATGAACTAGGAGACAAAGGACATTACTAATTTTTTGCTTCAAAAAGAATGAACTCACTTGAAACCCTGATGTTAATTACATCAGGGTTTCCTATGCCAAATCAAGGCCAAGCATATACTACTCTATACATAGTCTTCAGACAAAATATCTCAAAATACCTCAATACTCATTGAAAAGAAGGTCAGAAGGGAAGATGGATATGCTATCCCCAAACTATTAATTGAAAGAAATAATTAAAAGGCCATGAGGATTATAAAATTGGCTACTGGCCATTTGTACTAAAAAAAAAAAAAATCAGAGCTGAAAGTGACTTCAAAGATGACATTCTATATTTCAAAATTGTGATTTAAGAGTCAATATGATTAAAGATGTTTATATAATAAAAGAATAAGATCTTTCCCATAATACCCAACAAAGGTTCCTATCAAGCAAAACTTTGATTCACAAAATATGGAATATTTTTAAGGATGTGATGTATGTTTAGAGGCATTGGAATGGATGGACATATAGGTGGGTGGATGTATGGATGGATGAATGGATGAAAAGTAGGAATGGAAGTACTCAAAAGTCTTGGGGTTTAGAATATGTAACAGGAAGAGGATATATTACAGTTTATTAAAATCTGAAAAGTATTTTGTATTTTTAAAGATACCAAATACCAGGGTAATGCTGATGTCACTGGTCTAGGAACTATCATTAGAAAGCACTGAATTAGACACTTTTCTATTTTCTTTTCTTTTTTCTTTTTTAAGATTTTATTTATTTATTTGACAGAGGGATAGAGAGAGAGCACAAGTAGGCAGAGCACCAGGCAGAGGGAGAGGGAGAAGCAGGCTCTTCGCTGAGCAGGGAGCCCGACATGGGGCTCCATCCCAGGACTCTGGGATCATGGCCTGAGCCGAAGGCAGCCACTTAACTGACTGAGCCACCCAGGTCCCCTGAGACTTTGTTTTCTATAGGAACAAAAAAGTTTAGGGGAAAAATTGCATCTTGCCATTTATCTTCTTTTATCATTAGCAGAAACTATATAGTAAACTGTAAAAGAAGTACATTCAGAGAAATTTACTGAACACTGGTTACTTATAGGTCTTTTTCCCCCCTCTTCTATGACTAAGAATGTGTAGAAATGAGCCACTGACAACAAAGTCTAAGAGCTTTCAATGTTTTTAATTCCTTTCTTGATTCCTTATCTAGACATGTTATTAAATACCACAATCAAAATATAAGTTTACTTAAATGATGGAATTTTAGCAATGTAACTGATCATTATTAATAAAGAACATAGTTTTAATAATGGAACAATTTTTTGAAATTGAACTATTACATGTCAAAGACTTTGATGGACTGTCAAAAACAAAGATAAGTAACATATCTGTGCCTTCAAGAAGAGCTCACATTTAACAGAAGACAAGACAGACACATGATAGAATAGTTACTGTGAGAAAAATGTTGCCAATTCAAATGAAATACATGAGAGGAAGTGGCAGGATAAGGGAGAAAATGCCTAACAGTCTATTGAGGTCATGAAAGGATCTCACAAGAGGGAAAAACCTGACCTTAGTCCTAGAGAATAAGTAGGTGTTCATTTCATAAACAAGAAGACAGAAGTTATTCCGGGCACTGTATTGTAAGAGAATCAAGGCATGAGACAGTTTGGAGATTCATAAAATACCAGGTACATCTGAAGAGGTAAGAATAAAGTAAGATTTAACTGTTAGAAGTCAAATAATTTTATCTTGGAGTGAATAATGAGCCTACAATGGGAGGACACAGAAGGGATTTCTACTGAGTGGGTGACTGAATCAAGATTACTCCAAAATCTCCTCAGTCTCAAGCATTATTTTTAGCAATATGTATATAGGGGGCAAGAGATCTTTATTTAAACACAAAAAAATAGTATTTTAAACTGATATTTTAAGTCCTCCATCCAGTTTCATGAATTCAGGGTAAACCCATAAAGACCATCTCATTTATTTTTATTATTCTGACTTCCCTCCCATACTTGGAGTAAAGAGAACTACCCATAAAACTGGTTTAATGAAGAGCACAGCTGTGATACTTCAGGAGGGTTTTCCTGTTTTGTCCTGGTTACATAAAATAATAAATGCATTTTTTATTCCTAATGGCAGTTATCACTAGAGCTCAGACAACTACAGTTCAAGCATATCATCATGAACGACTGCTTATTATGCCTCTTGAATCTAACTCGGGATTGCTGTAATAGTCTCTTCCATGTCATCATCCAGCCCGCAGTCCACCTAACATTAGTTCAGACCATAACTGCCTAGTTGTTCATGAGAATGTCATAAAATCACAATTCTTACCGAAAGTTGTATTTAATGTATTACTTTCTCATCATCTATTTAAAGAATTAAATCAGTCTGCCAAGATTTGGTAGTCCTAAAACCATTCTGGTTGCTCAGTAGTATTTTTTAAGCAGGCAACAAGTTGGAACATTGGACATGTCCTGGCATCAATATTAAGTCTAATTACCAAGGTCATATTTTTGTTTTAAAAAATGAATACAACATTGCCCTGTCTTAATCATCAGAGAGTTTTCTAGACTCCTAAGCTACAATCTTGACACTTTGAAAAATCACAAAAATATGCAGCACCCCCAATATTTCTGAATATCAATATACCTTTTAGACAAAATTTAAACTTTTTTTTTTAAAGATTGTATTTATTTATTTGACAGACAGTGATCACAAGTAGGCAGAGAGGCAGGCAGAGAGAAAGGAGGAAACAGGCTCCCTGCTGAGCAGAAAGCCTGATGTGGGGTTTAATCCCAGGACCCTGGGATCATGACCTGAGCTGAAGGCAGAGGCTTTAACCCACTGAGCCACACAGGTGCCCCTAGACAAAATTTATTTAAAAAGAAAAGTTCAACCTTAAGTATTTAATGAAAAAGGATTTTAAGATACTTGAGTTAATACCACAAGATCCAGTGAATTCAAAATAGAATCAAATAACATTTATCTCACTTAAAAATGAAGGTTTATTCTTAGTTATTTAAGAGATTTTAAGTCCGTATAATATTTAGATTTTTTCTTCTATTTGTTAAATATTAAAGGCAGCCTTTTGGCTGTTATTATATCTTAGTAGATTCATCTGATTAATCAAATAGTGACCAATAGGGAAGAGATGAAAACTAGAGTCAAGCCTGTGTTATTCAAAAATACTCAGCTGCTGGGTATGGAAGGGGAGGGGGGTGGGGGATAGGTGAAATAGGTGATGGGAATGATGGAATGCACTTGTGATGAGCACCAGCTGAAGCACAGAATTACTGAATCACTATATTGTACACCTGAAACTAAGATAACACTGTATATTAACTATACTGGAATCTATAAAGATAAAAAAAATAAATAGTCAAAATTTAAATTACTCAGTTACAAATAATTTCACAATTAAAACATTATATCGAACATATTTCTACTCTTAATAACCTGAAAAATATGCATAAGTAAATAGAAAACAGTTTATATCACTAGCTAGTTCCATAAAAGAATATGATTAAAAATTTCAGACAATAGTCATAACAGGCCAATTCACATTTTAATGATGAACTTAAAATTATTTTTATCCTTACTTCTCTCTTTTTGTGACCAACTCCCATCTATATGAAGGATCACTCATGCCTGGTCTTTAATTAGGAACAAGGTTCAAGTAAGACAGTTATGCCAGAAGTACACGACAATATGGAGAAATTTAAACACCCTGAAAACTGAAGAAATCTGAACTATACAGAGCGGGTACTAAAAAGCACACTAGGACCCAGGGCACTGGCAAGGCTACCACCATGAAGGTCTAAAATTTCCTTAAATATAGGTAGCACATAAGAGAGAGGGAGGTCAGCACAGGTAGAAAGTTCTTCCCAAACTCCGGCTCCAAACCCCAAAGCACTTTAAGTAAGATTACTTAACAACTCCTTGATAAAAGAGATTTCTTCCAAATGAATTTTATACTCAAAGATGTCAGAAGACCTAGGACAGCTAGCATGCACAGGCTGCCGTGTACAGTAACAGGTACTCCAATTTCCCATTCTGCTCCTCCTACAGAAAGCACGGCCTCTCTGCTCTGCTCCATGGATGATAGCCACAGTGCACATGTAGATCACAAGATCAAGCATGGAGTCCTAGGCATAATTTTGAAGCAAGACATGAAAGAAATAATTTTTATCTCTTTATCGATATTCTCTATTTGAAGAGTCACTCCCATTATATATGCCTTTAATTCATTAAACAGGATCGCCTTTAGTTCTTTGAACACAGTTGCTAAATCCAATATCCAGGCCTTCTCAAAGACAGTTTATAGTAATTCATTCTTCTTGTGTGTTTCACAATTTTTTATTGAAAACGATACTTTAGATAAAAACTGCAACAACTCTGGATTTTGACCTTACCAGGGTTTTGTTTTTGATTATTCATTTAGTATCCTGCCTGGACTAATGCCTGAAGTCTGTTTCCCTTGCCCTGTATAGTTTCTGATGTCTCTTGTTCCTTTTCTTTTTTTAAAAAAATGATTCTTTCTACTTTGAAGCTTGTACTCTTAGGGGCTGCCCCTGCGTTAACATAGGTTGGTGACTAGCTAATTGGTCAGAAAGGCTTGTTCCATCTTTTGCCAATGGATCTATCTATGTGTGACTTGGAATATAGATTCAAAGTGTATCTGTTTTGCAAGCCTTCCCTGGATATTACTTTGTGCCTTCACAAGGCCTCACATTCAGCCATGGACTAGCGGCTCCCTAAGGGCCTCTCCAGTTTCTTCTGGACTTATTTACACCCTTAACACACCCACATAATGTTCCAGACTACTAGAGTAAGTACAACTTTATCAAAACCAACGCTGGCTACCTGGTCCCTGGATCTTTATCTGTACCAACAAGTAGTTAGATCTCAGCCTTCTCTTACAGCTTGCCAGTGGGGTCATTGTTGTTTCTATTAATCTCCGTGCACACGGGATTTCCCATGCTCTGCTCCATATAGCCAGTCTCTTCTGGCAGCCACGCTGCAGCTCTCTCAGCAGGACTGCCCCAAGGAGCTGGGAACCAGGAGTTCTGGGCAAAGTGCCACAGATTCCTACTGCCCTTACTGAGGTTCAGTAGATTTTCTTGATAAGTGCTTCTCAATTTGTTATATGCTTTTCAATTTTTAGAGTCTTAAAATTATTGTTTCTGACACTTCTGTCTAGTTGTTGCTTTGGGGAAGAGGATTTGTTGAGCTCCTCACTCAGCCATTCCAGGGGTCCATGCAGACTTCCTCAGGACCTCTGTGTTAATTTGTGTCTGCAGAGGGGTGATATAAGCCAAGACCCCAAATCTCCTCTTGTTGTCTGCTGATGGAAGCTGTAAGGCAAGCCAGTGGGTGATGACTTCGAGTGCACGTTCTCTCATCTTTGAGATGGAAAGTAGAATGAGAGTCATTCCTTGGCAGAATATTTAATATGTCTTAGGGATAAAACTAAAATAATATCCTGATCATTTCAATAGCTTCTGGAGCTAATATAAAATATATTCTTATAAAAGAGGTCTTGAAGTTCTGACCACTCGGTTCAATCAGTCTAAATGTGTATATAAGGGGGCACCCTGGTGGCTCAGTGGGTTAAGCCTCTAACTTTGGCTCAGGTCATGATCCCAGGGTCCTAGGATCGAGTCCCACATTGGGCTCTTGGCTCAGTGAGGAGCCTGCCTCCCCTTCTCTCTCTCTGCCTGCCTCTCTGCCTACTTGTGATCTCTCTCTGTTAAATAAATAAGTAAAAAATCTTTAAAAAAATAAATGTGTATATAAGATAAGTGACAAGGAATATAAAGAATCTCAAAAAAATGTGTAAGCAGAACTTTTTGATACTCTGCTTAACTCTTACCTGAGGGGTACCAAAACAGTCTCAGGTAATCAAAAGCTTAGCCAGTAACACTGCTTGGTGAACTGGAAAAAGAACCAATACTCAGGTTTACAGCAAACTTTAAATACAGACCAGTGCTTTTCAAAATGTGGTCCTTACACTAGCTGCATTAGGAGCATCCATGATATTTCTTAAAATGCAGCTTTCTAGGTCTCACCCCTCTATGTAAAGATTTAGAATCTAAGGGAGTAGAAAGGAGAACTCTATATTTTTAAGAGGCAGCCCAGGTAATTATTATTCATATGAAAAGTATGCAAATCAGACTCTTTCCTTTACCAACCCTATCCATTCTTACCCAAATTAGAAACAATTATATAGATTAAGAATTAAAATTGAGAGGCTAATCCATATAGTAGCAATCTGGAGACTAGAGCTTTAAGTAAATAATAATAATAAAAGGTAAAAAAGTCTTCTTTCTTGAGGTGTGAACTTTCTTGGATCTCCTTTTTCCTGTTTGGATTGCTTCTTCAAACTCACCTGTAATATGCTACTCCCTTGATGGGAGGCCCAGGTTGTCTGTTGGTTGGGAAGCAGTAGCTTTGGGAAAGGAGTTCACATTTATACTCTGTGTAAGGGGCAAGAGAAGTACTAACTTATCAGGGTAAAGATCAGAAACTTCAGTCCAAAACTCAAGTTAGCAATAAGATATATTCCATTATCTGGAACTTTTTTTTTCTTATACTTGTTTTTCAGGAAACTCAGAAGGTGGAAGCCATGTGGTAATCAGTGGTGTAACACCAAAGGATGCAGAGAACCTTCAGTTACTTAAATGCACAATTTACACTCAGCTTTTAATATCACATTCTGTGGCAACTGACACAGAGCTTTTACAAATCTTCATGACATTTTCTAGCATAATCTTGCAAAAATTTTGTTATTACTAACATTTCTGAAATGTTAGGCTAGAAGAACAGTTTTTCTTGTGTTATTAAAAACAAGTTCACTCATGGTCCAAAATTATGGCAACTGTTGTTTGAATGAGAATAAATATACCTGAAAATAAACCCTGGATATGTGGGCTTGCAGGCCAGTCAAATACCCTAAAAATCTTAAGTAAAATGGACAGAATCACCCTTAATTGACTATATTTGTTTTCACTGAAAAGTTGCAGTAATGAAATCATTAAAGTATTTTAATAGGATTTTATATAGTTAAAAATAAAACTTACTAATAAATAATTATCAATTTGAGTCTAAATTTCCCACAAATCCAGGCAGATTAAAAAGGTTATATTTATGCCAACTGTGAGAAAGATCTCAACACACTGCATTAATCCAGCTCATACCTATACTCTGGGTCACTGTCATAGGCAGAGTCTCTGTATAAAAGACCTCTTTTCAGTTCCAGTTCATCTTCTTTCTCTGGATCTCTCTCATCCTGAAAAGTTTAAAGATTTCCATTAATTCATTTTATAATTAAAATGATGCCTCTGTTTCTTTGGGAAATGCTCTCCCTCTCCCCATTATAAGAAATGAATTAAATGCATGGATTTCTTAGGAAAGAAAAAAAGAGTAGGTGAGAATTCATGATTCATGATTCTGCTCAATAAAATATAGTTTTATTATATTTTGTTAATAAGGCTTATCAAAGACTAGATACCTGGTAGATGTTTTCCTGCATCAATAAATGAACAAGAATTGATACTGTGTCAAGATATGTAGTAAGATACATAGTAATATCTTACACATTGTTATGTGACTCCTGAAAGACTGTTCCTACACTCTGAAGAATAAGTACCTGGAAAACTTATGCAAATGTAAGCATTCAAACATGTACCTATTATTCATAAGCCAAAACACAACAATAAGCCAAAGAAGCAAAGAAGCAAAAATGAAGGGCAAGGTAGTTGGTATCAAAATCCATAGCTATAGAATTCTAAAGAAATAGATTGTAAACTATATCATCCACTGCAACTATGTTCTTATGTATGGTAATTACATATAATTTAGTATCAAATATCTTTCACGACAATTAGCCAACATCCTTGTTATCCCTCAGTCAGATAGGAACAGACATAAAGGCAAATGGATAACAAAAGAAGCCAGTAATCACAAATCAATTGCTATAAAGATTAGTATTAATAAGGGAGTCATTTACTTTATGTGAGAAATCAGCTGAATAAAGATAATGAAGAAAAATGTTTCTAAAAAATTTGCTGATGGCATGAAATTGGGAAGAGAGCATTCAATTAAAAAAATGGAAGCAATGGAGTCAATTATCATATGGTTTAATTTACTTGTGGAGCATAAGAAATAACATGGAGGACGACATTAGGAGGAGAGGAGAAGGGAGTTGGGGGAAATCGGAGAGGGAGACAAAGCATGAGAGACTGTGGACTCTGAGAAACAAACTGAGGGTTTGGGAGGGGAGAGGGGTAGGGGGTTTGGTGAGCCTGGTGGTGGGTATTCAGGAGGGCACGCATTGATTGCATGGAGCACTCGGTGTCGTGCATAAACAATGTATCTTGGAACACTGAAAAAATAAAATTTTAAAAAATGGAAGCAATAAAATATAGAGCAAATTTTAAAAAATCACAGAAAATGTGAATATATATCTAGAATTGTTATAGCTTCTAGGTGAATGAACCCTTTATCATTATGAAATAATTCCATTTATTTCTATTAATGCTTTTTTCCCCTTTTTTTGATTTACAGTTACTGTAACTAAATAGCTTTCTTAGTGTTTGGATGGCATAAATTTCCCTTTCTATTTTCCATTTTCCCTTATCATTAGGTTTTAGATCTTATTCTTAAATATCATATAGCTGGATGTTGGTTATTTTTGTACAGTCTGATGAATCAGTGAAGTAGAGCATTAATGTCTGTAATGAGTACAAAAGACACTACAAAATAAAGTGTAAGAAATTTTAAAAAATGTAATATGTTTTCAATCTTCAGAAACAGATTATGCTACAAGAAGGAATGAATGAAAGAGATATAAATAATATTTAATTTTTAATTCTTTCCTTGGAAAAAGCCATTCATTTCTAAATTATATAAGTGGTATTATACATAAGCATAAATCAATATTCCTTGTTTAATTTTGTCAATACAGTTGAAAAAAATAATTTTTGACCAAGAGAAATAAAAAATGTTGACTAAATTTTAAAGTTTATATATAAAAAAATACAGAAGTACTTAAAAAAATCTGAACTTTTAGTATTCATTAAATAAATCCCTATATTGAATTGGGTACTTACTATCCTATGAGATAAAAAAAAAAATGACCAAGATATGGTTCCTGTGGAACCATAGCTGTTTATTCTGAGGAGCTCTATGGGTAATAAGAAGCAAGGGCAGAATTATAAGGAGAACAAAGGAAAAAATAGGGAAGAACATTCTAATTAATAGAGCATTCTAAAATCAGAATGATGTTCTTTAGAGGAAGTAAGATCATAATTACTGAAATTATTCTGGCAGAGTGTTGATACACATCTAGTTCAAGAAGTTCATGGAAGGGAATTCTGCCCCAGGAAACACAAAGGACCAGGTGATCTTCATGGTTATTCCCTTCAAATTTTAAGACTATATTCTGTGACATTTAATATATTTTCAGTACAAATACATATATCTTATAAGAGTCCTGGTACAGTCTTTCTTTTAAAGGTCAAATTATATAAAAGTAAAGAGGTAACAAAAAATCATACTTTATTATAAGGTATTAACTATGAGTAGAGCAAGAATTTGAAGAGATATATCATTCTCATTAGTGCCAGGAAACACATCCCTAGGGCAAGGAGAAATGATTCCAGTCTTATTCCTTGTCAACATTCCCATTTGCCAACATACAAATACAGAAAAAACAGATGACACCAATATTTGCTGAGTTCCTGTAAGGTATCTAGGACTGTGTTAGGTTCTCTTTACTTGTGTATCATTTAAGCCTTTGATAACCTTATGAAAAAGGAGGTAGTAAAATCAAAAAATTAAATAACTTGGCCAAAGTCATACATTATTAAGTGGCAGAACTGAAATTTAAACTTAGATTTAACTTGATTTACATTATACTGCCTCCTAGAATGCAAATGAAATAAAATCTCCATCCCAAGCCATTAGATTACTCTCCTATATGAAAATTAGGCTCAAACTTTCAGCTGTATCTATTTTCAGCCAGTATCTACTTGTTTTTTTATGAGGGTAGTCCTAAATAATATAGCTCAGAAGAAACTTTCTCAAGATTTCCACGAAGAAACATTTTTCTTCCATCAAAAGTCATTAATAAAGTAAACATTATTAAAAGAAGCTGTGGGCTTTCCTTCCCTAAAACTGGCACTAAATTAAATGTTCTTTTAAGATTCCTCTCATCAATGATCACTATGCCTTATACATGTGATTGACATCTTACTTAGACTACCCCTGCTTTCTACTCATGCTTGCAAACTGAAAAATTTAGGGATGAAGGTGGTTAGTCTAAAACATAACTAGAACTAAAAGGCAGCAAGCAATCTCACTAATTATAGAGTATTTAAATAAAATATACACCTGTCATTCTCAAAGAAATGAAGTTCTCATACATAGTTAAAACACCTATAAGGTATATTTTATTACTATAAAATTCAATACATGATTTATAGTGAATTGTGTACAAGGACAAGAATTCAAATAGTTCTAATATGCATTATCACCCTGGACAAATCAGTTAGCCTTAATGGCTTTAATTTCCTAATTCATAACATAGAGAAAACTTAGGTAGAACTGCTTAAAGACAAAGGGATAAGAAGTTGAAGGGCTAACTTTGAATTGATTTGAACTGAATTTATTTATTTATTTGAGAGAGAGTGAGTGTGTGAGCAGGGAGGGAGAGGAGGAGAGAATCTGAAGCAGACTCCATGCTGAGTATGGAGCCTCTATGGGCTCTATCTCATGACAGTGAGATCATGACCTAAACTGAAACCAAGAGTTTGACATGTAACCAACTGAGTCACCCAGGCACCCCAAGGTTTTTCTAATTCTATAACCTGGTTTATAATTGTAATAAAGAATAATAAAGTCTGAAGGGAAGACCAATTAAAGAATACTTAAATGGGAACTTTGACAAATTGCTAGAGGGAGGCTGTGAAAAGGTACATATGATGGTTAATTATGTATGTCAACTTGGTTCAGCCATGCAGCCTAGATGTTGGTGGGACATTATTCTGGACATTTCCATGAGGTTTTTATGGATGAGATTAACATTTACATGAATGGACTTTGACTTTCATAATGTGGGCTGGCCTCATCCAGTCAGTTGAAGGCTTTAAGGGACCAAAGGCTAACCTCCCACAAGGAAGAAGGAATGCTGCCAGTAGACTGCTTTTGGATTTGAACTACAACTCTTCCCTGAGTATCCAGCCTACCTCACCAGATTTTGGTCTCACCAACCTTCCACAATTGCATGAGTCAACTCCTTCAAACTTCCCTCTCTCCATATATGTGTTTATGTATATAAACACACACACATATACATATACACATGTTCTTTTGCTTCTGTTTCCTTGGAGAATCCTGACTCACACAATATGAGAATGAAAAACTCCTACAATATATTAAGTTAGAGACTTCAGTACTTTACTTCCAACAATGGATAGAATAATCAAGGCAGAATATCAACAAGTAAATGGAAGACTTGAACTATACTATGAATCAACTAGATCTAACATCTACAGAACACTCTAGACTAGCAGAATATACATTCTTCTCAAGTATATACAACAAATTCTTCAGCAGAGGGGCTCCTGGGTGGCTCAGTGGGTTAAAGCCTTTGCCTTCGGCTCAGGTCGTGATCCCAGGGCCCTGGGATCGAGCCCCGCCGTCAGGCTCTCTGCTCAGCGGGGAGCCTGCATCTCCCTCTCCCGTGTCTGCCTCTCTGCCTACTTGTGATCTCTGTCTGTCAAATAAACAAATAAAATCTTAAAAAAAAAATTCTTCAGCAGAGACCATACACTAAACCATAAAATGAGTTTCAATAAATTTAAAAGGACTAAAATAATATGAAGTATGTTATCTGGCTACAGTGAAACAAAATCAGCAAATTCTTTATTTTAAATTCTCCTACAAAGATGGGCTTATTTAAAACATTTAAGAAATAAATATTACACAAACTCTTCAGAGGACGATTGGGAGTATTTTCCAAATCACTTTTTATAATTTAAATTTAATTAACCAAAATATAGTACATCATTATTTTCAGATGTAGAGTTCAATAATTCATCAGTTGTGTATAATGCTCAGTGCTCAAATCATTTTTTAAAGACTTATTTATCTATTTGAGAGTGAGAGAGAGTACGAGCAAGCAAATGGCAGGAAGGGCAGCAGTCTTCAAGTAGGCTCCTTGCCAAGTGGGGAACTGGACGCCGGGCTTCACCACATGACCCAAGAAAGCATGACTTGAGCCGAAACCAAGAGTGGGATGGTTAACTGAGCCATCCAGACCCCACTCCCTAATCATTTTTATGAGGCCAGCAAAAACTTAAGGAAGACATTACAAGAAAGGAAACTTATAGACTCATCACTATCACTAACTAAGATGTAAAAATCCTAGGTAAAATATTACCAAATCAAAACCAGTAGTGTGTGTGTGTGTGTGTGTATGTGTGTGTATGTGTGTGTGTATAAATAAATTATGATCAGGAGTTTTTTTTCCAAGCATGCAGGCATGGGTTAAAATTTGAATAATCAAATAAGCAATTTACCACATTAAAACAAAGAGAAAAAGCATTTAATCATCCCAATGTCAAAAAATTCATATATTTATAATGAAAAATTTAAAAAAACTCAACGAAAAAAAAGAATAGAAGGAATGTCTGTAATCTGGCAAAGAACGCCTACAAAAAATGCATAGCACACATCATACTTAATGTTGAATTGTAAAAAGCTTTCCTCTTTGGATGGCAAACCAGAGAGGATACCCTCTTTCACAACATCTATTTGATATTGCTTTGGAAACCCTACACAGTGCAGTAAGGCAAGAAAAAGAAATAAAAGGCTTAAAGACTAAAGAGGGAGAAATAAATCTGTCATTCTTTACAGACTATATTATACATATAAACATGAAAGAAGTACCATATATTAACATTAATATGTGACTGTAAAGTCACTGGATACAAGGTCATTACACAAAAATCTATTACAGTCATTATACCAAAACCAAAAAGAAGATACAACTTCAAAATATACAACTGATAGTAGCATTAAAATATCCAACATCTAAGAATAAGTCTCCTGAAAGAAATGCAACTATGATAACTATGACATAATTGGGAGAAATTAAATCTCTAAATTAATTTTAAAAGACATCATATTCATGGATTGGAAGACTCAATATTGGTAAGATGTCAGTTCTCCCCTAGTTAAAGCACAGATTCAATGTAAGCTCAGTCAAAATCATATCATGCTTTTTAAAACAGACAAGCTGATTTTGTAATGCAGATGGAAATTCAAAGAACAAAGAATAGCCATATCACTTGCAAGCAAGAACAAACCTGAAGAACTGTAGCCATTGATGTCAAGAGTTATTATAAACCTACAGCAAATGAAAAAGTATGAGGTTACTACAAAATGAGAGAAGCCAATGAAACAGAAGAAAATCCAGAAAGATACTCATATATATACAGTCCCAATGGAACAGAAAAGAATCCAGGACTATTTCCACATAAACAGAGAAAGGGAAAAAATGGCCACCTGAAAAAAGATGATGGATCATAAACATAGGGGAAAAAATAAACCTTCATCCAAGTCTCACATTATACATACAAATCAAATCCACATACACTGTAGATCTAATGTGAAGGGCAACATGATAAAAGACTTTTTTAATGGGAGAATATCTTCAGAATCACGGTTAGCTGAAGTTGTCTTATATGCACATAAGAAAGGACTAACCAAAACACTAAACAAAAAGAGAGGAAAACTGGGCTACATTAAGAACTTTTATTCATAAATGGTGTCTTAAGAAAACAAACATGCATGCAACAGATTTGAATATATTCATAATATAAAACATATCCATCAGAAAATGTCCAGGAGTTAAATAAAAAGACCTTAAGAGGCATATATACGGTACACAAGGAACAAGTCTGACATTGCTTTTTGAGAAGAACTGCAAACGCCAAACTATATAAAAACAAGAGAAAATCACAGCTAAGTGTACAAAATTAAGTGCTGAAAAGAAATAACGATGAAAAAATTTTTTAAACTGCCAGAGAAGGGAATTCTAGGAAGATGTTAGTGACAGTGTATGGTAGGCAGAATAAGGGTACCCAAAGATGTCCATACCTTAATTCTCAGAACCAATGAACATGTTACCTTACAGAGCAGTAGAGAATTTTGCAGATTTGACTAAGGCTAAGGATCTTGAAAAGGGAGGATTACCTTGGATTATCTATCTAGGCCCAATTTAATCAAATGAGTTCTTAAAAGCAGAAATAGCCTTTCATGGCTATGGTCAGAAAGAGGGAGATGTGACTAAGAATTAGGGTCAAGGGGCACCTAGGTGGTTTAGATGGTTGAGTATCCAATTCTTGGTTTCAGCTCAGGTCATGATTTCATGGATCATGAAATCAAGCCCCATATAGGGCTCCTTGCTCAGTGAGGAGTCTGCTTGAAGGTTCTTTCCCTCTGTCCCCCACCAATATGTACGCACTCTCTCTCTCAAAAATAATCTTTTTTTTTTTTTTTTGAAAAAGAATAAAGGTCAAGGAGATGCAGTGTTGCTGGCTTTGCAATTGGAGGAAAGTGGCTACGTGCCAAGGAATGTGGGTGGTCACTAGGAGCTGGAAAAGGCAAAGGAATTGATCCTTCCCTGGAAACTCTACAAAGAAAACATCTCTGCTGATACACTGATTTTAGCCTAATGAGATCCATGCTAGGTGTACAGAAATTTAAGATAATCAATTTGATTTACTAAACTTGTGGTACTTTGTTGTGGTAGTAATAAAAAACAAATAGTATTTAGAGGCAAAAATCCCCTCATAAAAACATGCAGAAATTGTTTTGGGGTTACAAGGAATAATTCATGGCAGACCAATACCCCTATTGAAAACTAGAAAAGCCAGAAAAAAAATAAAAATTTATATATTTTAAGCTATTAGAAAGGTGCAAAAACCAAAACACTAGTGATACTAACATTTCAGAGGAGAGTAACTTTCAAAGGTGGACTGATGATCTGCACAGCCACTTTTCCTCAAAGTGTTTGCATATCGTGAGCATGGGCTAGATGCTAAGAACCAGAGCTTCTATTAGAACAAGAGTCATTGCTGTGACACAGAAAAACCAACAAAGTTTTTGATGGTTGTAAAAGAGTAGAGTAATGTAACTGGAGTATTATGAGGCCTTAGATGTACAACCAGTTTCTCAGTTATGACATTTATTGATTTATGAAGCTGTGTGGGACTAGAGGGTATAGAGCTAACCCAAAAGTCTCTGAATGTTCCTACAATTTCATGGTACTTACGAGATAAAGACCTATATAAGAGATAAATATCTATAGTGAGAGGCCCTCAAAACACAAGAGGCAAAAACCCTGGAGATAGCAGTGACACTTAAGGACCTGTAACTGTTTTTAAACTGGAAAGACTTGACAATTTGGGACAAGCTAGGCTAAAAAATCTGGTCTTGGCTCAGGCAAAGGCTATTTCTGGGGATGGAGTACCCAGCAGAATTTTTTTTTGTGAATCACACCACACTCGAAAAATAAAACTGAGAACTGGAAGAACCTCAAACACATGAAAGTGTCTTGTCACAATATTTGCCAAAATTTTGAATTATGCCAGTTTGGGGAAGGGGAAAACAAACTAATCCAAAAATGACTGAAAAGCAAAAGATCCATATAATTAGATGATAGTTAGAAGACAAACATCTGTCAGGAAAAAAGATGTTGGTAACAGAATAGGTCAAAGTTTAAAGCCTTGAAATGTAGTGAATTGACACTTGACTGGTTGAAATCACATTTATACTGGGAGCAGGGTATGATCACTTCTGGGAGCAGCTAGAACTAGTCATAGAAGTTGTACTGGAAGACAGAGAAACCAGCAGACATCTTGGTGATTATGCAGAGCTGATATCATAAAAACAGAGATGAGAAGGGACTCAAATATATGAATATTTTCTGAAGGTTCCTGGTATGGAAATATAAGGAACTAAACCTAAACTTTCTGAGAAGTAGGAGAGAAACTGCCTCAGTTTCTTGGTACTGAGAAGACAAAGACCTGAAAAACTCTGACTTCAAAGCTCTAGAGGTTGATTACCAAAACATCAACATAGCCTCAAAGTAGTCTGGTCTCTTTTGAATCAAGGTTAGCCCCCTGATGCAACCTGTCTAATAGAGGAAAAAGAACCCTTTCATCATCTAGAAAGATCTAAAGTTCTTTTAGAAATAATGTCTAGAATTTATTATGAAATAAGTGCTATAGTCAGCACAGTATAGTCAGGATAGCATGTAAGAGTGAAAAAGACAAAAGAAGCAGATCACAAGTGTAATCCATGTATCAGAATTAGGAGATAAGCACTTTAACTATGATCAGTATCTTCAAGAAAACAGATGAAAAGTTGGACAAAATAAACAAAGGTTAAGGTTTTCCAGAAACACTGGCATTTATAAGAATTAATCAAAGAGACATTTTAAATCTAAATATTAAATAGAAGTAAAGAACTTTTTTAAAAAAAGATTTTATTTATTTATCTGACAGAGATCACAGGTAGGCGGAGAGGCAGGCAGAGAGAGAGGAAGGGAAGCAGGCTCCCTGCTGAGCAGAGAACCTGATGTGGGGCTTGATCCCAGGACTCTGGATCACAACCCAAGCCGAAGGCAGAGGCTTTAATCCACTGAGCCACCCAGGTGCCCCAGAAGTAAAGAACTTAATAGATGTGTTTAACAGTGTATTGGAAACAGTAGAAGACCAGATCAGTGAAGTAGAATATAGGTTCATAGGAAATGCTAATAAAAGAGAAAATAGAAAGATAAATATGGAAAGAAGTGCAAGAAACTATGGGAGATAATCAAAAGGTCTAATAGTTGAAATTGGACACCCAAGAAGGAAGGAATAAAGGTATAGTCAATATAGCATATTTAAAGAAATAAAGGGCTGGAATTCCCTAAATTAAGTAATGAATTCACAGATTCAAGAAACTCTGGGCAGGGATAATACATAAAGCCAGGGGTGCGTGGGTGGCTCAGTGGGTTAAGCCTCTGCCTTCAGCTAGGTCATGATCTCAGGATCCCAGAATTGAGCCCTGCATTGGTCTCAGAATTGAGCCCTGCACTGGGCTCTCTGCTCGGCAGGGAGCCTGTCCCCTACCTCCACCTGCCTCTCTGCCTACTTGTGATCTCTGTCTGTCAAATAAATAAATAAAATGTTTTAAAAAAATATATACAATCAAATCTTTTAAAACTAATGACAAGAGAAAATACTAAAAGAAGCCAGAGATAAAAAACATTATAAGCAGAAAGGGTTAAGACTGACAATAGGCTTATCAAGAAAATAATGGAAGTTATAAGATAACAAAATGATATTCTTAAAGTACAGGAAGAAAAACATCTGCCAACATATACATTTATATCCAGTGAGGAAAACTTTCTCATAGATTTATGGATACATAAATAAACACCTAAGTAATAAAAATAAGTAAATAAAAATGAAAACAGACCATGACAAAAAAATAGCAGACCCTTAGCAGACCTTGACAAAACAAAAACAAAAACAAAAACAAAAAAACACTAAAGGAAATTTTTCAGGCAAATGGGAAATGATCTAAAATGAAAAGAAAAGAAAAACTAAAAAGCATCAAAAGAGATGAATATGTAGGCAAATATAAATATTACTATACAAAATATGTAGGCCAATACAAATAAATATTATTATATGAAACAATAGTATCAATGCATTATTGGAATCCAAAATACAAGCAGAAATAAAATGTATCACAATAACCTTTAAAAATGAAAGGAGTTCCCTGGGGATAAAAATATATGTTTATAAAAAATAAAAAAATATATTAAAAAATAATAATAAAAAAGAAAGGAGTTTAAATGGAGTATAAGTATTCTAAAATTCTAGCATTATCAAAAAACTGGTAAAGAAAAGAAGTGTCTTAAATTATAACAGAGACGACATGTATTTTATGGGGCAACATTAAAAGAATAATAAGCAAATGCATACCCTATGAGTTAAAAGAGGGAGGAGAGGGAACAAAAATATCTTAGTCAAAGGAGACATACAGGAGATTTAAAAAACAAACATGAACAGATCCGTCAGAATATCAGTAATTAAGTGATTGCAGTAAATAAAAGTAAGTACTCAATAATACAAAACTTAACTATATAAGACACACATCTTAACTATAAGGACACATAAGGGGTAAAAGTAAAAGAATGAAAAGTACCAATTGACATTAACCAAAAGAAAGTTGATATGTTTATTATAATATCAGACAAACTATATTTGAAGGCAAGAAGCTTTCCTAGAGGTAAAGACATTTCACAATGACAAAAAGGTCAATTAACCAGAAAAAAAACCTCACCACAGTTTAAACCTGTATGCATCCAATAACACAGTTTCAGAATATGCAAAGCCTCTGGAATACCCATAATGGGGAAATAAAACCCAGAAAATACAGTGTGTTAGCAAGGCTATAGAAAACTAGAACTGAGAGAAAACCACTGATACTGGAACACTTTGAAAAAACTTTTTAGCAGTATATTCTACATTCCTTCTTATGACCAGCAATTCCATATTAGGTATATATCCAACACGAATACATATAATGTTCATCAAAGAACATATACAATAATATTGATAGCATTACTATTAGTATTAGCCCCAAATAAAAAGAATTAACTGATAAATTTTGCTATTCTTACTGGAATACTATAAAGCAAAGGTTGGCAAACTATTCTTTGAAGGGCCAAATACTGTATATGTTCAGCTTTGCAAGTTATTTGTTCTTTGTCACAATTGCTCATCTCTGCTGTTGTAACTTGAGAATAGCCATAGATAATATATAAACAAATGGGTCTAATTCATGTTCCAATAAAACTTTATTTAAAATTTAAAAGTCTGGAATTTGTCTGTGGACTATAGCTTACTGATTCCCACTATATGATTATAAAAATGAAGCACATGCATGTCACAAACATAATGATCAGCAAAAGAAACTAAATACAAAAGGATGAATACATGATTCCATTTATGAAATGTTAAAAAACACATAAAACTTATCTGTATGTTGTTAGATATTAGAAGATAGGTTGTGTAGTGACTGAAAAGAGGCACCAGAGGCATTTCTTGGGTGTTAGTAATGTCATGTCTCTGACCTGGATGCTGTTTACCCATGGGTTCACTTTTTAAAAAGTCACTGTGCTGTAGAATTTAGGATTAGAGTAATTATACTGAAATAAAAATTTTTTAAATTATCTAGAATAGCATCTAGAAACATCTGCAAGAAAATTAACAGACAAGATTTCCCATGAACTCCAAAATATCAGGAGACATTCATAAACCCCCAGAAGGTACACGAGAAGGTAACACCATCTGTGGAGGATGAATCAGAGGAAAACGTTGAAGCATCTGATAAAAAAAGTAAGTTCAAAGTAACAAAAAAGTATTCACTCAAAAGCTTGGTGGGTCAGTTCAGAAACTGAAACCGGAAGAGGTTTTCCCACTCTCCTAGTGATGAATTCAAAGGATTTACAATAAATTCTGAAGAAGCTGGAGCAGTCTGGAAACTGTTAACTCAAACTAACATACCAAAGTCATCTTCCAAGATAAAACCCTCACTGAGTGTAAACATCTGGAAAAAGAATTCGGGGAGCCTGGGTGGCTCAGTTGGTTAAAGCCCCTGCCTTCAGCTCGAGTCATGAACCTGGGGTCCTAGGATCAGGCCTGTCAGGCTCTGCACTCTGTGTGGAGCCTGCTCCCCGCCGCCCCGCCCCACCTATCTGCCTATTTGTGATCTGTCTGTCAAATAAATAAATAAAATCTTTAAAACATATATAAATTGAACAGGGAAGTAAAAACAAAAAAAAGAAAATTTCTATATAAGAACTGGGTAGAAAAAGAAAGCCAGGAAATACCAGAAACTAAGGTGCCATACTTTTGAACAAATGAGGAAGACAGAAAAAAGAGCTCTCAAACTACACATTTAGAAAAATTAATCTAGATCCTAAGTCCCTTTCTAAAAATTCAGAAAAAAATAATTTTATAAAGTAATCATCATAAATGGGTTAAATTTCATAAAAAGTTTTAAGGGGGGGGGGAGACCAAATAAGAAGTCCTCAATGGAAGCATGCCAGAAAAGTCATGCTCACAAAACAGATGGAAAATATGTTACCTATGTCTTCATGGCCAGACAATTTGTCTTCCCAAGAGTAAATGATCTTATGAGAGAACAAGAAAAGTAGCTTTAATGTCTTTTTGATCTAGCCTCAGAAGTCATACACTGTTATTTCTTCCATAGTCTGTTGTTTGCACAGATCAGCCCTATTCCCATGTTGTGGGAAGAAACTACACAGGGGTGAAAATAGCAGTAGGCAAAAAAATCACTCGTAGCCATCTTTTACCCCAAGAGTTTAAAAATATATAAATTTAAAAGAATTTAAAACAGCAAGTATAAGGATCTAACTGGGCTTGAAAAGCACATAGACAGGAGAGAATCTCTTACTACAGAGATAAATAACTAAAATCTACTCAGCCACAAATTAAAAATGCTATAACTGAAGTGCAAACCAAATGGATGCCATAAAAATGAGGATGGACAAAGCAAAGGAACAAATCAGTACTACAGAAGATAAATTATGGAAAATAAAGAAGCTAAAAAGAGGAGGAAAACAAAGGTAATGGATCATGAAGGTAGATTTAGGGAACTCAGAGACTGATTAAAATGGAAAAACATTCATATAATAGGAGTCCCAGAAGATGAAAATAGAGGAAAAGGGGCAGAAGGTTTATTTGAGCAAATTATAGCTGAAAACTTCCCTAATCTTGGGAAGGATACAGACATCAAAACCCAAGAAGCACAGAATACCTCCATTAAACTCAATAAAAGCTGACCATTGCCAAGGCATATCACAGTCAAATTCACAAAATATAGAGGCAATTAAAGATCCTAAAAGCAGCAAGGGAAAAAAAAGTTCTTAACCTACAAGGGAAGACAGATCAGGTTTGCAGCAGACCTATCCACAGCAACTTGGCAGGCCAGAAGAGGGTGGCAGGATATATTCAATGTGCTGAAAGGGAAAAGTATGCAGCCAAGAATACTTTATCCAGAAAGGCTATCATTCGGAATAGGAAAGAGAGTGAGTTTCTCAGACAAAAACGAAGAGAGATCATAATCACTAAACCATCCCTATAGAAATATTACGGGGGACTCTTTTAGTGTGAAAAAAGACCAAAAGCAACAAAGACTAGAAAGGAGCACAGACCATCACCAGAAACACCAACTTTACAGGTAACCCAATGACACTAAATTCATACCTTTCAATAATTGCTCTTAATGTAAATGGACTAAATGCTCCAATCAAAAGACACAGGGTATCAGAATGGATTAAAAAAAAAATCCATCTAAATGCTGTCTACAAGAGACTATTTTATTATTTTATTTTAAAGATTTTTTTGACAGAAAGTTAGTGAGAGAAGGAACACAAGCAGGGAGAGTGGGAGAGGGAGATGCAGGCTTCCCATCGAGCAGGGAGCCCAATGTGGGGCTCAATCCCATGCTAAAGGACATCAAAAGAAAGCTGGAATGGCCATACTTATATCAGACAAACTGGATTATAAAGCAGAGTGTAGAAGATAAAGAAGGGCATTTTATCATAATTAAGGGATCTATCCATCAAGAACATCTAACAATTGGAGCACCCAAATATATAAATCAATTAATAATAAACATAAAGAAAACTCATTAATAATAATACAGTAAAAGCAGAGGACTTTAACATCCCATTTACAGCAATGGACAGATAATCTAAACAGAAAACCAATAAGGAAACAATGGCTTTGAATGACACAATGGATCAGATGGACTTAAGAGATATATTCAGAGCATTTCATCTTAAAGGAGCAGAGTACACATTCTTTTTGGGTGCACATGGTACATTCTCCAGAATAGATCACATACTGGGTCACAAATCAGCCCTCAACAAGTATGAAAAGATCAAGATCATACCATGCATACTTTCAGACCACAACACTATGAAACTTGAACCACAAGAAAAAATTTGGAGAAACCTCAAATACATGGAGGTTAAAGAAAATCCTATTAAAGAATGAATGGGTTAACCAAAAAATTAAAGAAAAAATAATAATAAAAAAACACATGGAAGCAAATAAAAACATAATAGTCCAAGACCTTTGGGATGCAGTAAAGGCAGTTCCCAAGAGGGAAGTATATTGCAATACAGGCTTATCTCAAGAAGCAAGAAAAGTCTCAAATACACAACCTAACACTACACCTAATGGAGCTAGAAAAGGAACTGCAAATAAAGCCTAAAGCCAGCAGAAGAGGGAAATAATAAACATTAAAACAGAAATAAATGATACAGAAATAAACAAACAAACAAAACCCCCAGAAGGACAGATCAATGATGCTAAGAGCTGGTTCCTCAAAAGAATTAATAAAGTTCATAAGCCCCTAGCCAGACTTACCAAAAGAGAAAGGGCCCAAATAGATAAAATCACAAAGGAAAGAAGAGAGATCACAACCAATACCACAGAAATTCAAACAATTGTAAGAGAATACTATGAAAAATTATATGCCAACAAACTGGGCAATCTGGAAGAAACAGACAAATTCCTAGAAACTTACAAACTACCAAACTGAAACAGGAAGATATAGCAAATTTGAAAAGACCCATAATCAGAAAAAGATTGAATCAATAACCAAAAATCTCCCAACAAACAAAAATCCTGGGCCAGATGGCTTCCCAAGGGAACCCTACAACATTTAGAGAAGAATTTATACCGATTCTTCTCAAACGTTCAAAAAAATAGAAATGATAGGAAAACTTCCAAAGTCATTCTACGAGGCCAGCATTACTTGGATTCCAAAACCACACAAAGAACCCACTTAAAAAGGAGAATTATAGGTCAATATCCCTGATGCAGATGGATGCAAAAATTCTCAGTAAAATACTAGCAAATCAAATTCAACAGTGCATTAAAAAGTTATTCACCACAATCAAGTGGGATTTATTCCTGGACTGCAAGATTGGTTCAATATTCACAAATCAATCAATGTGATATACCACATTTATAAAAGAAAAGAAAAAAAATATGATCTTGTCAATAAATGTAGAAAAAGCATTTGATAAAATACAGCATCTATTCTTTTTTTTAGATTTTTTTATAAACATATAATGTATTTTATGCCCAGGGGTACAGGTCTGTGAGTCACCAGGTTTACACACTTCACAGCACTCACCATAGCACATACCCTCCCCAATGTCCATAACCCCACCCCTCTTCCTCCACCCTTCCCCCAGCAACCTTCAGTTTGTTTTGTGAGATTAAGAGTCACTTATGGTTTGTCTCCCTCCCAATCCCCTCTTGTTTCATTTCTTCTTCTCCTACCCCCCTAACCCCTCACGTTGCATCTCCACTTCCTCATATCAGGGAGATCATATGATAGTTGTCTTTCTCCGATTGACTTATTTCACTAAGCTTGATACCCTCTAGTTCCATCCACGTCATCGGAAATGGCAAGATTTCATTTCTTTTGATGGCTGCATAGTATTCCATTGTATATATATATATACCACATCTTCTTTATCCATTCATCTGTTGATGGACATCTTGGTTTTTTCCATAGTTTGGCTATTGTAGACATTGATGCTATAAACATTGGGGTGCACGTGAGCCTTGGGTTAACTACGTTTGTATCTTTAGGGTAAATACCCAGTAGTGTGATTGCTGGGTCATAGGGTAGTTCTATTTTCAACTTTTTGAGGAACCTCCATACAGCATCTCTTCTTGATAAAAAACCCTCAACACAGTAAGTGTAGAAGAAACATAACTCAACATCATAAAAGTCATACACAAAAGGCCCACAGCTAATACCATTCTCAGTGGGGAAAATCTGAGAGCTTTTCCTCCATGGTCAGGAACCAGACAAGAATGTCCACTCTCACCATTACTATTTAACATGGTACTGGAAGTCTTAGCCTCAACAGTCAGAAAGAAAAGAAATAAAAGATATCCAAATCAGCAAGGAAGAAGTCAAACTTTCATTATTGGCAGAAGAAATGATACTCTCTGTAGAAAATCTTAAACACTCCACCAAAGCATTGCTAGAAATAATACATGAATTCAGCGATGTTGCAGGATATGAAATCAATGTGCAGAGATCTGTTGACTTTCTATACACCAATAATGAAGCAGCAGAAAAAGAAATCAAGAATTTACTGTACTTGTTATTGCACCAAAAACAATGAGATTCCTATGAATAAACCTAACTAAAGAGGTAAAAATAGGTACTCTCAAAACTACAGAACACTTATATTAAATTAAATTAAATTAAATTAAAGAGGACACAAAAAATCAGAAAAGCATTTCATGCTCATGGGCTAGAAAAACAAACATTGTTAAAATGTCTGTACTACCCAAAGCAATCTATACAAAAAATGCAATCCCTATCAAAATACCAGCATTTTCCACAGAGCTAGAATAATCAATCCTAAAATTTGTATAGGACCACAAAAGACCCCAAATAGTTAAAAAAGACAAATTAACCTAGAGGGGATCATGATTCTGGATTTCAAGCTATATTATACAGCTGTAGTCATTAAGACAGTATGGTACTGGCAAAAAAGAGATACATTGTTCAACTAAACAGAACTGAAAACCCAGAATTGGAGCTGGACTATATGGTCAACTAATCTTCAATAAAGCAGGAAAGAATATCCAATGGAAGAAAGTCTCTTCAACAAATGGTACTGGGAAAACTGGACAGCAACATGCAGAAGAATAAAACTGGACCACTTTCTTACACCACACACAAAAGTAAATTCAAAATGGATGAAAGACCTAAATGTGAGACAGGAATCCATCAAAATCCTAGAGGAGAACACAGAAACCTCTTTGAACTCAGCTGTAGCAACTTCTTCCTAAACACATTTCCAGAGGTAGGGGAAACAAAAGCAAAAATGAACATCGAGATAAAAAGCTTCTTCACAGGGGCGCCTGGGTGGCTCAGTGGGTTAAAGCCTCTGCCTTTGGCTCAGGTCATGATCCTGGGCCCTGGGATCGAGCCCTGCATCAGGCTCTCTGCTCAGCAGGGAGCCTGCTTCCTCCTCTCTCTCTCTCTCTGCCTGCCTCTCTGCCTACTTGTGATCTCTGTCTGTCAAATAAATAAATAAACTAAAAAAAAAAAAAAGCTTCTGCACAGCAAAGGAACCAAACAACAAAACTAAAAGGCAGGCTATGAAATGGAAGAAGATATTTGCAAACAACATACCTGATACAGGGTTATTATCCAAAATCTATAAAGAACTTTTCAAACTCAATATTAAAAAAAATATGATTCAGTTAAGAAATGGGCACGGGACATGAATAGACACTTTTCCAACGAAGACATCCAGGGGGCTAACAGATGTGTGAAAAGATGCTCAACATCAGTCACCATGAGGAAATACAAATCCAAACCACAATGAGGTACCACACCACACTTGTTTGAATGGCTAAAATTAACAACAAAAGAAACAACAGTTGTTGGTGAGGATGTGGAGGAAGAGGAGACCTCTTACACTGTTGGAATATGAACAGGTGCAGCCAATGTGGAAAACAGTATGAATGTTCTTCAAAAAGTTAAAAATAGAACCACCCTATGATACAGCAATTGCACTACTAGGTATTTACGCAAAGGATATAAAAATACAGATCCACAGAAGTACATGTACATGCATCCTGATGTATTATAGCAGCATTATCACAAATAGCCAAACTACAGAAAGAGTCCAAATGTCCATCAATGGATGAATGGATAAGAAGATGTGGATAAAGAAGAATATATGTGTGTATGTGTGTGTGTGTGTGTGTGTACACATACATATTTCTCATCCATCAAAAAGAATGAAATCTTGCCATTTGCAACAACATGGGTGGAGCTACAGTGTATTATGCTAAGTGAAATCAGTCAGTCAGATAAAGACAAATACCATATGATCTCACTTATATTTGAAATTTATGAAAGAAAACAGATGAACATATGGGAAGGGAGTGGGAAGGACAGAGAGAAACCAACCATAAGATATTCTTAATGATAGGGAACAAACACGGTTGGTAGAGGGAGGTAGAGGGAGGTAGATGAGTGATAGGAATTAAAGAGGGCACTTGTGATGAGCACTGGATGTTGAGTGTTTAAGTGATGAATCACTGAGTTCTACTCCAAAAATCAATATTGCACTTTATGTTAATTAAATAAAATTTAAATTGAAAAAGAAAAATTTAATTAAGAAATAAAAAAATACAATATTCATAAGATAATGAAGGACACATGACATACATTGGTGAAAAAAGTCAATCCAGAATAATCAACACATGATGCATTCTGGTATTATTAGCAAACTTCAAAAAGGAAGGGGGAAAAAACACCACAATTGGATTTCCAAGCTAAAAGAGCAAGTCACTCACAAGGGGAAGAATGTTGGATTTTAAACAGATTTTGACAGCAACATTCTGGGTCAAAACCAAGTAACATACTTAAAATAAAGAAAATATAAGCCAAGGATTTTTATATCCAGCCAAAGTAACTTTCAGGTACAAAGATTACAGACAAAATATCATCTTTGTGCAACTCAGGGAATATTTGTCCCATGAGCCTCCTTAGGAATCTACTAGGGAAGAGCTTCAGACAACTGCAATGATTGGAGAAGACACTGATATAAAATGGCAAACATTAGTTATTTACACGTAGAGCTTTAAATGAAGAATGTAAAGTAGAGTGTATACTATAGAATATTATAATGGTATATGCTCTAAAAAGGTAGCTGAGTATAGTTATGAAAAAACAGAAATGAGAAAAAATTCTTTAACTGTCTTCAATGATTGTATCTCCAATGGTAGTTTGTTATTTTTGTTCTGAGATCATTTTGTTACCACAGAAAATGAGGACTTGGGTTATATTCTAATTTTATCACCTTGAAAGCATCTGCATTCATGATTTCTGGATTACAAGATAAAGTCTACACATCTTAGCCTGGTTTTCCATGATCTGGCTCAATAAGGACCTTCTGCTTTACCTGGATTATTTCCACAAGGAGTTTTACCTAAAAACATGCATTTCTGTACAGGATAGGCTGGTAGGATTAAGTCACATTTATTCTTATTTCTTCTATTTAAAGCATCTAGGCAAAAAATAATTGCTACATACAGCAAGACAGTGAGAAAGAGAGAATATGAACTAATCAGGCATTATGTGCTTACTGATGAAAGACAAAACATGACTCAACCTTTCTGTTTCTATTTAAGAGGTATTTTGAAATAAGCATATATTGACTTTTTACTCAACATAATAATCATTGTGTTCAATTATAATGTTTATTCTGTTTGTATTTAATGTACCTAACTGATATGGTTGGGTATAAATTTACTGTTTTCTATTTACCCTGCCTATTCTATAGTCTGTGTTTCCCTCTATTTCTCTTATTTCTGCCAGAGGCACAAGTGTCTGGGATTTAGACATAATAGCAAAAGGACTGGGGTTTTCATTGAAGTGATCTTACATTTTCTTGAATAAAAGTGGAAATCATTTGCTCCCTTTTCACTTGGGATTTTATTTTCAATTAAATCTTTCCTGATCACTGACTTTCATTAACTTGTTTGAAGGTTTTCTTCATTGTTTAATGATTATCAAACTTTCAACATATTATGATTTATTCTCCTCCATATTTTTCAAATGTTTAATGATTCATAAAGGACTTTTTTGCTGTCCCAGAATAGGTTGATATTTAAATAAAATCTTTGTGAAGTAAAAAATAAATAAATAAACCCCCCCCCCCTTTTTTTTTTAGTTTGTAAAATTCTTTGTGAAGTAGAAAGTAAATTTTTAAAACCCTGGTATTTACATTTAAGATTATATGTCTTTGTCTATGAGCATCCTTCAAGGAGGACCAACCTGAACTTTGATCTGACCGGTGTCCAAAGAGTGTGTTTGAGTGTGCAAAAAACAATGTCTTCTCTAAATGTTAGTATTTATTTCTGTTTCTGAGCATGTATTCTGTTGGTGGATCTTATGTTTGCATGTTTCCACATGTTTATGTTTGGGAATTTATATTATCTAACTTATGTGTATCAGATTGTACTTTTTGTGTTTATTTCTGTAGAGCTTAGTGGTTAAGATCAGAGAGTAAAAAGGGCACGTGATGTGAGTATATGAGCACTGGGTGTTATATTCAACTGATGAATTATTGAACACTACATCTGAAACTAATGATGTATTATATATTGGCTAATTGAATTTAAATGAAAAAAGCAAACAAAAAAAACCTCAATAAAAACATGCTGAAATGAAAAAAAGTATTAATCTAGATTCAAATCTTTGTTCCAATCATCTTAAATATCTATATGACCTTATACAAGCCACTTAACTTTTCTGAGTTCATCTTTAAAATAGTACTCCTTAATAGTAATTACTTTATGATTATTGCAATGATAATATGGAGTAACATATACAGAGTGACTGGGATGCAGTCAACATTTAATGAACACTCATTTCTATGTAATCAATTTGTTTTTCTCTGGAAAAACAATGACTTTAATTGTTTATGCTTTATATTCTTATATTTAATCATATACTGTGCCACACTTTTTTTTTTACTGGTTTATTAAATAATCATTGGATTATAAAAGTTCCTGTGGACAGGAAATTTGCTTACATGCAAAAATCTCCAGTGCTGTGCATAGTGCCAGATACAGAGCATGCAGATATTTGGAGGAGAATGTTCAATATATATGAATTAACATAGGCAGAAAAATATGACTAATTTTAATAGAATGTGTTTAGGCTACCCCTAGAGTAAACCAATTTAAGATACTGGGATTAGTGCCTAGTTTAAGACAACTGCATTCATGTATGTATGTGTTTGGTGTGTGTGTGCATGTGCCTGTGTGTAGTTTGTTTTTGTTTAAAGGCACAAAGAAGCTGCTTAAACAGTAGTACAAGTGGTGCCAAATTTCTGAGAGAATAGGTGAATTAAAGGTCTGTAAGAAACCTAAAGGTTTGTAAGATAATAGGTGAATTAAAGGTCTTGTATGTTCAGCATAGAATAAAATGTTGGGAATCTATGCTTTGTTCAACCACATGTCCACTGCTGGAAGACAGAGAAATCAGTAGGGTTTTGGCAGTCTCACTATGCTAGATGTACAAAATTAAAAACCTGAGAGGTCAAAATCCAATGAGACATTATGGGTACAAAACTGAGCTAACTGTTCCCTTAAGATACTTGCAGAATGTCTGAATCAGTGCAGGGTGAAGGGACAAAAAGCTAAGCAGAAAGTATTTGAAAAGCAGAAGGGATTTTCTGCTGTGTTGTCTAAGAAGAATTACACATAGTACGCTATGTGAGGAAAGGAGCCTATAATCATATCAGCTCTCGGTTAAAAGCCCAAAGAGCTGAAATTAAGAACTTAGAATGGTTGACCTGAACAAGGGTTTGAGCTGAGCGGTTCATCTACATATAATGCAGATTGTTTACAGTACTATAAAAATATTTTCTCTTCCTTATGATTTTAATAACATTTTCTTTTCTCTAGCTTACTTCATTGTAAGAATAAAGTATATAGTACATACACAAATGTGTTAATTGACAGTTTTATGTTATTGGTTAGACTTCTGGCCAACAGTAGGCTATCAGTAGTTAAATTTTGGGGGGTCAAAAGTTATACACAGATTTCTGTGCAAGGGGGTTGTGGAGCCTCTGAACTCTGTATTGTTTAAAGGTCAACAGTAGTTTAACTTTTTATTTTTGAATATTTAGATTTACAAAACAGTTGCAAAAAGAAAAGAGTTCTTGTATACAGGAACTTCACCCATGTTCTCAATATTAACATCTTATATAGCCACAGTTCATTTTGCAAAACAAAGAAATCAATATTAGTACAGTAATTAGCTACATTGCAGATTATACTTGGAGTATACTAGTTTTTCCAATAATGCACCTCTATTCCGGGATACAACAGAGGATACCATGATGCTTTTGGATCATTTCTCCTCAGTCTCCTCCAAACTGTGACAAGTTTCTGTTCTTCCTTGTCTCTCATGACCTGGACGGTTTGGAAGAGTACCAGTCAGGTATTATGTATAAAGCTTCTTAATTTGATTTTGTCTGATATTTTTTCATGTTTAACTAGAGTTATGGGCTCTGGGAAACAATGTCACAGAGCAGTGCCCTTCATATCGCCTGATATCAAGGAACACCGGATGTCAGCATGAGTTATCATTACTGATGTTAACCTTGACCACTTTCGGGGCGCCTGGGTGGCTCAGTGGGTTAGGCCGCTGCCTTCGGCTCAGGTCATGATCTCAGGGTCCTGGGATCGAGTCCCGCATCGGGTTCTCTGCTCAGCGGGGAGCCTGCTTCCTCCTCTCTCTCTCTCTCTGCCTGCCTCTCTGCCTACTTGTGATCTCTCTCTGTCAAATAAATAAATAAAATCTTAAAAAAAAAAAAAACCTTGACCACTTTGTAAAGGTGGTGTCTGCCAGATTTCTCAAGTTACAATTTCTCCTTTCTATGCTCTCTTCAACAGAAACAAATCACTAAGTCTAGCTCACACTGGAGGGAGGAAGAATTAAGCTCTACCTCATGGAAGGGGCCATATCCACAACTATTATTTACAAATCTCCTATAAGGAAGATGTGTCCATTCTCCTCCTCAGTCATTCATTGTTTCACTTATATCAATATGTACTCATGGACTTTATTTTATTCTTTGGGTTATAATCCAAATATTGCTATTTGTTGCTCAAATTATTCCAGCAATGGCCATTGGGACTTCAGATTGGCTCCTATATTCTTTTGATATAACCCTGTCCTCCTCACTCCCCTTTCCTTTTTTTTTTAAGTGATTCTTCACTTTCCATGCTATAAGATGTTCTTCTGTCCTAATCTGTTTTTTGTCTTCCCCAGCCCCAGAATCAGCTACTGCTCCAAGAGTCCTGGCAACTTTTACTGAATACAGGTATTTAGAAACCAAGATCTGGGAGCTGGGTGTGCTCATTGCTACTGGATTGTCATTCCTTTTAGGCCCTTCTGGAGGACAAAAGTAGGAAATACTGATGTGTACTAACCCAAATACACTCATATCTGTATTTGAGTCAATCTATCTGTATGCATATTAAAATAAACATGAATTAAACTGTTACTTTAGACACTAAAATCATAGGTTCACCTTGTTTGTCAAATGTCTTTTCTCACAGTGAAAAACCTGGTTGTATTTATCTTTACTTGTTTGTTCAACTCTCATATAATGTAAAGTATTCTTAGAATTGCTAATCCATACCCCTGTATGAAACACACTTAGCTATTAGAGCAGGGGTTGGCAAACTTTAACTCCCATGGTAATTCTGGCCCTTTTGTAAGGTCTGATATGTAAAAGTAATTTTTATCTTTACATTTAAAAGATGGGAGGAAAGGTTTCATGAAAATAACATGAAATTCACATTTTAGTGCACATGGATATAGTTTACTTGGAATACAGACATACTAATCTGTTTACCTATTGTATATGTCTGCTTTACTGCTATAACAGCAGAGCTGAGTAGTATGACAGGGACCCTATGGCACAATAAACATTTACTCTTGGGGCACCTAGGTGGCTCAGTTGTTAAGCGTCTGCCTTCAGCTCAGGTCATGATCCCGGGGTCCCAGGGTCCTGGGGTCCCGGAATCGAGCCTCACATTGGGCTCCCCACTCAGCGGGAAGCCTGCTTCTCCCTGTCCCCTCCTTCCCTGCTTGTGTTCCCTCTCTCTCTCTGTCAAATAAATAAATAAAATATTAAAAAAAAAATTTACTCTCTGGCTCGTTGCATAAAATGTTTGCAAATCCCTGCAAAAGAATATAGTGATTAAATAGTTCTTTTTGTCTTTATCCTCACAGTATCAACCAAAATCCTATACTCCAAAGTTATTTAGGTAAGCTAATTTATAGCCATATCTTGTATTTTTAGGACTTTTAGATAATTTGGTATAATCTGCATTAAATCCTCAGAAGCCCAAACATCACACTTGATGTTTTTTCTTTTATTTTTCATTCAGTAAAGTTCTCTCTCTCTGATGTACATTTCCGGCAGTTTTTCAAAGAAAAGTCACATGTTAACAACTTCAGTACCTAGCAGCTCCAACACCCTAAAAATCTCTCTGTGAGCCTGGTTTCTTTGTAGTCAACTTCTCATGCCTCTCCTATACTTTGCTATTTCAGCAATGTCATATAAATAAAATCATACAATATGTAGCTTTGGAGTTCTAACTTCTTTCATTTAGCAAACTGAATTTAAGACTAACCATGTTGTTGTATGAATTTATAAGCCCACATTTAAAAAAAAAAGGTGTATTATTTTAGAGAGGGGGGAGGGACAAGCAGAAAGGGAGAGAGACAATATCAAAAAGATTCCTCACTGAGTACAGAGCCTGATGCGGGGTTTGATCCCATGACCTTGAGGATCATGCCCTGAACCAATATCAAGAGTTGGACACTTAACTGACAGCCACCCAGTACCCTTATAGCTCACTCCTTTTCACTGCTGAGTTATAGTCCATTTAATGGCTATACCATTGTTTGACCTTCATTTGTCTTTGAAGAGTATATTGGTTGCATCTAATTTTGGGCAATTAAAAATATACTTACTATAAACATTCATGTACAGGTTTTTCTGTGAACATAAGTTTTCAGTTCATTTGGGTAAATACTTAAAAGCAGGATTGCTGGGTTTTATGATAAGTGTATTTAACCTTATACAAAACTGCCAAGCTGTCGTGTGGCTATAATCATTGGGCTTTCCCACCAGCACTGAATGAGAATTCCTATTGCTCCATATCCTCCATATCCTCCTTTTTTTTGGGGTTTTGTTTCTGTTTAACAATTCTAATAGGTAGCAGTGATATCTCATTGCTGTTTTAATTTGCATTTCTTTTTTTATTTTTATTTTTTTAAAGATTTTATTTATTTATTTGACAGAGAGAGATCACAAGCAGGCAGAGAGGCAGACAGAGAGAGGAGGAAGCAGGCTCTCCGCAGAGCAGAGAGCCCGATGCGGGGCTCGATCCCATGATGCTGGGACCTGAGACCTGGGACCTCTGGGACCTGAGCTGAAGGCAGAGGCTTTAACCCACTGAGCCACCCAGGCGCCCCTAATTTGCATTTCTATAATGATTATTGTGCATCTTTTCATGTTTATGTGGTGAAATGTCTGTTCAGATATATTGCCCATTTTTATTTGGGTTATTTTCTTGCAACTGAGTTTGAAAAGGATTTTTTTAAAAATTCTGGATAAAAATCCTTAATTATATTTGTGATTTGAAAATATTTTCATCCAGACTATGACTTGTCATTCTATTCTTTTAATATTATCTTTCAGAGAACGAAAATTTTTATTTTTAATCAAGTTCACTTTATCAATTTTTTTATGGATCATGGGTTTGCTGTCCTATCTTAAAAGTAATTTACAAATATAAATAGATTTTTCTACTATGTTTTAGGTCTATGATCTATTTTTAAATGTGCATTTTTAAAACTCCAGAACCATGCATTGAAAAGACAACAAATGCAAAGTCTTTAGTTGACTTTGTACTTTTGTCAAAACTCAGTAGACAGTATTGATGTGGGTCTATCTCTGGGGTATCTATTCTATTTCTTTGACATATGTGTCTACTGTTTAGTCAACAACACAATGTCTTCATTGTTGTGCTTTATAGTAAGTGTTAAAATTAGGCAGAGGGTCCTCCAACTTTGTTCATTTTCAGATTGTTTTTGTTTTTTCAATTTCCTTTGTTCCTCCCATATACATTTTAGAATCAGCTTGTCAATTTCTATTAAAAAGTTTGATAGGGTTTTAATTATGATTGAACTGAATCTAGAGATCAGATTGGGGAAAACTGCCATCTTCATATGGAGTCCTCCAATCTGTGAACATGGTGTAGTTTTTCATTTAGTTCTATCTTCTTTGATTGCTTCCAACAGCATTTTGTAGTTCTCAGAATGCAAATGCTGCACATATTTTGTTAGGATTATACCTAAGGACTTCATTATCAGGTGCTACTGTAACTGGTTTGGATTTCCTAATCTAAAATTCCAACTATTCATTTCAGATATATAGGAAAAAATTGACTTTATTCATATTTTATGACCTTGCTAGCCTCACTTATTAGTTCCAGCAGCCTTTCTGGAGCTCCTGTGGAATTCTCTGCAAAATCATATCCTCTACAAATATAAGGTATTTTTTTCTTATTTTCCAATCTGTATCCCTTTTATTTCTTTTTCTTATCTTCCTGCATTGTCTAAAACTCCCAGTATGATGTTAAAGGAATGTTAAGAGAGGGCATCCTTGTTTCTGAATTTAGGGGAAAATATTCACTCTTTCACCATTAAGTATAAAGTGTTAGCTGTAGGTTTTCAAAGACGCTCTTCATTAGATTGATAACGTTCCCTTCTACCTGAATTTTACTAAGAATGTTTATCAAGGGGGCGCCTGGGTGGCTCAGTGGGTTAAGCCGCTGCCTTCAGCTCAGGTCATGATCTCAGGGTCCTGGGATCGAGTGCTGCATCGGGCTCTCTGCTCTGGCAGGGAGCCTGCTTCCTCCCCTCTCTCTCTGCCTGCCTCTCTGTCTACTTGTGATTTCTCTCTGTCAAATAAATAAATAAAATCTTAAAAAAAAAAAGAATGTTTATCAAGAATAGAGTTTGATTTTGTTAGATACTTGTTCTGTGCTTATTGAAATGACATACAGAAGAAATATGTTTTTTCTTATTTAACCCATCAGTAAGATGAACTTATATTGCATTTCTAGAAGGAGACCACTTGATTATGATATACTTTCATTTTTATGAACTGATGGATTTGATTTGCTAGTGTGTTGTTGAGATTTCTGCATATATGTTCATTAGGGATTCTGGTCTGTATTTTTCTTTTCTTTTTATGTCATAGTCTGATATTAGGGAAAATACTGATTTCATAAAAGGTTTTCCTTTTACTTTCTGTCTGGTAAGACAGAAATCTTCTTAAAGATTTGGTAGAATTCACCAGAGAAACCATCCGGGTCTGGTGTTTTCTTTTACGTAAGATTCTTAACTTCAAATTCAATTTCTCTAATAGATATACAACTGCTGAGATTATCATTTTCTTCTTGAGTTAGTTTTGGTACTTTATGTCTTTCAAAAAATTCTTGAAAAGTTATGTCTTTCATAAAATTTCAAATAGTTTTAACATCAATATAAACACAAGACAGGATTAGCAGATTAGAGGACATTTCTAACGAAAGTATCCAAATTAGGGAGGGAAAAAATAATTAAAAGTATCTTAAAAAAAGCACAAGATACATATGAGTCTAAAAATCTAAAAAATCTTTTTTTTTTTAAAAGATCTTATTTATTTATATGACAGACAGAGATCACAAGTAGGCACAGAAGCAGGCAGAGGGAGAGGAGGAAGCAGGCTCCCTGCTGAGCAGAGCACCTGATATGGGGCTTGATTCCAGGACCCTGGGATCATGAACTGAGCTGAAGGCAGAGGCTTTAACTCCCTGAGCCACCCAGGTGCCCCTAAAAAATCTTCTATAAGTCTAAACATCTAATGTAAGTATAACTGGGAGTTCCAGAAAAACAGGCAATGGGGCATAAGAATGCTTTAAAGAAAGAATGGCTACAGGTTTTCCAAAACTAATGGAAAATATCAACCTACAAATTTAGGAAGCTCTGAAAACTTAACATAGAATCAATCCAAGAATGCCAAATGTAGGTATATAATAGTAAAATTACTAGACACAAAGTTGAGGAGTAAATCTTAAATACAACAGAGAGGGGGAAAATCCCCATATTACCTCAAAGGTGTAAATAGCTTGCTTTCTAAGACATACAAAAAAAGCGAGAAGACAATGGAATAGCTTCTTTAAAACACCAAAGAAAATAACTACCAACCAACCAACTACCAACCAACCAACCATTTATTTATATCCAATAAAATCAACCCCCATAAAATTAAAACCAAGATGTTTTCAAACAAAATCAGAATTGATAGCCAGGAGAATATCATAAAAGAAGTATTAAAGGCAGAAGGAAAATGACTGTAGAATCCATATGGGAACATGGAATTGCAGGAAAGAAAGAAGAATAATAGAAAGGCTAAATAAGGGGCTAATATGAATAAACATTACTATATAAATAAAATTAATTTCTTGTGTGTTTTATATATGTAGACTTAAAATACATGACAAAAATGTGCAAAAAAGGGGGCAGGTTAAAAAGGGTTAAATAATTTAGGGCCCCATTATAAGGGAGAGGTCAATGAAAAAATAATTTGTCATGAATACATGTTGAAATCTGTAGAGCAACGAATAACAGAAAAGTTAAAAATAAATAACAAATAAAAAGGTAAGTAAGTTATAAAAAATACTAATCCAAACCAAAGCCACATCAATTTATATAGAAGTTCAAGATTTTAATTCTTCAAAAAAACCTTGTGCTACTCATAAGATATGCACTTCAAATATATTGATAAAAACAAAAAGTGGAAAAATATATACCATGCCAAGACTAGCCAAAAGGAAGACTAGCCAAAAGAAAGCCATTGTAACTCTATAAATATCAGATCAAACATATTGTCACACAGGAATATTGCTAGAAAGGAAGAGATGAAGAACCTTCATAATAAAAGGTTCATACCACAGTCTGAAATCTGTATCCCACCAATGACATAGCTCCAAATATGTAAAATTAACATAACTAGAAAGAAATCTTGAGGCTTAAACCTTCGTTGGAACTTGATACCTTTCTATCATGATACAGAAAAAATAATTTTCATCAGATCATATATTTAAATGGGAAAGAAAGCCTTTAGAGGAAAATACAGGAGACAGTCTTGAAGTACACAAAATTTCTAAAAATGTTAACAATAAACCATAATGAATTGAATTCATTAGGATTAAGAATTTTACATCAAAGACGTCATTAAGAGAATAAAAAGGCAAGGCACAGAGTGAAAAAAGACAATTACAAAAGATATAATTAAAAATTCATGTCAAGGGTCTATATGGAACTCAACAAAAAAAACCAAAAGGAGACAATTCAGTACAAAAATTGGTAAATGACTTGAACAAGTACTCACAAAAGAGAATAGCCAAAGGCCAAGAATTATACTCATTAGTCATCAGGAAATAGCAAACTGGAACTATCATATGATAAACTACTTCTTACTTACCCAAAGTGCAAAATGAAAACACAAACAGGCACAAGTACACGTGCACACACACACACACACACACACACACACCAATCAAGTAATGGTAAGGATGTGAAGCAAGTATAACTCTCACACCCAGGTTGTTAAAATCACTTGAAAAATTCTTTGACAGCACCTTCTAAAGCTGCTTCTAAAGCATACACTATGACTGGGCAATTGCAAATGGGAAGAATACATAGACACCCAAATAAGAATACATACATACCCCAATAAGAAGAATACAATGATACCCAAAGTATGCATAAAATGCTTATAGCAGGTCTATAATAGCCCAAACCAGAAACAACCTGAATATCCATCAACAGAGGAATAAATAAGTCAGCAGTAGTATTTTCATATAATAAAATACCATATAGCAGCAAAAGTGAAGAACTATTGTTAAATATAATGTCTGTAGTACAAAGAAGTCTGAATTGTGAAGTCAAAGTGAAACAAGTCAGAGAAAAAAGTACATACCATAGGATTTCATTTATATAAAGATTAAAACACACAACACTAATCTTGCTATTAAAAGTTAGGAGAAGGTTTATCTTTGGAGTGAAAGTAGCTGAGAGACAAGAGAAGTTTCTGCAGAGCTGATATTTTTTTTTCTTGACTTGGTAGATGGTTTACACAGGACTGTGCTGATTTTATTGCAATTCATAAAGTTGTTACTTATGGTTTGTATCTTTTCCATATGTATACTGTACTTTGAAAACAAGCTTAATTTAAAGACAGTAGGCATATAGAAACTTAAAACTGTACAAAATGATAGAATGTCACATAATCCAGTCACATCATTAGGACCAAGCCTAGTACCCAACAGGACACTCATGATAAATGATTGTTTCTTAAACTACTGAATGAAACAAACGAAAAAAGCAAACACAAAAAGAATAACACTGTAATTATTCCCCAGCTGTCCTTCATAAATGTTTATTTGCCTTACCCAGAAAATATTCTCATATTGATGTTCTCTAGTATTAAACCCAGTAAACCTGATCTGCTCTTTTCCTCTTTTAAATTTTTAATTAACACAAAAATCAATTCAGAAACTGCTTCAAAATAATTGTATCTCACCCCATGTCCCCTTGTTCTACCATTTAGAATAAAAACTATTTGTGGGAAATGGAATTTATACTAGGCCACAAAACAAGTCTCCACACTTTGAAGGCTATGAAATAATTATCATAAAGTCACTACTTACTGACTATGAGATAATTATTCGTAACATTGTTTAGAGTTCAGATGATGTCAAACATTTCACATAATGACTCAGGTCAAGCAGGAAGTTAGAGATGTTGCCTTTAGCAAAACCCCTGACTTCCGTCGAATGGAGGTTGTATCTTTTTTTCTTCTCTTTCCAGTGATTAACTATTACAGGCTTTAAGCATCTTCACTGGTTTTCTTGCCCAATTAGAAAAGGCCTTCAAGAGAAAATTTTAGAAACTAACATATAAATGTCTTTGATGAGCCTGATGTGATTTCAAGACATTTTTTACCCGGTCATGGATCTCATCGCAGTTTGAAGGTGAACACCAATCAGAATGGAATCTGTGGGCATAAAAAACAAAGGTGACTTGTAGCCAGAGGGAGAGAAAAATAAATCTTTTCAAATGCCAGACACAGAAAGTCATTTTCCCCTTATCCTTGTGTGATAACACAGAAAGATTAAAATGGCATATTTTCTTCATTGAGACCAAGGATGAGAGGCAGATGTAAAATCAGGCACTGGTTCTCTGCAGAAGTATTGAGTCTTCATAATATGTGTAATTAGTAGTCTTAATAAAGTTTGGTGTGAATCAGGGAGAGCATACCTATATATCTGACCATTTAATTACTTCCTTACATAAGTCTTCAGAATTTATCAAGAAATAAAGATACAGATGTTCAGATTAGAACAATAATTCCAAGTATAGTGTCTTTAAAATTAGTTCTTATTTTCCAGTAATTTAATCCCACTTTCTTAAATTATGTGGGAAAAATTCCTTTCTGTATACAGAAAAATAAAACTAGTTTTATGAAATGAAGCAAAATGTTTAAATAGATGAAAATATTTAGAATCCAAACATGTTCTTACTCTTTCATAATACAGAGGAACATAAAAATTGAATAATCCCCTCTTAGCACAGATATCACTCCCCTGTCTCTTCTGTGTGTGTGTGTGTGTGTGTGTTTAAAGTGAATACTGAAAAACAGGAAAGGAAAATGTGGCTTTTATTAAAATCTGAGTTTTGGAATTACAGAAGAAATAATGCAACCATTCTTCTTTCTAATGTCCTTCCCAAACTCAAAACTGGCATTAGTTTAACTAAGCTAGTTTATATTTACCTTATACAAGGAATAATGAATATTCATATCTCCAGGTCCACCTGATTATAATTCATCTATATCAAACGTTATTGATAATTCCTTTAAAAAGGAATGGGTACTAAAATGCTAAGTGCCTTACATCTTTGCCTTTTTTTCTCCCAGCTTGTTCTTGCAAAGTTATAAATTTATATGTTTATACAAAGTATAAACTATTAAGCAGGAAAAATGATTTATATGATCTGTTTCAAAGAATGCTATCAATAATGGATGATCAACTATATCTAAATTTTAATATCCTACATTTGTAAAAGGAAGTGTTACTGCATCTACACAAATATATTGTCTGACTTTGTCATTTGCTATATACGTAACCCATTTTGAAAATCTGAGATCCAAATATGCAGTTCCAAGAGGATCCCTTCAGGATACTATTCAAGGATCCACTAGTCTGTGCTGTGGTATAAGAAATGACTACCTAACTACATTTAACTTCATTTACAAAATTCAAAACCATAAGCATGATTAAAAGGAATATCAGCTTCTTTTTAATTAGATTTGCTAGTATTTCTAAGTCTGATTTTAGTAATAACTCTATAGCCTAATACAAATGATAAACCATAATATTAATATTTATACTTGGAGGAGAACACTGTTTCTGAAATGTAACACTTATAATAAAAATTGCAACCATTTTATGTGTGTTAAATCTATTGGAGATATTTTTTTAAATGGGCTTAAAGCAAAAAGCACCTTCCCTATAAATAAAGAAGTTCATTTGCTTACAGTCACTAATAGAGTTTTTGAAAGTCTGTATATTCACATACATGATTAAGGAGTCAACATTTTACAGTAATCTTAGAGGAAAACTTATTTCATCTTAATGAATAATTACCAAGATAATCTCCTATAGCTATATATTCTGTCACACTCCTAATTTTGCTGGGGACGTACAATCTACATTTACATCAGCTTAAATTGTGTACTGATTCCACTGGATTTTATAAACAACCTATAAGTATACTGCTCAGTGACCTAAAAAGTCATATCAGAGAACGTCTTATATTTAAAGGTGTGGTACTGTGTGTGCTAAAAAGGATGAAATGTTTTTCTTCCTAGTAATATGTCCTATAGACATTTTAATTTCTTTGATAAGTAAATCTGAATATTTTTTGGAACATACTCTCAAAGTAGAGGTGTTCTTCTTTAGTGAAAGTAGAAAGGTTTATCCATCCTAAGGCATACCCCAATATAAATTTATTAACTTATTTAGATGAATTTAAAACTACAATGTCATTATATTCTTTTATTTTAGAAGCACCTTAACCTTCCTCAAGTGATAGGTGAAATGGTCATGTTTAAGATTAGAGCTATTCATTTCCTTCTAGAAAAGAATTATATCTATTACTAACCATCATGATAAATGTACAAATGCCACTCATTACTAGAAGCCATCACTTCCACTGGAATGTGAAAAAGGGACAGTTGACTTTAGCTCACCTCAGTGAAGACTCTTTGAGTATAGCCTCAATGAAGAATTTTATCAAATTGGGAAGACAGGCTTCAGGAGCTGGGACAAAATTACAGGTAAGGATAAAATAACATGGGACTAAAATTCATACTGTACTACAGTGGTAGACAACTGGAGAACTGTGCAAAATAGAAGAATGTTTATAAAATGTTTATAAAATGTTTATAAAAACATATCCAAGGAGATACGAGTAAAAAGTTTCTTGAAAATCTACAGAGGTGGCAAAGAACCTAATGAATAAAATCACAAGTGCTTAATTCTAAAAGTACAGAAAAAGAGAGTAGCACTGACCGCACATCTGAACAGACATGGAAATTAAAGAAAGTCCCCTGACAACTGAGACACAAGTTACCAGACTTCAGCAGGAAAATCTCTCTTCAAAAGTCTCTCTTGAACTTTAAAGCCTACAGAAACATAAATATGTATCTCTCTCTGTAAATACAGAGATACATCTTTTAATCTATCTGTCCTATCTATGAACTCCATGATACCTCAGGCAGGATTCTATTGGCCTAGAAGCAACATTAATCAAAATTCCCCATCTCAGGGTTAGGGTCTCCAGCAGACCTCCATACATCCATCTGAATGCTTATAGGGCAAAGAAAGAAAACAGACAAATCTATCTCTTCCGAATAGAGATGCTTTAATACAGCTTCCAAACTGATACACTCTTGCTCAGATCATCAGTTTTGAGATGAACTTTCTGACAGACTATACATTTAGTTTGAATTTTGTCAATTATGTCCGACGGTTGTAATAAGCCGTACAAATTTAGTGTGTTACATTAGCTTTTTTATACCATCTGTAAAGACAGATTTTATTTCCATTTGTTGATAGCATTTCTCTTAGGTGTTCAAATTTCTATAAAATTTTTTAACTAAAGTTTTTTTTTTTAATTTATGACAACTCTGTTTTCTACATTACTATTAGTGAGTGAGGCAAGGAATTTCCAACTTGAACTTAACAATGACAAAAACCAATGAAAAAAAAAAAAAACCAATGAAGAGGAATTATTTCTTTCACATTCAGTTGTAACAAGTGTCTAACTTTGGTTGCCCAAGGTTTTTTAGAAGGACGGCTGGAATCTTTACATGGTTAAGATTTCCTGGGGAGTTGCGGGAGGGTTGTTTGAGGAAATCAGGTACCATATACCAACGATATATGGCATCATCATTACCACTAAAAGGAAAGTATAACCTATGCTATTTTTATGCATTAGTGATATTCATATGTTAAATCCCTATGAGTCTCTTGAAAACAAACCAACGTGTACTATTTTTCACTTTCATGAATTACAGTATTTAAAGATTTTATTTATTTATTTATTTGAGAGACAGAGAGAGGGAGAGAGACAGCATGAGAGGGGAGAGGTCAGAGGGAGAAGCAGACTCCCTGCCAAGCAGGAAGCCCGAAGTGGTATTTGATCCTGGGACTCCAAGATCATGACCTGAGCCGAAGTCAGTCGCTTAACCAACTTAGCCACCCAGGCGCCCCTGAATTACAGTATTTAATTAGGGTTTAAGTGACTCTAATTAATAAACTCGCCAATAATTAATAAACTTACTTCAAGAGGACTGGGTTGGGGAGGAGTATCTAGTACCATATAATATGTATTATGTCATGTTCTAAACAAAAATTAAGCCCTTTAATAAAAGATCGAATTATACTTGTATGAATAATCATTTCACATACATAATTGCTGTCTTGTCTTTTCTAATGATGATTATTCAAAAAAATTAGTACAGAAAGAGAGACTAAGCTTTACCTTTCCCTGAGAGAAGCTCGATTTAACACAGGGCTGGGAGAATGCTTTGGCATCGTTGAGGGTGCTGAATGGACGAGTAAGGTCCTTGCTGAATGCTGGGGCTTGCTACATGACCGTGAGCTTAAGTACTCATCACACCTTTCCAAAGACTCATCAAAGTCTCTTCCATGGGGTGTCCTGATAACCTGTTTAAAAAATATTTGTATACACACAATAAATGTGGTAATATTATACATACACACAACCTGAGAACATTTTTAAGAGTTAAAAAAAAAGTATAATGTCATAGCTGTACTTGAAGGTAAATTTCAGAATGTAGCAGTCATCATTATCATTGTAAGAGTAAATACTGAATATATCTGGATTGTTCATTCTACATGTCTAAAATTTATAAAACCTTATCAATTCCAAGGGCCTTTGAGTAGTAGTGGGGTAAAGGTAGGGGTGTACATATAAAACAAAGCACAATACACAGAAACTAATTATAGCCCAGTTTAGCGATGAGGTCAATCAGAACAGAATTCCACCCCAATACTCATACATTGATTCATTTGTTCTGGGAACAAATGAGTAAGTCAGGACCGAAAAATTAATTCCTACCCTTACTATGTGGAACTTCGATTCTAATAAAATTTACATTCCACTAAGAATATAGTTTTAAAAACACACACATACCAAGGTAAATAAGTAAAATATATAGTATGCCTAAGGATGGTAAGTAGCATGAGAAGAAAATAAAGCAGGGAAGGGGATAAGAAATGCTGATAGGTGGTGTGGGAGGGGTATAGAAGGAAGGAGTTGCAATTTTAAATAGGATAATCAATGGGGACCTCACAGAGAAAGAGAATATCTTAGTAAAGATCTAAGGAGTAAAGGCCTGAAGACCTTAGGAAAGAACACAAGACGTAAGTCATGGGGACATCTATAGGAAGATCATTCCAAATGAGGGAAAAAAAAAAATTAAAGACCCTGTGAGGTGGGGTGGAGAGCATGGCCTGGTATATTAGAAATAGCAAAGAAACCAACAACACTGAACTAAATAGTAGGCAGTGAAGTTAAAAAGGTAGATTTAAAGGATTTAGGCTTCTATGTTGTGACTGTTTTTTGTTTTTGTTTTTGTTTTTAAATGAGTTCTCCCTGGCTACTGTGTTAAGAATTGTCTACAGAGGTGCCAAGGGCAGAGGCAGGGAAATCAGCTTGGAACTGATTACAATAAAATATGGAAAAGGATGTTGGACTGTATCAGAGTGATAAAGGAGGTGAAATGTGATTAGACTCAAAAGGCATTTGAAAGATAGAGCCAACAGGATTTGCTGATGGACTGGATGTCAAAGATAACACCAGTCTTTCAGCCTAATCAACCTGAAGAGTTGAGTTCGTATGACTTAGTTATGCCCTTCCACCTGGAAGGATGTTAAGAGTCTGTCTTTTGGACATGTTGAGCTTCACATATTAATTTATTAATCACAACACAGAGGAGTAGAATTCAGGAGAAGAGCCCAGAATAAAAATACAGGGAACTGCATGGTATCACCATGGAAGAGAGCATAAATAGAAAGAAGAAAACATCTGAAGACAGAGTCCTAGGAATACTCTGAGAGGCTGAGAAGGTAAGAAGGAAACATGAGACTAAGAAGTGACCAGGGAAGAAGGAGAAGAAACAGGAGAATGTGTTGTCAGTTGAGAGAAAGCGTTTCAAGTAGGAGGAGTAACTGAGTTAAATACCTCTGATAAATCAAATTAGAAAGGACTACAAATAGACCTTTGTATTTTAGCAATTGGAAGGTTATCATCAGTAACATCAGCAAGAGTAGCACTGATGGAGTGATGGGAGTGATAATCTGTGGAGTTGAGTTCGAGAGAGAATGAGAGAGGGGAACTGCATTCATTTAATAAACATCTAACCTCCAGCCACTATTTTAAGTATTGGGACAATGGCATTGAACACAACAGAGTCCCTGCCTTTATGAGTCAATGTCCTAGAAGTATTACTTGGTAAATATCTGACCTTAAAGGAGGTCAATTTGATCTTTAGAAAAGCCAACTAATCTTTCACAGACTCATTTCCCTCATATGTAAAATAGGGTTAATAACAGCTATCTTATAGCTACTATAAGATATATATATCTTATAGATCATCTACAATTTAAAGTATTTTATAGAATACCTAGGTATATGAATTAGTTATACAATAAATGTAAGTCCTTTATTATTGAACTACCAGTCCAATACAACTTTTGCTTCAATACTACCACAATTTTCACTGTTTTCCAGAATTATAGCAACATATGATGAGTCAGCAGTGAGCTGAATCAAGCTTTCAATCCTAGAACAAAATAGCATGTAATTCAAATGGCTCAGTTACAGTCCCAAATAACTGATCAAGAAATATATGATGTAGACTGAATAAAAAAATCGAAAATTGTTCCACTGTTAGCTGTTCACAGAGATGAAGTAAAAGCACAGTGAATGTCAAAAAAAAAAAAAAAAAAAAAAACAAAAAAAACCAAGGGTAAAAAAAGTTAAAAAAAAAAAAAAAAAAAAAAAGAAAATAAAAAAAAAAAAAAAAAAAAAAAGATCAAAGAAATCCATGGTAAACAAATGTTAAGAGTATATATAAGAGAGACAGGAAAGAAAGAAAAAGTGCTGTAATACTGTTTCTAGAGTTATATCCAAATATGAGCTCCTTGGCTTATGCTAGAGAGATTGTGTTCTCTTTGTTAATTTCTTTTTTTTTTTTTTTAAGATTTTACTTATATATTTGAGAGAGAGAGAGAGAGTGTGTGCATGCCATAACTCAATACTATTCAACATTTATTAAGCATATTTTATGTAAAAAGTATTGAACATGGTAGAAGACACAGATAAATACACAATATATTTTTGATAAAAATAAATATCACAGACAAAACCTCAAAGAAGTTACAATCCATGACGGCAGGCATGAACAAACAAGTACTGACAAAACAAAGAGGAAGCAAATTAGAACTAAAGAGGTCTATAACAAGTAACTGTGCAATGGGATCACCGCCAGGATGTAGACTTTGCGTGGAATTAGAGTAAATATTTGTACTGTAATGTTTTATATCTAAACAGAGGACTGAAATGTATAATGAGGGGGTGAGTCTTTGATAAGAATCCATTTCAAACTTTCAGTCTTAAACCTTAGCTTAAGAAACATTTCCATAGCTCTTATGAGTTTTCCATAGGGTACTTATTCACTTCAGAAATCAAATGGAATATTAATGTTTTTGGCTCATTACAGAAGAGTTCCTTTCCTGGATGATTCCTCAAGAACACTGGCTTACAGTCCAAAGACTTGGGTTCAAATCCCTGCCTGAGCAGGTCATTTCCCCTCCAAGTTTTTCCTTATCTATAAACCAGGCAAATGATCTCCCAGGTTTGCCACAAAAATGTGGTAAGACTAGTGAAAACACAAAGCAGAGGGTGTAGCTCATGAGACAGAATAATATTTATGTCCTCTGTTTATAGCAATCTTCATGTTTCAGCATAAAGTTCTTTTTTTTTTTACATTTATGGAAATTATCCTTTAAATGCCGAGACCTCAAATATGTAACAATTTCAAAATGTTAAAGTGTATCAAGATAAAAAATTTAGTATTTTTGACCCAATCTAAAACTGTTGTAAATAGAAAAGCTTCATATATAAAATTAATTGTAATTTCATAAATGTAATGATGGAAATGACACACTTTTTAAACTTGTGATATTTAAAGGTCTGGTTATACTATATTCATGAAATGAGATTCCTGTAAAGTTGTTTACATGATAATCTGATAAGTTAAATCATATTAATGGCTATAACATTTATATATATATATATTTTTAAAGATTTTATTTATTTATTTGATAGAGAGACTGAGAGAGAGCACAAGTAGGAAGAGTGACAGGCAGAGGGAGAGGGAGAAGCAGGCTCTCCGCTGAGCAGGGAGCCCAATGTGGAACTCGATCCCAGGACCCTGAGATCATGACCTGAGCTGAAGGCAGAGGCTTAACCACCTGAGTCACCCAGACGCCCCATAACATTTTATATTTATAGGAACTTCAAGATCCAATTAATAGAAGGAAGAATTAACTACTAAGTATAATGGGAAACAGGAAATTCACTTATCCATCAAGTATCTGTTGAAAGTTACTTAGTGCCTGGTAGTCAACAACATGCTCTAAAACTTCTCCTTTGTTGTGGGGCATAAAAATTTAAGAAATAAATAAAAATAATTCTAACGGAATTAGCTGGGAAGTAGTTGAGAATAAGGAGTGCAGGAAAAAAGTTCAGTATAGGTATTGCTTTGATGATAAGAAAGTACAGTTCTCATCCAAAGAGAGAGAAGCAGGGACACCTGGTGGCATAGTCAGTTAGGCTCCAACTTTTGGTTTCAGGTCATGATCTCAGGGTCATGAGATCAAGCCCCACACTCAGTGGGGAGCCTACTTGGGATCCTCTCTCTCCTCCACCAGCTCCCCTCCCTGATTGTGCTCCCTCCCAAATAAATAAATCCCCCCCCCCCCCCCCCCCCGCAAAGAAGAAGAAGAAGAAGAAGAAGAAGAAGACAGAAACAGATATTGGTAACTAAGAGCAGTTTCTCCGTTTTGCCAAGAAAATTCCTTAGTGAATCCTATTTCAAGTAAGTAATCAATTCCTATCTTATTTAGTTTAAAAATCCTTACGCTCAACTATCTGGTTTGGTTTTAGTAAGATGTACTTCCTTTATACTGGAGGATTCAGAAGAAATTCTAAAATAATGCAATGAAAGTGATAAGTCATTCCTTAAATAGATCAATCCTTGTGTGTATGTGTGTGTATGTGTGTGTGTGTGTGTGTGTGTCCCATCTTAGACCACTGTTCTATGCATTTATATAAATAACTTGTTTCATCCCCACAACAGTCTTATGGGGTAGATATTTTAATCTTCTGTACTTCATAGCAGAGGAAACTGAAGCAAAGTAGAATAGCTACCAAGTAAGGGGGTCTCAGGCCAGTGACATACGAGAGACCTACGGCAGATCTCCCAAGTGGAAAACTCCCAGAGCCCAAGCCCCTCAGGATGCCTAAAAGGAAGGTCTCACAGAAGATGGTCTCACAATCTGATTTACTAACAACCCAAAATATAGAGCTCAGGAACAAACTGTCCTCAAAGAAAAAAGACATCTCCAATTAATTTTATGATGCAATCATAATAATGCTACCAAATCACTAATGGATAGCAGAAGGGTAATTACAGAGCACCCTTACTAGAAGCCATCTATGGACAAAATGTTAAATAAAATATTAAAAAATTAAATTTAGTAACATTAAAGAAAAAGAACATAACGTGACCAGATTGGGTTTACTCAAAGTATACAAGGATAGGCTAGTATTAGAAAATCTATTAATCAACTCAATAGATGCTGCAAAAAAGGCGTTTGATAATATTCAACATCCATTTATAATCAAAAAAACATTCTTTGCAAACAGGGAATTTCAAAAAGAACTTTGTTAACTTGTTAAAGGATATTTAACAAAAATCTACTGCAAATAACATTCAAAGGTGTGAAACCTTAGACATGATCCTATCAAAGACAGGATCAAGACAAGAAGGCACACTGTATTAGGCTATGTTGCAGTAGCAAATTAAGTTTGAAAATCAGTGGCTTAACATAATAAAGGTTCATTTCCCCCTGTGCTTTACAGTAATAGAGGTTAGCAAGAGAAATTACACTTCACAAAACTGTCCAAGGACTGTTTTGATGAGGCACTCTGAACAACTTATGGCTGTCTGATCCAGAACATGAGGCCTCATTATCACTGCAATGAGAGAGAGTTCATACCCATTCATTTACGCTTCACCCTGGAAGGGATCCACGTAATTTTCCTTCATAGCCCAGAGAGAGTAGGCCCTATATACCCGAAAGACGGCTTGAAAGGATGGAAGAGGACATGAATAACAAATAAGCAATAAATGTCTCTGTCACATCCACTATTACTGCTTTTACTGAACATCGTATTGAAGATTCTAATCAGTTAAGACAGAGAAATAATTTCAATAGCAGAAATAAAATTCATTATTTGCAGATGATTATTTGCAGTTTCTTCTATTAAAAAATTCAAGAATAACTATGATAAGAATGTTATACAAAAATCAACTTCAAACTTATATATCAATAAAATACACAAAAAGGTAATTTTACATAAAATATTCTTTACAGTAGGAACCAAAACTATAAGGTTTCTAGGAATAGATCTAACAAAAAATGTGCAACACACTGATGGCAAAGCATTTATAACTTTAGTGAGCCACATGAGAACTGAGACCACCTGCATTCACATGGTATAACTATCAGAACAGAGAAATGAGGCCCACTTACCTGAACATGACTTGACCATGAATTTAAGGAAATTCTTGCCCCCCAAAATTATGTTACAAACCAGTAAATAACCATCATTTGCTTCAGGACATTCCCATAAGTCATTTACCTGAAAGCAGTCTGCTCAATTATCAATCAACTTCCTTCTCGAAACAATAGATTCTTAATCTGGGCAAACAATTCCCTTCTCAGGACAGATCATTGAAATGGACAAATCCTTCCTTATCAAATAAACTGTTCACTTGTCAAGACTTGCTTTAAGACCCCAATCTTTGTGTCCATTAATCCTAAACTTTTTTTTTAATTTTTTATTTATTTATTTATTTGACAGACAGAGATCATAAGCAGGCAGAGAGGCAGCAGAGAGGAGGAAGCAGGCTCCCTGCTGAGCAGAGAGCCTGACACGGGGCTGGATCCCAGGACCCTGAGATCATGACCTGAGCCGAAGGCAGTGGCTTAACCCACTGAGCCACCCAGGTGCCCCAATCCTAAACTTTTATATCACAAACTTTGTCAATTAGATTCCCTCAGTAAAAGCCCTACCTTGAAACACTGGAGTTCAGACCCCAAAACCCTATAAGTACCTGCCCTTAACCCTCCTCCCCTTTCAGAGACACTACTCCAACTGTCAAGGTGATGGCTTTCCCTTACTGCATTATGTCACAAACCCAGTTTTGCTTGGTATCAACAGACTATTCAGTTATTGTGCTGGACTTCTGGTGATTTGGCAGTAGACAATCCTAGAAGCCCATTAAGATATTAATAGATATACCCTTGCTACCACAGTGAAGACCTTCAATATAGAAACTTTATTTTTCTGAGACTTCTCGAGCTTCCCTCCTGGGAGTTTCTCTGACCACATAGTGAGGTGAGTGAATCTTGGTGTTGAGGCTGGGCTCTGACTTCCTTTTGCTCAACTTCCCAAATGCTTGCTTTGTCTTCAAGGAATGCAGAACCTTTAGTAATCTTTTCATTATGTGATCAGGTCTGAAAACTCATATCCCCAGTGGAAGTCTGTCTTTCATTAACAATACTTATATGTCTCTATCTTTGTCATTTCTTTTTGTGAGTCTTTAAGAGGAAGGTCATGGGAAAATGAACAAAACATTAAGCTACTAAATCCATCCTCCAGTCAGGCCCATGGGTGAACAGGCCACATCACAATCCTTTTTTTACTATAAAACTGACCTGTGTCACTTGTCAAAATATCATGAAAATGTCTTTAGGTTTTTTTTCTTGTTTTCTCCTTGGGAAAACATACCTTTAGGAGAAATTGCTCGCATACCTTCCATCTTCCTAGAACTATGGATGTGTCAGGTCTCCCATTGGAGACAACAAGGGGCCGGAGGCACAAAGTATGCAAGCAACCCACTGGCCAATATTGCCAGACTCCTGTGTTTGCCTCCCTTTAGGTCTGTAGCCCCTCCAAGTTAGATTCAAGTTGTTACAATTACACTATAATTTTAACCATACAGTTACTGTTGTAAGCATCATAATTTCAGCAATGTCTATGCAAAGAAATCCTTCTGCTATCAGGATGGCAAGCCTGGCAGGATTCAGCATTGCTGCAGACTGACAATTGCTCTTTACCTTCTAGTTCTTCCTTTTCCAAGTATCCCATTTTCTCAGCTATCCTGTTCCTACTCTAACAGAGTATATTAGAAATGGGGTTCAGGTAGGGTGGGAATATGAGAGAGGGGAAAGAGTATGTCAACTCACAGGTCACCCAATGCAGGTCTGATGGACTGGCCCTCCATCACCCAAAGATCCTGGCCTTCAAGCTAGACTCAAGTAATTGCATGGAAGCTCCCCCCGGCCAAGGTTTTATTTATTTATTTGAGAGAGTGAGAAGGGGAGAGAGCATGACAGGGGAGAGGTCAGAGGGAGAAACGAACTCCCTCCTGAGCAGGGAGCCAGATGCAGGACTCGATCCCCGGACTCCAGGATCATGACTTGAGCCAAAGGCAGATGCTTAACCAACGGAGCCACACAGGTGCCCCTGCATGGAACTTTGAGTGGTCTTTCTTGAGGAGGACATGAGTATGTTCTATGTGAGGGAAGAAAGGTATGCAGAGATATTTTGTGTCCAGGGGGGCAGACTGTCAGAAACGGTTAGCTGTCCCCTAAAATTTGTGTTCCCTCTTATGTGGTTGGTATAAGATGAACGGGATCAGCGGCCTAACCAGGTTTCTACTTGCTGGCCACTCTTCCTCCTGTGCTTCTAGATATGTGACCAGTTCTTGTCAATGGAATATAAGATGTGACTTAGGTCACAGCCAGGCTTTTAAGAAACAGATGCACTGTGTTGTTAATGACAAATACACTTACATTTCATTAAGACACTGAAATAGTAAAGTTTCAGAACTTCTAGCATTACATTGAATGAGTTAAAAATCCAGAAGTAGAAATACAGACATGACCTGGAGAAGGATAGTGATGACACCATGGGAACAGTGTGTAAGTTCAGGAGCAGCAGGAACAACTAAGTGGTAGGGAATAAAAAATCCAAGCAGAAAACTCTGACCTTGATGTGATATTTATTCATAAATTCAAACAATATGTAAGTGTCCACCAGACACCTATATGCCTGATAGCAAGTGAGGATAAAATGAACAAAACATTACACTTACTTTCAGGGGTTTAGGAAGATACATTAAATCCATATTCTTCTAAGTCCAAGAGGCACCCAGTGTAATAAAGCGATGCTTAGGCATTCGAGGATGCTAAGAGTGATGTAAGGCTACTCAAAATCAACCATATATTCCACACATATATCATAACTTTGCCTAAAGCCAGGTCTGCTTCTCCACTTCCACTAAGGTGGTTTCCTATCCCTTTCAAAGAAATATAAGAACTTTCCGGCTTGAGAGTTCTCATAAAATTCATTTTCCCCAAATAGTTTAGAAGTAATGGATAAAGAAGTGGAAGCAATGTTCATTTGAATGTCTAGCAGTAAAAAGAAGGAGAAAGAGAGGATGATAAAGATAGGGCGATGCAGACTGAGAGGTATGCTCTTTTTCAGGAGCTCTGTAGAATTTGTTTTCTGTCATTTAAGATGGGAATAAAAATTATTGTTTAATTATAAGGCTACATGTAATCCAGTGATATAATCCATATGAAAAGCTTTAAAACTGGAACCCATTATATACATTTAACTTGATTTTTATTATTATGTTTGTGGTCAAAAGAGATGGAGCCAATAAATAAATAAAGGCAAAGAAGGTGTTAATGTTATTAAGAAGGCAGAGTAGAAGGAAAAAGAAAGTGGAAATTAACAGAAAGACTGAAGTAGAGATGAAGATAATGGAGGATAATTCCATCCACAACTGACTGATATGTTCTCTGACAAAGTAGAATATGACATTATGTATGGAAAATGAGAAGGAGAAGAAGTGGAACTTAGGTTGGACTGTGTGTTACAGAATCAACAAGAGAACAAAATGATCAATAGCACTGAAGGCAAATTTGAAGCTAGAAAGGATATCTTTATCAAGACTCAGGTAAAATGGGTTCTATTAATCCTTTCAGAAATACTCTGTTATTAGATATATATCCATTCATTTACTCATACACTGATTACATATGGCATCGTTGATTTTTTCAACCTTCACTCCCAAAGTCCCTGCAATGGACTAAACTGTGTCTCTGGATAATTCATATGTTGAAGTCCTAACTCCCACTTAACTGCATTTGGAGTAAGGATTTAAGGTTAAATGAGGTCTTTGGGGTGAGGTCCTAATCTGAAAGGGTTACTGTTCTTAGATACCAGAGCTTGCACTCTCATGCACTCCTGTCTCTCTGCCATGTAGGACATGGTGAAAAGGCAGCTGTCTGCAAGCTAGGAAGAGAGCTGTCACCAGGTACCAAACTGGCTGGCACCCTGATCTTGTACTTCATAGCCTCCAGAATTGTGATAAAATAAATTTCTCTTATTTAAATCACCCAGTCTATGATATATATTATGGTAGCCCAAACTAAGACAGTTCTCATTTAAAAACAAATATTTTGTATTGCCTTCATTTATATCTTGAAATGAAATGTATCAAAAATCAACAAATTGTCTTAACTGTAGTATAAAGAGAAATTAATGGAACATGACCTAAAATATGTACTTTAATACATAAATGCTCAAGCATGACTATTCTAGAAAACATAGTGGATGCTTACAGTCACTTACATAAATAGTTTGGAGTTTTAAAATGTAAGAAGATCATAAGCCATTCCGTACAAGAAAACCAGGAAAATAAATGAGCTGCCCTATACTTCATCACAGTGTAATACTATACCACATATTTTTAACAAAACAAAGGTATAAGCTTTATAAAATACTTGTATCCCTATAATATGTATCTCAAAACAATGTAAAGGTACCTGTGTTTTATGTAGAGTTAGAATTGTTCTAATAACTATGAACATGTTTTTCACCTCCATTATGGTTGGTGAGACAGCTAAAAACCATGTGGGACATAAAAATTCCTCACCGTTTGGCATTGTCCCACTATTACAGAATATCTAGCATCCCTTATTATAAAATATCAAGAGTACTTCCCCTAAATTACTGTAATAATGGTACCTGTTAAATGCCACCTCGACAATCTCCACTGAGATGGTACACTCTACTGAGTGGTACAATCTCCACTGAGAACCCATATACTAAATGAATGCCTACGACACAGGCATATTGGAACTACATTGGAGAGAAGAAGTCAATGATTCAGGGGAGTAATGGTAGAAGTGAAAAGAATATGGGGTTATGTACATTGGGGAGGGTATGTGCTTTGGTGAGTGCTGTGAAGTGTGTAAACCTGGCGATTCACACACCTGTACCCCTGGGGATAAAAATATATGTTTATAAAAAATAAAAAATTAAAAAAAAAGAAGTGAAAAGAATACAAGAATTTATGAGAACAGTTGGGTTATAAGGCTTCCAAGGTAAAGAGAGTTGAGTTTGGTCAAAAGAATAGATAATGATCAAACAGCTACAAATCTTAAAAGGGGAGGCAGCAGATATAGAGATAAGAAGATATAAGAAAAATAGAAAAGTAAGGATGTTAAAAAGCCTTTATCCCTCAGTACTACCCTCTACTCAAACGAAACTACTTGTTTCTCTTTTCTCTTTTCTCCCAGGACCCTGTATATATATATAAATCCTAAGACTTTTTTACATTGCTTTCTTTCTCTTGTCTATGCAAAATATATTTCTGAACAGGATTCAAGCAAAGTCCTTTTCCAGAAATTTTTTTGTAAGCACTCCCACCTTTATGACTTTTTTTTACTTGTAGAAATCCTAGTGTTCTATTCCCTGAATATTTATTAGCCAGCTACTATGTGCCTATAAGAACGTTCATTCTTTCCATAGAGAAGCTAGCAGTCTTCAATGCTATATATGCATTTCAATGAAAATCTACCCCTTGAATATAAAAATAATCCTGTGAGTTTACTTACCACCTACTGCTTTAACAAGGATAGTATGAATGATCAACTTCACTCTAACCCTAAAAGTGAAGAATCCAGAAATGATAGTGGGAGACAATTAAAGTTCAGTTCTTTCAAAGAATTCAAGTGGGAAAGAAGACTGTACACTTATCTTTAAATGGACCAGCCAACATAGAGCTGGATTACAGTCACTCTAATAAGATAAAGATTAGTAGCTTATAAACTTTATCCCTGTCTCTCCATTCTGTATTTTTATATATTTGGTTTACTTGTTTTCTCTTAACAACCCACTCAGGGCACCTGGGTGGCCCAGTTGGTTAAGCGTATGACTCTTGGTTTTGGCTCAGGTCATGCTGGGGTTGGGCTCTACACTCAAGGCAGTCTGTCTGAGATTCTCTCTCCCTTTCCCCTGCCCCTCCCACTTGTTCTATCTTTCTCTCTCTCTTAAATAAATCTTAAAAAAAAATTGTTCAATACACATATATTAGGAATCCACACCATATATCAGCTAATATTCTAGGTACTAGCAATTATCAATAAGCAGATCAGTAAGGTCCCTACCACCCTGGAACTTAGAGATTAGGAAAACAAGCATATTTTAAACAAAGATGCAAATAAAGATGAAAATAAATACATGATTATAAAAATCATGAAGCATAACTTGAGGGAAATGTACAAAGACAGGCTTATCCTTTAGGTAGACCAAATGAGGGTGGCTACCCTGCAAGATAAGGAATATTATGCTTTTTGACCTATGTGTGTACACATGCATATATATTACACACACCAGTGTGCTTTTATGTGTGTGTGTGTGTAATACATTCCACATAATAGGACAGATCTGCAACAGGTGAATTATGCCAAGCACACACTCTTGCAGCAGCAGCCTTAAACAAGGGCACAGCCATATACACACACTATGCAAGAGACAGTTCCACCAATACCAATGCTATACTCATAGTCTATGCTAGTGGTTCTCAAACGCCAATCCTTGGATAGATGGCAAGAGAGCTGCATCAGAATCACCTGGAAATGTGTTAAAAATTTAAAAATTCCAGTCTCCTTTCTCAACAATTTCAATTTAGTACCTGGAATGAATTTTTTAAAAAGTTCCACCTAGATGATTCTGATACTCTGTTAGATTTGAGTTCTCAGTCATACATTGCCTTGATTCATTACTTAACTGTCCCATACTTCCTTTATCATGCCCAAAAGCATGGCAAAGTACTCAAACTATGCTGTTCTGTGCTAGTAAACACAGAATAGATTGTCTTCAAGTAAATAAGCAAAGGTATTACAAGGAAAGCTATGATTTTGTTTTTGTTTTGTTTTCTCAAATACACTGACACACCTTATCAAAAAGCTTTCACTTAGGAACAGAAAAGACAAACTCTGAGATGATACTTATCAAAATGGAGGACACAAACTATTAGTGGTATGGCACATAATTTATTATGGTATCCAAAGTTATTTTGGATGATATACAGGATTATTTTACATGGCACATGGACATAGACTAAATAACACTGAATTACAAAAGAAAACTGATATTATCTTTTCAATTCTCTTTCAGTCAGAAACCTTCAGTTAGCTATTGGTATGTTTCCTACACCTCTCTATCGTTGCTTATCTCATTTTAAGAAATAGAGAGCATGCCTCAGAGCTTTTGGAAAACAACCTAGCCAGAACTTTGTAACATTGTTTTATTTATCTAGCCAGAACTTTGTAACATTGTTTTGTTTTCACTGTATCCTTTTGAGCAATCATCCATTTAAAGCATAAGATACTGATTTTTCATTTATAGTAGTGAGGTAAATAAAAAGTGAATTTAAAGAAAACAGCACAAATTACATGCAGATATTCTAAAAATTATAAGGATGGTCTATGAATGAAGTTGAGAAATAGTACTGTGCAAGTTATTACTAAAAGTAGCCACCAATTTCTCTGGTCTATGTCTCTCTTTCACACACAAATACACAAACACATTCAAAAAGTAATTAACCTAAACGAATAATCAAAAGCCACAAATTGCTGTACAAAGACATTCAATAAGAAGTCTGTTCTATCACTTGACATTGTAGCCAAAATAATGATATTCTATGATATGACAATATTGTTTGTCCATTTTCTTGACTAAATGATTACAATAATCTCTGACCATATATATAAGAAATGTACATTTATGTGCATTATGGCTTTTATGTGAAAGCCAGGACAATTATCATTCTGTGATTTATACTTACATACCTTATAATCCTTGGGTCTGTAGCAGCCAAGATGAGCATGATCTGAAAAAGGATGTACAAAAGAATTAAATTATAGATATTTCATATCAAAAAGAAGAAAATTTGGTTTCATCTTTGATTTTTGCTACAATTTCTATGTTTATTTGTTTATAATTTCTTTGATTTCTATGATTATAATTTCATACAGCAGTATTCAAAAGTATCTTAAAATCCTTCAACAATGCCATATGAGTAAAGATGATACACAGTAAGCTAAAATCTGTATCCATTCTTCAGTAATTAGGTGATTACACAAATACTATTTTCATTGGAGTTAGAGATATCAGAATATAGACCAGAATAATTTTTTTGTTGTTAAATCAATTCACCTACATGGAATGGATAATCTTTAGTAGATAAACCAGTTTATGATGAAATATAATTTGAATATATGTATTTGATAGGTATTGCCAAACTGCAAGTGTTCCCATTCTTGGGAGTCTACACTACAGTCAAGTGAGTATAATGGCAAGAGGACCAGCTTTAGAGTGTGGTAGCACAAGTGCACAGACCTTGTGACAAATACATCCATAATACAGTTCAGTCACTAGCACCTCCTGTATAACTTTGAACTTATTATTTAACCTTTCTAAGTCTCATATTCATCTGTCTCATGTATTTCTTTCATAAATTGTTTTAAATACTATATCGAGTATTACATGTGAGGCAATAAAATAAATAAAATAAATAAACTAACTTCATCATCAACATCATTAGTCTCAAGTTCTAAGTCAAACAAGCCTAAATGCAATTTCTGATTCCACCAATTATCAAATATATTACTTTGGTCAAGTTATATAAGTAATCCGTGTTTCATTCCTCATTTTAAAAGTATGAAGACAATGCCTACTTTGCCTCGGAGAGTCATAGTAATGATTAAATTATACCGCTTATGAAAGTTCCTAGCACAGTATCTCTAACAAAGTGGATCATAAAACTATTCTAACTCTCTCCTGGGATAAAGACCACTATATTGCAGATGCGGGTTTTGGGTTTTCCTCATTACTTAAAGAAGTCAACACTTAAGTATTATAATCTCTGTATATTGACATTCAAGCAAATCAGAACCATAATTTGCAATTCCACTTCCTTACACATTCTAGTCAAAAGCATTCTAACATTCTATATTTTATTTTACCAAACCACCTTATTAAACAAAAAAAAGAAATGATTATATATAGAGAGACCTAGGATAGTCAATAGTCAGTCAATTAAATAGCTTTCTTTTAAGGCACAAGATCTTGTTTGTTTACCAAGTGTCCTTTTTTTTAATTTTAATTTTTTATTTTTTATAAACATATATTTTTATCCCCAGGGGTACAGGTGTGTGAATCGCCAGGTTTACACACTTCACAGCACTCACCAAAGCACATACCCTCCCCAATGTCCATAACCCCACCCCACTTCTCCCAACCCCCTTCCCCCCAGCAACCCTCAATTTGTTTTGTGAGATTAAGAGTCACTTATGGTTTGTCTCCCTCCCAATCCCATCTGGTTTCATTTATTTTTCTCCTACCCACTTAAGCCCTCATGTTGCATCACTACTTCCTCATATCAGGGAGATCATATGATAGTTGTCTTTCTCTGCTTGACTTATTTTGCTAAGCACGATACGCTCTAGTTCCATCCAGTTGTCGCAAATGGCAAGATTTCATTTCTTTTGATGGCTGCATAGTATTCCATTGTGTATATATACCACCTCTTCTTTATCCATTCATCTGTTGATGGACATCTAGGTTCTTTCCATAGTTTGGCTATTGTGGACATTGCTGCTATAAACATTCGGGTGCACGTGCCCCTTCGGATCACTACATTTCTATCTTTAGAGTCAATACCCAGTAGTGTGATTGCTGGGTCATAGGGCAGTTCCATTTTCAACATTTTGAGGAACCTCCATGCTGTTTTCCAGAGTGGTTGCACCAGCTGGCATTCCCACCAACAGTGTAGGAGAGTTCCCCTTTCTCCGCATCCTCGCCAGCGTCTGTCATTTCCTGACTTGTTGATTTTAGCCATTCTGACTGGTGTGAGGTGATATCTCATTGTGGTTTTGATTTGTATTTCCCTGATGCAGAGTGATATGGAGCACTTTTTCATGTGTCTGTTGGCCATCTGGATGTCTTTGCAGAAATGTCTGTTCATGTCCTCTGCCCATTTCTTGATTGGATTATTTGTTCTTTGGGTGTTGAGTTTGCTAAGTTCTTTATAGATTTTGGACACTAGTCCTTTATCTGATATGTCGTTTGCAAATATCTTCTCCCATTCTGTCAGTTGTCTTTTGGTTTTGTTCACTGTTTCCTTTGCTGTGCAAAAGCTTTTGATCTTGATAAAATCCCAATAGTTCATTTTTGCCCTTGTTTCCCTTGCCTTTGGCGATGTTCCTAGGAAGATGTTGCTGCAGCTGAGGTCGAAGAGGTTGCTGCCTGTGTTCTCCTCAAGGATTTTGATGGATTCCTTTCTCACATTGAGGTCCTTCATCCATTTTGAGTCTATTTGTTTACCAAGTGTCTTGAACCATTACAGTGACTAGCTGAAACATTAATGTCTTGCACACAAGGCCAACTTTACGCTTTAAGTCAGTAAGACTCAACTTACTTCAAGTGCTTTTCAAAATTAAAAATAAAAATAGATCCCAGCTCAACTTCTCTTCCATAAAGTCTAATAATGTATAGCTGGCCACAGCAGCAGAAATAAAAGAATGATATGGACATAATGAACCTAATTCTCCACACGTGCTAACTTTGAAAATTAAGGTAATAATTTCTGTACTTGGTATATATCCTTTCTGGCAGCTAATGTAATATTAAAATTATCAGTATATTAAAACTCCAGTATGTCTTCTGCTTTCCACAAACCATTTATAAATCTACCCTAACAGAGACAGATTTATAATTTTCTTTTATTTTTAGAGATCCAGCTGTTAACTGAGGTTCCCGACGCTTGCACTTCATCACCTTTACTGATAATTACCCACTAACCTCACACTAACTGTATTCTAAAAGCAGGAGATAAAGGAGATAAAAGTCATGGCCCATGCTTGTGAAATGCTTGTAATTTACCTTGGTTAAGTTACACAAAGTTGAATAACAGCAGCATAAAAGAAGAGGCTAAGCGAGAATGGTACAGGCAATTAATGTTATTTTAAAAAGTCATATCAGAGATTAATCTCTCAAGGTTGAAGTCAATCAGAGAAAACTTCCTAAGGAGGAGAAAGCTAACCTGAGCATTAATGGATGGGTCACACTTAAGAGAAGTATGAAGAACAATCTGAGGGGTTTGAAGTGGCGGGGGGTGGGAGGTAGTGGGTATTATAGAGGGCACAGATTGCATGGAGCACTGGGTGTGGTGCAAAAATAATGAATACTGTTATGCTGAAAATAAATAAAAAATAAATTTAAAAAAAAGAGAGAAATATGAAGAAAAATTAGAGCTAATTCAGACTGTGCATGTATATATGTGTTTGTGACCTTGATCACCTTTGACTTTACTTCTTTAAACCTCATGTTTCTTGATCTGTAAAATGGAGATAAATAATAGTATCTAAAATTCTTTTTTTTTTCTTAAAGATTTTATTTATTTATTTGACACAGAGAGAGAAAGAGAGATCACAAATAGTCAGAGGCAGGCAGAGAGAAAGGAAAGCAGGCTCCCCACCGAGCAGAGAGCCCAATGTGGGACTTGATCCCAGGACCCTGAGATCATGACCTGAGCTGAAGGCAGAGGCTTTAACCCACTGAGCCACCCAGGCGCCTATAAAATTCTTGATTATTGTTAAGTAACCAATGAATATTAGTACTTAGAATCAAGGCCAGCAGAAAACACATTCAATAAATGTTAGCTATTTCCTGGTTCTCTAATAACCTCATGAAATAGAATAGGTGTTATGAATTGAATGTTGGTCTCCTCCCAAAATTCCTATGTTGAAGTCCTAACCCCCATAGTGATGGGACATTTGAGTAGTAATCAGGATTAGATGAGGTCATGCAGGCAGGACCCTCATGATGGAAAGAGCATCTTTCTAAGAAAAGACAGCAGACAGCTTGCACATGAATATGTGCTCACACACTCTCCCTCTCTCTCTAAAGCTGTGTATACAAAGATGAGGTCATGTGAGCATACAGGGAGATGGCAGCTTTCTACAACTCAAGAGAGGAGATCTCAGAATGAAACCTACTTTGCTAGCACCTCGATTTGGGGCTTCCTAGCCTCTAGAATTGTGAGAAAAATAAACATCCCCTGTTTAAGTCCCCTGTCTATGGTATTTTGCTGTGGCAGCGTGAGCAGACTGGTAGAACACATAAGATGAGTAGGTATTTCTGCTTTACATTTCAGGAAGCTGACCTCCTCTATTGTCCAAAAGTAATGGAACTAAGGTCTTTGATTATTTCACACAAGAGAATCAAAATGCCTTTAGTCTCAAAAATGACATCACATTCTGGATTTGTTAACAAAATGGATGTGATATATAATCAGATTAGTCAGGTATCAAGTAGTGACTAACTGTATGTGTTAAAAACAAATGTGGTGGGGTGCCTGGGTGGCTCAGTGGGTTAAAGCCTCTTCCTTTGGCTCAGGTCATGATCCCAGGGTCCTGGGATTGAGCCCCACACATCGGGCTCTCTGCTTGGCAGAGAGCCTGCTTCCCCTTCTCTCTCTCTGCCTGCCTTTCTGCCTAGTTGTGATCTCTCTCTCTCTGTGTCAAATAAATAAATAAAATCTTGTAAAAACAAACAAACAAACAAATGTGTTAATCAGTCATCAAAATATTTCCATAGCAACCATCTAATATAGAAACAAAGATCCACTTTGTACAAAGGTCACCATTTCTGCTGGGAGTATTCTGATAACTTAGAGCCTTTGCATCCTTCCTCTCTCCACAGTGGACCCTCACCCACCAGGCTCAAATATGACTCAGTCCTAAAGGGCCAGTCCTGACTTTAACCAAGAAGGGCTTAAGAAACTTTAATCTAAAACTTAGCATCCCTGTATTAGCTCATCCTTTCTATCAAAATAATTCTTGAGCTCCATTCTGATGATTACAGCCAATATGTGTTCCCTATGAATCAATTCATATTCTGGCAACCTCTACAGTATTCCACCTGGAAGGGTACTGTTATCTTCTTTTTTTTCATGGTTTCAAGGAATTGAACCCCATTCTGGTAGTGAGTGCTACTACTATTGCAAAACATCCCTACTGATGAATGTGTGTACCTACAAAACTTCAAAGAGTATTCCCCCTGGAGTCCTTTATCAGCAATTATCCTATTACTATTTTAATGCCCACATAACATCCTAAGGTTGGCCTCTGCTCTCCTGTGAATCTTCGTGGAGCACACAGCCATGTATTTGTTATATGCCAGTCCCTGTAACTGGAAGCAAAGCTAAGATGCCCAGCTTTATGAAATAAAACCAGGGTTTAATATCTCTTAGGGGATCCCACCTTCTAAAAAGGAAAGACATATAACATGTGTTTTCTGTCTCTTGATCACTTTTGATACCTTCACCAGAAACTGGTTACTCTGACCTCTGATGTTTTCATCTTTCTTATTTCTATTGCTTTCTGAAATCTCATCAGCAAAAGACTCAGACTTTCCCCATTTTTGTGTGAAGTTTAGCAAACAGCAAACTTATCAGTGGCTGAAGAATTATGATCATGAAAAGATAAACTAATGTCTAATAAGCACATGAAAAAACATTCAATTCCCTTAGTCAAATGTAAATTAAAGTTTAAATTAAAGATGTAAATTAAATTAAATTAAAATGTAATTTCATTCATTAATTAATTAAATGTAAACTTAATTAATTAAATGTAAATTAAATTAAAGATGTAAATTAAAGTGAGACAGGACTGCCTATCCACTAGAATGGTTAAAAAAAGGCAATAATAACAAGTGTTGTCAAAGATGTGGAGAAACTAGACCATCATACATTGTTGGTGGGAATGTAAAATGTCAGAGCCATGTTGGAAAACAACTGGCAATTTTTTAAAAAGTTAAATACAGATTTATCATATGAACTGGTAATTCCATTCCCAGGTATCAAAAAATAAATAAATAAAGACATGTATCTATGCAAAGACTCCAATGAAAATGCTCAAAGTAGCACCATTCATAATGGCCAAAAGTGGAAGCAACCCAGGGACTCAAGGTGAGAATATAGATTTATTGCAAATGGGTATGAGAAAATTCCTTTGGATGATAAAAATATTCTTAGAATGGATTGTGGAGATTTTATAACTGTGCAAATTTACTTAAAATCATTCAGTTGTGTACTCAGAATAGGTGAATTTTATGATATATAAATTACAGCTTACTAAAGTTGATAAAAATGTTTAATTAATAATAAAAAATGAAGAAACTAAAAAAGGGATACCTAAAATGATAGTTTAGCTGCCCACTGCTCTGTGAGATGAGGCACACATTTAAATAAAAGCTGAAACAAGATATCTTGCTAGTAAGTATACATATAAAATGACTATTTGCTATTTTACTCAGAATAGTAAAATGTTACCATTTATTATCCTCTATTCCAGTAATGACATACTAGCTTTCAGAATATAATTTCCAATTTATTTTACTTTACAAACAATAACCACCAAACAAAGAGGTTAGTTGAAGCTCATAAAAAGATTACAATCTTAGGTGGAAATGAAACTCATAAAAGAATCTTCAAAATGAAGAGAATAAGAGAAGATTCCTTCAAAGAGGAGACAGAATCTAACATCTTTTCATATTCTAAGCAAATAAAAAAGGGGCCAGGATGATGCCCTCAATTTCCTCCTCAAAAATACCAATGGTCGGATAAAGCTTATAAACATTCTTGTAACGCAAGACATGCTGGATCTCTTCAAAAGGACTGCACAAATTACAATTAGAATTATATACTATGGAAATTCCAGATAAAGATAACGTGCTTGAAAAACTTGTCTTAAAAAAAAAAAATACATGTAAGTGGAAATAGAGTAAGTGGGAAGAGTGGTGGGAGGAAGGAAGTTGGGGCAAGAAACCCTGGACCCCAGACCAACCAGGACTGTTCTGGAACTCTCCAACAAGCCACTTAACCTGTCTAGGCCTCTGTCATTTTTCCTGATCAAATATAGTTAAATTCATCCTCATGCTATTATTATGATGACTAAAATAGTCAATGGTGGTGAAATGGTATCCTATAAAAATTTAATTTTTAGGTAGGATAATTTGGCAAGAAAAGGTTTAAGAATTTCCATTAAAGTCACTAATGAAAATTCACTCTATCATAAGAAATTCCCATATGCATTTTAATAGCTGTTGAGACCCTAAAGCACAACCACCCAATGGCTAGACAAAAAAGGCAGTCAAATGATAGGAACATTAAAGTAGAGAAATGAGATGGAAAAACTCTTTACAGTAGAAGGGCAAGTAATAAATGTACAAAGAATAAGGGAATTTTAAAAATCACTATTTGGCAAACTTTACAGCAATAAATTGTTTTAAGCAAGAATCATCAATGTATGCTAAAGGAGTCAAAGTCGAGGTGACAGGATATAATAGTCTTAAAATATCTCCCCATTAATTACAAAGGGAAGAGATAGCACCTTTATGATGCAGAAACCTAGCAGACCCCATCTTAATTAAAGAGCAAATGAGTATCACCAGTAACAAAGAAGTATCACATGCTTTCTGACATGTTGCACTGAGAGTAACACATCACATCTGTTGTATTCTGGGGGGAAATGAATAATCTAAATTAAATCATGAGGGAAAATCAAGCAAACCCAAATTGAGGGACATTCAACCGAATTAACTGGCCTATGCTCTTCAAAATCATCAGTGTCAAACACAAAGATAGATTAGGGAACTGATCCATTTTAAAGAAATCTAAAGTGTTCTGCAGTTCCTCAAGTACGAATCCTTTACCTTTAACTTGAGGAACTACAGAACACTTATTAAAGAAATTGAAGAAAACACAAAAAGATGGAAGACCATTCAATGCTCATGGATCAGAAGAATACACATTGTGGTGCAAAAACAATGAATACTGTTATGCTGAAAAGAAATAAAAAATAAATAAATTTTAAAAATATGTCTATACTGCCTAAAGCAATCTATACTTTTAATGCCATCCTGAACCAAAATTCCACTGGCATTTTTCAAAGAGCTGGAAAATACAATCATAAATTGGTATGGAACCAGAAGAGAACCTGAATTGCTAAGGAAATGTTGGAAAAGAAAAACAAAACTGGGGACATCACATTGCCGGATCTCAAGCTTTACTATGAAGCTGTGATCACCGAGACAGCATAGTACTGGCATAGAAACAGACACATAGACCAGTGAAACAGAGTAGAGAGACCAAATATGGACCCTCAACTCTATGGCCAAATAATCTTTGACAAAGTAGGAAAAAACATACAGTGGAAAAAGGATAGTCTCTTCAATAAATGGTGCTGGAAAAATTGGACAGCAATGTGTAGAAGAATGAAACTTGACCATTCTCTTACACTATACACAAAGATAAACTCGAAATGGATAAAAGACTTCAATGTGAGGCAGGAATCCATCAGAATCCTAGAGAAGAACATAGGCAGTAATCTTGAGAGCCACAGCAACTTCTTTCAAGATATGTCTCCAAAGGCAAAGGAAACAAAAGTAAAAATGAACTTTTGGGACTTCATCGAGATCAAAACCTTCTGTACAGCAAAGGAAACAGTCAACGAAACAAAGAGGTAACCCAGGGAATGGGAGAAGAGATTCACAAATGACACTATAGACAAAGGGCTGCCATCCAAGGTCTATGAACTGCTCAAACTCAACACACACACAAGGCAGATAATCATGTCAAAAAATGGGCAGAAGACATGAACAGACACTTCTCCAAAAAGACATACAACCGGCTAATAGACACATGAAAAAATGTTCATCATCACTAGCCATCAGGGAGATTCAAATCAAAACAACATTGAGATACCACCTTACACCAGTCAGAATGGTCAAAATTAAAAAGAGAGTAAAAAACAAGTGTTGGAGAGGATGTGGAGAAAGGGGAACCCTTCTACAATGCTGGTGGGAATGCAAGTTGGGGCAGCCACTTTGGAAAACAGTGTGGAGATTCCTCAAGAAATTAAAAATAGAGCTATCCTATGACCCTGCAATTGCACTATTGGGTATTTACCCCAAAGACACAGATGTAGTGAAAAGAAGGACCATCTGTACCCCAATGTTCATAGAAGCAATGACCACAGTCGCCAAACTGTGGAAAGAACCAAGATTCCCTTCAACAGATGAATGGATAAAGAAGATATGGTCCATGTATACAATGGAGTATTATGCCTCCATCAGAAAGGATGAATACCCAACTTTTGTATCAACATGTACAGGACTGGAAGAGATTATGCTGAGTGAAATATGTCAAGCAGAGAGTGTCATATGGTTTCCCTTACTTGTGGAGCATAAGGAATAACATGGAGGACATTGGGAGATAGAGAGAAGTGAGTTGGGGGAAATTGGAGGGGGAGACCAACCATGAGAGACTGTGGACTCTGAGAAACAAACCGAGGGTTTGGAGGGAAGGTGGGTGGTAGGGGGGTAAGGTGGTGGGTATTATGGAGGGCATATACTGCATGGAGCACTGGGTGTGATACATAAACAATGAATTCTGGAACACAGAAAAGAAATCAAATCAAATGAAAATGAAAGAGAAAAAAATCCCCAAATGCTGGCATTGACTGAAAAAATGTAACACGTTTATTGTTAATTGTTATAAAGTTAAACTGCTGAAATGTGTTTACTGAAAAAAAAAAAAACTAAACTAAAGAGACATGTTAACTGAAGCCCATGCATGATGTGGAATTTCTTTTGCTATGAAGATATTATGAGGACAAGGCACAAAATCTGAGTTAAGTTTATAGATTAGTTATTATTATCATATCATTGTCAATTATCTGATTTTCATGATTATATCACATAATATCTGCATTAGTCTCCTCATGCTGCCATAACAAAATAACATATAGACTGGGGAGGGGCTTATACAACAGTTCTGGAGGTTAGAGGTCTGAAATCCAGGTGCCAGTGCAGTCAGGTTCTGGGGATAGCTCTAGTTCTGGCTTGAAGATGGCTACCTTCTGCTTGTGTCCTCATGAAGCAGAGAGAGAAAGCAAGATCTCTGGTTTTTCTTCTTATAAGGGCCCTGATGCTATCATGAAAGCTCTACCTTCCGAATCTTAACTAAACCTATTTATCTTCCAAAGGCCCAGTTTCCAAATACTACCACATTGCAGGTTAGAGCTTCAACATAAACATTTTGGAGGACACAATTCTGTCCATAGCAATGTCCTTGTCAAAAAAAACTAAACCAGGGCGCCTGGGTGGCTCAGTGGGTTAAGCCACTGCCTTCGGCTCAGGTCATGATCTCAGGGTCCTGGGATCAAGTCCGGCATCAGGCTCTCTGCTCAGTGGGGAGCCTGCTTCCTCCTCCCTCTCTCTCTCTGCCTGCCTCTCCATCTACTTGTGATTTCTGTCAAATAAATAAATAAAATCTTTAAAAAAAAAAAAAAACCAAACCAAACCAAAAAAAAAACTTTATATACACACACAGAGATGGAGGCGGGGTTGTGCTGGGGAGGAGACAGAGAGGAAGAGGGAAAAGCAAATATAGTATTTGTGGATTCTGAAAGGTATATAGGGATTCTTTACACTGTTTCAACTTTTCTATAAATCTGAAATTATGTCTAAATAAAAAGTTTAAAAAACAAAAGCTGACCTCACTATTAACCTCTCTGATTGTACCTCTACATAGGTAGCTGACTATGGCAATCAAAAGTTACTAGAAACTCTAACAGTTCTACTGGCAAGTACCTAATAATTATCAAGAGAAATCAGATGCTTCAGTGCATTCCAAAAACATCTTCCAAAGGAATATCTATATTGAAGTTATTTTTTATTTTCTTGTTCTTAAACCTTTTGTTCAATGTCCATACATTTCTTCCAAGAGGGGAAACAGTATAACATCTGTTCCTAATTTCATATAATCTTCTATGGTGGTTATTAAAGACTTATTGACTACCACATCTATCTTCCTGCTAATGCTAAAACATGAAAATAAATGAGCACAAACTCTGGATGTTCTCAGAGAAAAATATATCATTTCCCCATTTTAAAAAAAAGATTCTACACTACAGTTTAGAAACGAAGAGAGATGGACACTCACGACATCTTATGATCATGTTTTTTTCACTGTCTCTCTTCCTTCTATGCCCTTATCAATGTGTAGTGAATTAATTTAAAGGCTGCTCAGGAAGGCTTGCTGAACTGACCAACGAATGATTCTAGATATTAACACTCAAATATCCCTAATTACATAATACTATTTCATCTTCTTCATAAAAGTCATCTTCAGATTGAATTTAAGAAATAACTTCTCTAACCCTTAGAACCAGGGCCTATGATAAAAAAAGATTCCTATAAACTAAACTTAAAGGACATTATCTTTTCAGAAATGTAAGCATTATTATAATGACAGTGGATATTAAGGCCTGTGTGCTAAGGCATTTTACACGGTCATATATACCATGTTATCTTCATTCTGTAATATACTGACTATCAAAGTTGTTAAAATGATTTGTTCAAAAATGGCCAATTTAAAAGTGACAAAGTACTTAAATATATCTGTAAATGTATTCCTAAACCCATAACCTTGAACTCTTCTTTACTATGGTGTTTCCCAAAGCCTTTTCCACAAACTAAGGAGTATATGTTAAGGTAGGAACATGGTTCCATAGTCAAATAAACTTAGAAATTGTTGAGCAAAGCAAAATCAAGTCTTTCTTTTCCTTCACTAAGAGGTTATCAGTCTTTAATATGCTACTATGTAATTTGAATCTCAAAGAGGGAGCTAAGTTTATAGCAGCACAGAAATTCTATTATTTTTAGACAGTACCTATCTGGGTGTCCCACAAGTTGTAAAAAGTAGCAGTATGCCTTATTATCCACAAACACAGCAAAGAATCTATTTCTGTTCATTGATGCAAGTGAAAGGCTTGGCTGTAGCCAAGGCAACTAAAGCAATGAAGAGAGACAACCTTTAACTTACCGTTGTGCATCCTGGACCATCCATCTCTTTCACAGTCTCTGCCAGAAGATCCAAATAAAGCATCAGCCCTGGGACTTGGGGGGTCGACCTAGAAGAAGAAGGACTGAAAGTCAAAAAGAACCTAAATGCTCTTAGTCTCACGGCACCAGAAAATCAACTCAAGCACATAGACTGTGGTCATCAGGTTAACAGGATAATGCCTGTGTGATTCAGGCATGTTCTAAAGCCAGAGCTTAGTTGACTATTTTGCTGTTCATGTTTAAATAAAATTGAAATTAAACTCCAGAAATTTTTAATTATAAATTTGAGTCTATTTTAAAATTAACAAATTTATAGTTGAAATGTCCATTACCCCATTGTCTACTTGGCCTTCCATTATAAAACTACAAAAAGAGGAATCTATTTTGCCATACTTAAAAAGCAAGTTTAGCCATTTGCTACTCAGACAGATGTTGAATTCAAACAGTGTCTTTACTCAGCTGTGTTCAGAGCCCAGCATGCTCAGTGCTTTATAGTTCACAGATTATTGTAGTCAAGCACGTTTTCTAATGAAAAAGAAAAGAGAGTGATATAAAGTATAAAAAAGATGGTTCTATTCATCAACATTAAAAACTTCACCCATAAAAGAATACTATTTTTTTAAAGATTTTTATTTATTTATTTGACACAGAGAGAGAGAGAGATCACAAGTAGACAGAGAGGCAGGCAGAGAGAGAGGAGGAAGCAGGCTCCCTACTGAGCAGAGAGCCAGATGTGTGGCTCGATCCCAGGACCCTGAGATCATGACCTGAGCCAAAGGCAGAGGCTTAGCCCACTGAGCAGCCCAGGTGCCCCAAGGATACTATTTTTTAAAAGATATTATTTATTTGACAGAGAGGGAGAGATCCCAAGTAGGTAGGGCAGCAGGCAGGGAGCCCGATGTGGGACTCGATCCCAGGACCCTGAGATCATGACCTGAGCTGAAGGCAGAGGCTTAACCCACTGAGCCACCCCTTAAAGGACACTATTAAGAGAGTGAAAAGCAAACCATTTAATAAAAATATATATTTGCTAATAATTATCTATAAGGCATTAATATCCAGAATATATAAAGAAGCTTCTACAACCCTGAAAAAAACTTCTCAAAAGTAGGCAAAGAACTTAAATACATATTTCTCCAAAAGATATGCAAATGACCAATAAGCACAAGAAAAATTTTCAGTATCACTAATCATTAGGGAAGTACAAATCAAAATCGTAGTGAGAGATACTACTTTATGATGTGAATGTACATACTGTGACAACTATACACTAAAATGGCTAAAATGGTAAATTTTATATTGTGTATATTTTACCACAATTTTTAAAAATTTTAAAAAATTTTTCAAAAAAGGAAAGTGAAAAGATCAGTCATAGAATGAGAAAAAAATATTTATAAATCATACTTGATAAGGATTTAGAATCCTAAATATTTAAAGCAAACTTGCAACTAAATATCAAAAGACAAAAAAAAAAACAATTAAAAGAGGACAAAGAACTTGAATGCACATTTCTCCAAAGAAAATATACAAATGGCTAAAAGATGTTTGACATCATTACTTATTAGGGAAATGCAAATCAAAACCATGAGAAAAAAAAAATCCACAATGAGAAACCAATCCACACCCCCTAGGATGGCTATAATAAAAAGAAAACAAAAAGAATAGTAAGTGTTAGTGAGACTACAGGTAAAGTGAAACCCTCTTACATGGCTGGAGAGAAGGTAAAATAGGACAGGCACTGTGGAAAACAGTTTGACAATTCCTCAACAAGTTAAACATAGACACACCACATGGCCCAGCAATTCCACTCCTAGGTATTAAATTAGGCAAGAAAACAGGTACTCAAGTGGAAACTTGTGTATAAATGTTCATGGAAGCACTATTCATATAACCAAAAGATGAAAACAGCCCAATGTCCACCAACAGATGAATGAATAAACAAAATGTGGTATATATCCATACAATGAAATATTATTCAACCATAAAAAGAACCAAGTACTCATACAGGTTATAAAATGAATGAAACTCGAAAACAGTGTGCTAAATGAAAAATCCCAGATAGAAAAGTCTACATATTATATAATTCCACTTAGATGAAAAGGCAGAATAGAAAAATCCATATGGGAAGCAGATTAATGGTTGCCAGGGGCTGAAGAAAGGGAGAAATGGTGAGTAAATGCTTAATGAGTACAGGGTTCCTGTTTAGGATTATAGAAAAAGGAACTAGACTTCAGCAACAGTTACAAAACATGTACTTACTGCCACTGAAATTATATACTTTAAGATAGCTGAAGTGGTACATTTCATGTTATATTTTACTGAAAATAGAAAAAAAAAAAAAGATCCTATTCTGTATCAAGGAAAAAGTAAGTAATTCTGCTTAACTTTTCTGGGATTGTTGTGCCAGTTTGTTTGGAAGCATGCTAGTTGATTTCTTGAAACTGTTCCTTACTAGGTTAAGACTGTTTTTCTCACAACGTATGCAAAACTAGAATGTCTTTCCTAAAAGTATTAATTCTGTACATATGCATGTGTAAAATTATTATTATTTTTTGAGAGATGAGGGAGAAGGGAGGGAGAAAGAAAGACAGAGAGAGGGCGCATACAGAGGAGGAGGCAGGGGCAGAGGGAGAGAGACAATCTTAAGTAGACTCCATGCCCAGCTCGGAGCGAGATGTGGGGATCATCTCACCAGCCTGAGCTCACAACCGGAGTCAAAATCAAGAGTCAGACACTTAATCAACTGAGCCACCCAAGAGCCCATGAAATTAAAATTCTGTTTATCAATTTATTAAGTGCTTTTGAAATCATGAATGGCTACAGGGGAAGAAAAGATATCTCTATGTAAATACAATTGGAAAAATCCTGTTTCCAGGATTTTCGATGTAAGCAATTTTCTTTCTTTCTTTCTTTCTTTCTTTTTTTGTAAAGATTTATTTATTTATTGGAGAGAGAGAGAGAGAAGGGGAGGGGCAGAGGGAGAGGGAGAGAATCTCAAGCAGACTCCCCGCTAAGCCCAGAGCTTGATGTGGGGCTCAATCTCATGAACCTGAGATCACTACCTGAGCCGAAATCAAGAGTCAGACTGAGCCACCCAGGCACCCCAGTGGAAGCAATTTTCTAACTGTAGCCATAGAAGCATGCATTTTTTTTCTGTTCATTGGAAAGCTGTGAAGGAAATCTCTTCAACGAAAACATTAAAGCCTACACTCAGCAATATTAGGATTATTCCACTTTGAACACTGGTGTGAAAAACAGTAATTTAATGAGCATTGGAAGAGCAATTATTTCCCTCAACAATTTTTTTTGTGGCTAACTCCCACTATTACTGGTTATTTTGCACTAAGCATTTTAATCAAAATGCTACTATTCCTTCAGATTAGAATTTAATATATCCTTTCGTTTCAACTTAATTTACAACTATGAGCAGACATAAAATGAAAGCTTTTCTGAAACTGCCATGAAACAAGCAAATCTTATCTGGATACATCCAAACAACAACAAAAAAATGTGGTCAGCACCTATAAACCAATTCTATAGAAAAAGGACAAACATAATCACAATAATCTCAATAGAATATTATCATTTAAAAGTACCCACTATAAGTTTTCTTTTTACAATGAAAATTATCTGTTACTAAGGTTAAAAGCATAAAGGATTTATAGTCAAATGTAAAAATGGAGTGAAATGTTGTTTAATATAATTACATCTAAAATTAAGAAAAATATATCACACACAAAAAATCTGAACTTTCTGATGATATATTTTCAAAACCCCATTAAGACTACCCAAGAAGCATCTTTACATTTACATTTACATATTAGAATTTAGAAAAAATGAATTAGACATTAAAGTCAGAAATAACTTTATAGATAACCCTAAAAGTTGTTTTACTTCTGTAGGCACTTAAATCTTAACATTCATTATTGTTATTACAAGCTTTTGTTAAAGAAATGCTTTTAGGATAAAAATTCTTTACAAAAATTCAAGAAACTATGAGAATTCTAAGGAAGTCCCCTATTAAACATTCTGAAATATTACAGACCCTTAAGATTACCCGAAGTTTACTTGACTATGACATGAACACAAGCTCTGAGCTTAAACCATATCAAAAGCAGTCTTCTGTTTGGGAAGATTAGAACTATGCTACCCTAAGTTATTCTCTTCACGTTCAAAGGCCTTCCCATCCTCATCAAATAATGATTTGCTTCAAAGATCCATTATATAAGGTTTATCCAAGGGACATAATATCAAAGAAAACTTAACTCTCCATTATAATTTTTAAAAAGGCTAGAAAAGGGGAGTCTTCCTTTTCATAAAGAAAAGCTGGTCCTCTTTTAAAACCCTACTCTGCCATTTTAGTACTAATGTCAATTACATCTAAGTTCAATTTGTAGAGTTATTACACTGTCCAGTGTAGAAGAAGAAAGGAAATGAATACTTATAGGAGTTAACATGGTATTCATAATGGAACTTGATCTCTGTCGGGTTTAAAGACTGACAAAAGAATGTTCTTTTACTCTAAGTTAATTTTACGTTTTAGATTGCTAGGCTAACAGTTCAGGAAAGAAAATTTTGAATAGAAGCCAGATTTTGAAATAAGTTTCAGAATAACATTTTAGTGAAAGAACAGATTAGCTTGGTTTCAAATGGAAATGTTTAAGAGAACACATACATGTCTAATCACAAATGGAGGTTTATCTGTTTCTTTTTTGAATTCATAGGGTCCCAGATTTAAATGGGCCAGCCGCCGCCTGGTGTCTTCAGATAGCTCACACATGCGTCTTTTTGTGTAGGGAGATGGAGAGTGTGATTTTGAAGAAATGGTAGGCTGTTCGTAGTTTTTTGCATTTATGCAATATTTATTTCTCTCAGGTGACTTGGATTTTTTCTTTTGTGATCTTGATGTTCTGGTCTGCAGTCTGCCGTGTGATTTTTCAACTGGAGCCGTATGGTAAATAAATTTATCCTAAACATTAAAAATAAAAATTAACTTGGGCAGAAGATATATGTAGGGATATTTGTATATCTATAAATTACACATAGAAAAAGACTTCAAAAATTAATTTAAGGCACATACAATCTATCAAACCCAACTAGATTAGTCTTTCTTATCTATGCTAAGTTACTCTTTGTCTAGTAGTTAATAAAGTCCATGGTATTCTTAAGTCTAACAAGTACTTATGAAAATAAAAGCATAATATTTAACCACTTGAAAAACCTAAGAAACAAGGTCAGAAAAATTAGTTTTCAGTGTACTAAAAAATTAACAAAAACACTGGTTTATCATTTGTAATTAAGTTTCCAAGTAATTGGTTATATAATTTAAGAGGATTTTTTTTTTTTTTTTTTTTTGGTTTGTTTGTTTGTTTTAGGAGTGTGTGTGTAAATGTTGGGGGAGGGAAGTGGGAAATGGATGGAATCTTAAGAAGACTTCATGCTGAGCATGGAGATCAATGTGGGGCTCAATCTCACACACCTGAGATCATAATCCCAGAGGAAATCAAGAGTCAGAGGCTTAACTGACTGAACCACCTGATGCCCCAAGAGGGCTCTCTTTAGTAATGTTACAAACAGACATGACTAATTTGTTGCTTATGAAATCTTTCCGGAGACAACTATTAAAGTTAGTTTCATTTATACTGCTATGATTAAAAACATATATACAATGTGAACATCTGAAAAACAGCTTTATACATATTTTCATGAAATATATATTTGGATTATATAAGGTGATTAGAATTTTAAGATCTCTTCCAAAATAAAACTTTACAATTCAATGACCAATAGTCATATCATCTTAATTCTGGTTCCATATTTTTATAAAAGTAAAAAGACGTAAAAGACACATTTAAACTTCAATGACTAGTACTCTACTAGTAAAACTGATTAGCAGTCTAAAAATTTTTAAAAAGTAAATGTTACCTTACTAAATTTTTTTTTTGTGTTATTAGGATAACATTTTATTTAGTCTCTGCCTTATGGGTGCCTTAAAATTTGGATTACAAGTAAATAATATAAGACCTCTTGATTCATTATCTAGAATTATAATATTTCTAATATTAGAGAAAATGGACAGGTGAGAAACTTTGTCTTCTTAACTTTATTTAATCATTTAAAAAAACCCATCACTCCTACCTCCTTCTCTATTTTCTCAACCCCTCCTTCCCTACTCATTAAGGGTATCTATTCTAAGTAAATATTAAAACAGAAATGTGATATAGAAGGGAAGAGGGTCACATATTTTTAAAAAGAAGATAAACAGGAAAAATATATATTTTCCTAACTGGAAAATAAGTCCTTGAATTTCATACAAACCTGCAGCATCAGATTTTTTCCTCATCTCTCCTCTACAGCTGTTGATATGCTCCCGGTCCTTCTCCCACCTTGCTCAATGACTTCAACAAGTAATTCAGAATTTCCTACCTTATCACACTTCATCTATCTCTATGACATCACACTGAGGCACAGAAGCAGGAACATTAGCACACACAAGGACTTCTGAGGTGTAATAAATGTTCAAGCAGTGAATCTTTCCAAGACCTTGGACTTGGACTTCTATTTCTCAGCTTTCATTGCTTTTTTCCACATCATCTTAGATTTCATCATTACACAGATCCATTGCATTTGAAACTTTGATAATCCCTTGCTGACCAAAACTACTTTTCCTCATTCTACTCCTTTTATTCTCACTGAATCTGCTACCGGCTGACCTCTTTTCCCCCAGACCTTCATATATTTTTAGTATCTCTTACCTCCAGACCCAGATAAACCCAATAGCACCCACTTCAGCACTGCTGTGAAGTTCCTCCTTACCTGCCTCTGATTATACAAAACCTAAAATAACTAACCCCATCTTCTTCCTTCATTACAACTTTTGAATGTTGAATACTATAGAGGAAGTTCTAAACTGTGGCATATGTAGTACAGATACATGCTGTCTAATTCAACCAGATCCTTAATGTATCCTGTTACTGCACAGGAAAACTTAAAATAGTGGCTGTTATATGCTGGTAACAAGATGGCTCCCTTTGGCCAACAGGATAATAGCTTGGGATACAAAGAGAGACTTGAAAAGTGCTATTGTCTTTTACTCCTTTTTTTGAAAACCTCCCTGCTTCCATATGAATGAGTCAAAATTAGCCTACTAGATGATGAAAGTCTTGTAGCCACCATCCCAGCTAAAATCAAGCAAATTATGAGAAATGTAATGTCCCTCCCAGACCAAAAACTCAGCCAACTACTAGATATGAATGAAGCCATCCTAGATCATTCAGCCCTGGCCTCGTCAGTTCAGACCAAAAAGAATCACCCAACCAATCCACAGAACTGTGAAAAATGGTTTGTTTTAAGCCACTAAGTTAGTGTCACTTTTTACACAGCAAAAACTACCTGATGCAGCATACAAATTAATACAACTACTATTGATATTGAACTAATTAATACTAAATTCTACCTTTAGTAGGTAAAAAAAGTAAGTAGAAAACTAGTTTAATTAAAACTAGTTTAATTTCAGAAAAATCACAAAAATATAATTTTTTCAATCCATTCAACTGGTGACAGTTGAAAATAATATGCCAAAAGGAATAAAGTTTATAAGTATTTGTAAACTTAAATATTTTTATAGCCTCTTTTACTCATTCTTCTTCTAAAAACCAAAATGGCTTGTCTCATTCTTATTTTTGAACCTGAAAATGCTGCTTTGTAGTCACTAAAATTTTAATTGTAACTAATACTCACTTTTTAAAAAGCAGATTTATCACATTCTTAAATAAGATCAAATAAGATCAAAATTCTGGCTGTTAACATTTAAAATTTTAATGTGCAAGTGTATACTTTGTTGTGCCTACCAGATAATGTTTTCTATCTTGTATTTTAACTATTGTCTTATCTCCTAATTATCATTTTAAAAGAAATCTTAGTAACAGCCATCAAATTCATTAATTATATGTTATGTGCCAGACACATCACCTATTCTCTACTTTAATCTTTACGGCAGTCTTGTGAGGAAATTGAACCCAGATCCATCTGATTCTGAGGCATATTTCCTTAAACACTGTCTGATTCTAAGACCTATCCTAATTTCTTACATCTGTTCAGTAAAGAACAAATAACAAATACTGAAATAGCAAGTTAAATAAAGAAATGAGTCTTCCCAAAAGTTTACAGAGGAAAATGTTAGTTCCTAAGCCTAATGAGACTACTGATGAGGGCACAATTTTACATTTACAAAAGACTTTCAACCAAGCTGTACACTTGGCATGTCCTTTTCTGTGCATATGCCATAGTTCATACCAAAAAAAAAAAAAAAAGACTTTTCTATCCACTCACTAGAAGGACATACCCCAAGGAGAAGAAAAAATTTTTATCTGAGTTCAGGTAAAATACTGTTAACAATTTACAAATATACACAGTGCATAACTCAAAACAGGTCAGTAACATCTTTGCATTTGGTAAGCATAGTTATTTAGATCTCTAATAGCTGCATTTCAGTTTGCATTTCAAAGATAATTAACTATAGCCAAACAGGCACACTATGTATCTTGCTAAACAAAATAAGAATGATCCCCTTGATAATTTTATATAATCGCGCTTTACCTTTCTTAGCTTACATCACTGTTACTGTCCTTAACAAATGTACTCTGAAACTGAGAATGCAGTAAATTAATACTGCACTCTTTCCATCATAGGTCCAGTCCTGTCTTGTTTGGGTCCTCTGGGCTTTATATGTTAGTGGCTCTTCATCACAGCCTAGTCATTGTTACCTAATCATAATGCAACTGCATATGAGTGAAGCCTAGACATTACTAGCTAACCTATGGACAAGGCTGTAAGATGATCCTAGTGACTCAGTGAAAAAGTTAGACAAGAATGAAATATTAGGTCCAGATATCTCAGTTTACTAAAGGCAGTTTATACAAACAGAGAAAGTACTTAGGTTGGACTGTCCAAGCTTCCCTTGGTCTGATTACACCGTATGGCCATCAGATTGAGCAAGAGTCATATAAGAATTAGAGACACTCAAGAAACCATACTCATTAAACACCAATATCCCTGCATGAGAACCTCTGGTCACATTTGCTAAAAGGTATCCTTTGAACTTTCTGCAGCCACCTTTAACTCGATCTAGTTCTCCATGGGACTTTTTGATCTCAACACCTTTCTGGCAGGCTGGTTAAAAAAAAAAAAAAGGCCAATGGAGTTACAAAATAATAGCAATAACATCATGGCGCCTTCTATCATGTATACCATATTCTCTCCTCTCCCATGTAAGATGCAACCAAATTGCTAAATGCCTCTGATAGTTGTTTTCTTTAAACTGAAGAATAACCCCCCAAAGTGAAAAGAGTTACAGCCAAAATACAAGAATAATTCTTGCCCAATGCCCATAAATATGAACAAATAAGTTAAACAATTAAATACTTTAAATAAATGAGTTCAACCTGAGTGCGGCACTTCCTTGAACTTATCAGACATTCAGTAATCACTGAGGTTGTAGAAAATTCCAGCTTTGGAGCAATTCCCTGAGGGGAAAAAGGGTAGTATTACATATTTCAATTTTTTAAAAAATAGAATTATTAGTGATAAAATTATGACCTGAAGTAACAGATACCTGTCAAGATTTAGCTGCTTCATTTGTTAGTTTGACCTTATTAAAGATAAAGACAATACAGTGATGCTAAATTTTGGCAAGAAACCATTTCATTGCTGATGACTCCCATAGAAGTGATTATATTACCTTTATGTATGTAAAAATTACTATATTTTTTCATTGTCAAGAACTTCCCTGTCAAATTATTCTAAGATTTTAAACTATGATAAAATATCAAAGTCATAAATATATAAGAACACTTAGTGGATTTGAGTTCTTTTTACTTTTACAAATTAAGACAAACTTAACTATATACTGAAGAAACACTTTGGATAGTCTCCTCATGTTAAAAAAAAATTACAGCTTCCAGATATGCAGTTCCTGAAAACAGAAGAGAAAGAAGTCTCTACCAATACCTCCAACATTTTTTTTCCATAATGTATAGGTTACACTCAGATCCATGAATGAACCTGGCTTCTGTTTCTCACAACCTTTCAAACATCAGCTTGAACACTGTTTTAAAATAAGTGGAGACAAATGGTAAAATTCAAAGGAAGAGTCACGAAGCGCCTGCCTCGATATTTGGAAGCATACCAGCTGTATATTCACCAAAGCATTAAAGATACTGTGTAGGCCCAGTGCTACTTTATTCTAACATAGCTGAAGTCAGATATTTGTCCTTTACAGACCCAGCCTCCAGCATACTAACTTGGGAGTTCCAACCACCGTATTATAGAAAAGGTAAATACATGTTGCCTAAGAATTAACTAAATGTAATTCTGCAAATGTAACTTTTACTAATGAAGTCCATAATGCCCACTTACTACTTATCCTGTTGCCTAACAGGATATTACTTAGCAGTTTAAAACAAGAGTAAACACTTACTATCTCAGATGGTTTTTATGGTTCGGGAATCTGGCAGAGGCTGAATGGGGTGGTTCTGGCTTGAGATCTCTCATGAGATTACAGTCAAGATGTTGTTTTGGTTGCTGTCATCTGCAGGTTTGCCTGGGGCAGGAAGATCTACTTCCTAAGGCTTCTTCAGATAGCTCTTGGCTGGAGGCCTCAGTTCTTTTCTAGCTTTTAGCAAGAGGACTCAGCTCCTCTATCCCACAAACCTCTCAAGTGACCTCATGCCATGCAAGCTAGTTCTCCCAAAGCAAAGCAAGGAGGAAGCCATAACTGTTTTTATGACCTAGTCTCCTAAATCTAACACTGTCACATCTATCACATCCTATTTATTAGAGTCCTGAAGTATAGGCCAGACTCAAGGACAAAGGAGTTAGATTTCCTTTTTAGCACAGGAGTACCAAAAATTTTGTGGACATATTTTAAAACCACCATGGTTCACCCTCTGACCACATGTTACTTATACTCCTTTCATGTGTCAACCAAACTCATGCTCTACAAAGAAAAGAAAAGAAAAGAAAAGAAAAGAAAAGAAGAAATGTCTCATCCTTTTACAGCTTCAGCTTGAAATCCAGGATGTTGGCATCTAAGTCAAATCCTTATTCAGCTTCCTTCGATGTGGTTTTTTAAGGATAGTTTCTCGAATACAGTTCCCTCAGAGTTAGAAGACTTATGAACCACAGAGACAAATTATCTGCCCCACACGTACCCAAAGCACACACATGCGGCAAGTGCAGGGTAATTACTCCAGATATTCTTGTTCAAAAGGGAGAAATTAAGAATCAGATGGGAATCACTGGCCCATAGAAATTCTAAAATACAGCCAGGAGAACGTTAGAAGTTCCTTGATTAGAAATTTGGTCCTGTTCCTGCCCAGAAATAACTATCCTCTGGGCTCCTCTGGGCTCTTGCTCCTGATCTTTGCATTATTATTCCTTTTCAAGGAGAAGTAGACCATGTTTGGAGCTGCACAATGTTCTGAGTGTGAGTCCTGTCAACAGAATTTTGAGGGTTCAAAGGCCTATTCGTTTTGTGAGATCTCTCTGCATTTCAGACCAAGCTGGTGGTGTTTCTACCAATATAGTGCTCTTAAAAAAATTTTTGGTTCTCATATGAATCTTACTTAAAGTTTATTCCATTAGACATGAGCTACACCCTCTCTACACTTGGCTTCTGCTGAGACTGCCCTTAAGCATCTTTGAAAAAAAATCAATGTTTGATTAAATTATTTTCTGAGATAACATCTTGGATCTTTCTGAGATTTTAATGAAGGGTTTTATAGTTATGCCTTTGGTTTCACTGTCAGACCACAATTTCCCAAAAGTGCCTGGGATGATTTTTCTTTGGAAGTCATTCATTAATTTTAGCATTATTTGCCATCAGGAAAGGCTGGGAATCTTTAGGAACAGTAAGTTCCAACTCATTTTTGCTGAACAGCCTTTCCTTTTGCTTATCTCTGTCCTTTTATATTTTGCTATAAAGCAGCAAGAGAAAACCAAGCAGACCCTCTAACTCTCTATCACAAAGTCTTAGACACACCATCCATTTCGTATTTCTTTCCTTCCCACATTACTGCAGGTGATTGTGTGGCTAAACTTTCTGTCATTACATAACAAGGAACCCTTTTATCCCTAATTTCCAATAACATTTACCTTATTTTCCTGCAAACACACATCTGAATTTCTTCAAGACCTTTCAAGATTTCACAGACATTCTAGCAAAGCCTTTCCAGCTTCTGTCCTCTCTATAGAGGTGTTTGAGTGTCTTCACACATGGCAGTTGGCTTAGCCCAAAGTGACTGATAAAGGAGTGAGAGCAAGGAGGAAGCCACAGTGCATTTAATGACCTGGTCTCCAGTCTAATACTGTCACTTCACCACGTTTTATCTGTTATAGTTACTAAGTATAGTCTGGGGAACTAGCTCTGCCTTTGGAAGAGAGAAGTAACAAATCATGTGTGGACATACTTTATAACTACCATAGCCTGGATTACAACTTATCACTTTACCCTTCCCCATACATATCACTGGTCACATAGCAAATACTCAGTGTTTTAGCTATTATTTTCACTGAGCTTTCAAAACTAGTATGTATCAGTTGGGGTTCTCCAGGAAAACAGAACATATATATAACTAACATGTAATATACTATATTAGTATATAGTATATATATGGGGGGAAGAGATTGATTCATTTTAAGGAATTGGTTCATGTGATTTTGAGAGTGGCAAGCCCAAAATCCATAGGGCAATCCACAAGCTGGCAAATCAGACAAAAGTTGTTATTGCAGTCTTGAGTGTGAAATTTGTAAGCAAGCTAGCAGGCTATAAACTCAGGAAGTATTTTTTTTAAATTTTTTTAATTTCTTTTTTTTATAGTTTTTTTTTTCAATTTATTTATTTTCAGAAAAGCAGCATTCATTATTTTTTCACCACACCCAGTGCTCCATGCAATCCGTGCCCTCTATAATACCCACCACCTGGTACCCCAACCTCCCACCCCCTGCCACTTCTTTCTTTTTGTTTTTGAGATTTTACTTATTTATTTGACAGAGAAAGAAAGCACAGAAGAAGAGGGAGAGGGAGAAGCAGACTCCTTCCTGAGCAGGAAGCCCCACACAGGGCTCAATCCCAGGACCCTGGGATCATGACCTGAGCCAAAAGCTGATGCCCAACCGACTGAGCCACCCAGGTGCCCCTCAGGAAGTATTTCTACATAACAGTTTTGAGGCAGAATTCCTTATTGTTCAGGAAACCTCAGTTTTTGCTCTTTAGGCCTCAACTAATTGGGTGAGATCCACCTACATTGTCAATAGTAATCTCCTATACTTAAAGTCAACTGCTTGTAAATATTAATTACATCTACACAATACTTTCACAGTAACATCTAGACTAGCATTTGGCACCATAACCTAACCAAGTTGACACATAAAATTAATTAGACTCCATCTCAAGTGTCAGTTCCTCTATGAAGTCTGTAAGATGTGATTCATTCATTCAATTCAATCAAGTGGCATTTAAGTACCTACTTCATGCAAAGTACTGTGCTAAGAGTTAAGTTCAAAGATGAGAAAGCCACAGATGCTGTTTGTATGGAGTCCACAGCCTTAAGGGGGATTAACATCAGCGCTGTAATCATCTCCACAGCCATCAGCATGTCACTCATACTTCAGAGTGTTCTCCATGCCAGGTACTGCTATAACCATTTACGTTTCATTAATGTACCCAGCAGCCCTATGAGATCTTCATATGATAGTGCTTTGCTCAAGTTTAGTCAGGTAGTCTGCGAGAGTGCCAAGATTTAATCCCAGAAGAACCCCTTGCCACAGCAATGGGCTCAAGACTCAGACAGATGTCACAAGAATTCTGAGGAAGGGTGCACTGTCATCTGCCAGGACAATAAACTACTGATGGGAGTGTTTTACACATTTAAATAGAATAATTGATATGACTGGACTTTTATCTGCCATTTGGCCCTTGAGTTTACATGTGCCGTATCTTTTGATTCTTCCATTCTTTCTAGGAATCTCACCTGTTGTCTACATGGCTTGGTGGTCATCCAATCTACCTATAAACGTTCCACTCTTCGTTGATCATCTGTATGTGGCTTGGGGAATACATTCAAAGATAGTCAGGTCTGTAATTTCTACTGAATTTCATTTTTTGCTGGGCACTCATGGTCTCGTGGCATGTACATTGTTTCAGAGTCAGCCAGGAATGGGTGGAGAGCTTATCTCAGCCTTTCTATTGCTCCCTTAATTCTGTGAACTTTTTGGCAGATGGGCTGCTCCCTCTAGTTGGCTGTTCCCTCTAGTTGAAACTGCCATTGGCCTATCAAAGCTATGGCATTTCTTCAACCACCTGCATCCAAATCCAGTGAAGACACACTGCCTGTCCTTACGATTCTGACACCAATTCCAATGTGTAGGTTTTCCAATAGCACCAAACAATTCTCTGTGACACCAGGTAGGGGTCCTATAATTTAACTCAGTTCTGACACCAGCTACCTGGCAATAGCATTAGATCCCAGAGGTTAAGGAATCAGTCCCACCAGACTGTGCCTACCCCACTTCAGATGCAATCACAAGTCTGGGTTATTACCTGTGTTCCTGACAAACTGGGTATAATTTGAAGGTCCCCGTGACTGCCACCCCAGTTCAATTTACTGGCTAAAGAGGCTCACACAACTCAGGAAATTGTTTACTGTTTACCAATTTACTACAAAAGAATATGATAAAGGATACAGATGAACAGACAGATGGAAGAGATTCATGGAGCAAAGTATGTGGGAAGGGACATGGAGCAATGCCTTCCCCAGGGAAACCACTTTCCCAGGAGCTGCCTCCATGCGTCCAGCAACCTAAGAGCTCTCTAAACCCAGGCCCTTTGGTTTTTTATGGAGGCTTTATTACATAGGCAAAATTGATTAAATCACTGGCCATTGGTATTTTAATGCAATCTCCAGCCTCAAGGGTCTTAAAGTCCTAACCCTTTAATACCAGGGTTGTTCCTCCTGGCAACCAGCCCCCATCCTTAGGTTACGGAGAAGCTTTCCAAAAGTCACCTCATTAACGTAACAAAAGACACCTTTACTGCTCCCCATCACTTAGGAAATGCAGAGGATTTGGGGAGCTCAAATTTTGAAGGGAGTCTCACCCTTCAAAATTGATTCTGACCTCTCTGGTAGCAGAGCTTCTGATTTTTCCGCCCAACCCCAGGATTGGTGAAGCTACAATTCTCATTGGCCTCACAGGGTATGGGAGCTGTCCCAGGCAAGAAGATCCATGCGGCCGCCATTTTTATCCAAAGCTTTAGCCATTATTTAAGCATAAACACTTTTTTTTTTTAATATAGTTCCAGTTGGTTAACATACAGTGCAATATTAGTTTCAGGTGTATAATGTAGTTATTGCCAGTTAGTTTCCGGTGTTCTGAAATTGTTTTTTGTGATAATTTTGTCCAGTTTTATACCTGTTTTTTTATGGAGAGAGGAATTACAACCTCTTCAAACCACCATTACCAGAAGTCTTAATTTATATATTTATGTGTGTGTGTGTATTTTTTGCCTTAGTAATCCAACACCTGAATGTATATAAAAGTAACCCAAAGAAAATGAAGAAGATACTTATTAATGGTCCATACTTCAATGTTTATATTGCCAATTTGGTATAATACAGCATTTTAAATTACTTTCAAAACACCATAATTTTAAAATCATATTTTTTTCATTGCAAGCTTCCATACATTTGCTGAAACACTCTTTGAAGATTTTTATAATACAGAAGATGGCTAATAGACACTGATAATATCCCAAAGGAAGTATATTTTCATAGATTTGCTAGTTAGTCAACTTTAACACTGCTAGCAAGCTGAAATTCCTATTTCCCAGAACAGAGTATATCATAAACCTAGACCCAAGGGAAAAGTATTTAATTCACCATATTGGCTCATGGATCACCCCACTTTCCTTACTCATACAGCTTTAACATTTTATAAAGGTAGTAAAAAAATGTTTGTCCAAATTATTTCAACCTAGACATCTTTTGCTATTCTTCTTCTTTGAAATAGCAGGGTCTTCTCTCAGTTTCTCTAAGCAGAAGACATTTTCCGGGATAAATATATTTTTAAATCACCCAACGAAAGTTGAAAGGTGTTGGGGGAAAGGATGGTAGAGTTGGCTGTCACAGTGCTGCTTTCACTTTTAGGCATATAAATGTATATTTCCATGACATGAACATACAACAATTAATCTATCCAAACTCTTACTAATGAGCATTTAAATCATTTTGATTTTTCACTATTATGAACAATGCTATCAATGAACATCCCTAGGAAGGCTCTTAGTATACCAGAGAGAATACATTTTCATGTTACATACCTATAAGGCAAGAGGCTATGAGAATCTTTGCCTTTACTAGATAATTCTGAATTGTGGTGGTTCCAACTTACATGGCATAGCAGCATGTAAGAGTTTTTCACACTTCTAATATTGTCAGATTTTATTAAATTTTACCAACCCTATGGCTATAAGAATGAAATCATCAGGTTGTTTTAGTTTGGATTTCCCTATATGCTAATGAAATTGAGCATCTTTTCAAATGTTTATTGGTCTTTCTTTTGCGAGAACAATAAAGAAGAAAGAAGAGACAGACATGGAAAGTAGGGAGGTGGGAGGCAGAAAAAGAGGAGAAAAATCTTAAGGATATAAGGCAAATTAATGCTTGTTAATTTTGGATGAAAGATGCATGGGTTTTGTTCAGATTTCAGTATGTTTAAAATAACATCATAATTTCATAAAAAAATTATGTTTTGAACCAAGTTAAACTCTGAATTAGTTCTTCACATTTCAGGTATTAAAGCATATGTGGTGGTTTTTGACAATGATCCCACATCACAGATTGATTCAGAAAATTGTAAGCACTTACTCGAAGGCCAGAAATCCTCCTCATGGTAACCTGGCGGTTTGAATCATGGTGTCCAGAAATTTGGTTTGGACCCGGGAACATGAAATCTCGTGTATTTTCATCATATGTAGACAGTGTTTCACCCACTACAAGAAAGATACCCTATGATTCAAATTATAACAAAATATTCTATTTAGAAATAAAATCATCAAGTACAGTATTTATAGTGCCTGATGCCTTACTGAAATTTCTGCTTCAGGGCCTTTTTTTTTTCTATGAAATAAAAATTAAAAGAAAGTTATGTTAAATGGATTCCTTACTCAGAAATGTAGTACATATTACTACTTCTCCCTCCCCTTTTTATAGAAGGGAGATATTCATGTAAATTTTGTGAGTACCTATGTGTTCCAGAGGAAAAAAAGTGCTTGTAAACATATCAAGTTGTTATAACATTTACAAATCTAAAATGTAATGATCAGCTCCATAAATTTTTTCTATCTTTCATTCTTTTCTAATTGCCCTTATAAGGCACTAGGTTACATGTTGGAAAAAAAATGAAGGTATTTTCTAGAATCTGTGGTTACACAAATTAGGTATATATGTAATAATCAAAATCTTTAAGGTTATTAAATTTCAGTAACACATAACTCTCCATTTTTCACACAGAATAATTATTTAAGATAGAATTCTCCTAAAAATCACAGAAGTAAATAACAGAAATCAAGCTATCCTCCATATCTCAATTTTAATTTTACCTACCCTGGAAATTTGTAATATTTACTAAATAGTTAAGGTTTTATTCCACCCCCCCCCCCATTCCCAGTAACACTCAACACACAAAGACAAAGATAATTACTTTATAAGCAAAAAAATATAGTTTAAGGAAAATCACAAAAACGCAAAGTCAGTTTTTATGAATGGCACAAAATATGCTAGGAGAATAGCATACAATTTCCCACTTCTCTTTATTATTATTTATTCAACTTAAAACAATATAGCCCAACACAATTTATGTCAATCTTTATGTATTTATGTATTTGTGCACAGTGGACCAATACGAGAAACTCAACATTGTTCTTAATTTGGGAAGAAGGGAAAAATATGTATTTTTTAAAAGCATTCTTTGACATGGGTTTGTATATCAATTACCTTATCAAAATATAATACAGTACCTGGTGGAACTAGTTGAATCAACTCAAACAATGCTGTATCATCTGAAAGTTTAAAGAAAAATTTCCTTAAACAAATTAACAATAAACAAAAATTAGTTACTTTATCATGAGAGTATCTAAAAGTCAAAGTAATTGCTGTTTATATATGCTTATATATGTTTATATGTTTATTTTTTATATATATATTTATTTATTTGTTTATGTATATATCTTAGCACATGTTTATGTTTATGTATGTTTATATCTTAGTATACTATGTATATTTTTTGGTTGCTTTGTCTCTTAGGGCTTTATTAATCAATAGTAGAGATTATCCCTTTGATCTCTCTGGGCTTTTTTTCTGATTTTTTTTTCTTTTAATACTATCTTTTTAGAGCAGTTTCAGGTTTACAACAAAATTGAGAGGAAAATACAGAGATTTCCCACATATCCCTGTCCCCACAAAGGCAGACCCTCCCCACCATCAACAGCACTCACAGGAATGGCACATTTTTTTTAATAAGGATAAGCCACCATAGGCACATCATAGTCACCCAAAGTCCATGGCTTACCCTGGGGCTCACTCTCTGGGTTTAGACAAATAAATGCATAATGACATATTCCACCATTACAGTATCATTCATAGTATTTTCACTTTCCTGGCTTTCCTCTATGCTTTGCCTGGTCATCTCTCTCCTCCACTCCAATTTGCTCCCACGAGCAGCCACTGATATTCTTAGTGTTCCCATAGCTTTGCCTTTTCTGGAATGTCATATTATAATCACACAGTATTCAGGTTTTTCACATTGGCTTCTTTCACTCAATAACATGCATTTAAGTGTCCTTCATGTTGTTCATGGCTTGATAGTTCATTTCTTATAAGTGCTGAATAATACTCATTGTCTGGATGTACCATATTTTATTAATCCATTCACCTGCTATGGGCATCTTGGTTGCTTCCAAGTTTTGGTAGTTAAAACTGCTGCTCTAAACACCCTTGTTCAGGTTTTTATGTGGACGTAAGTTTTTAACTCCTTTGGGTAAATACCAAAAGGGTAGTTGCTGGTTTAAATGTTAAGAATATGTTTAGTTTTGTAATAAGTCACCAGAGAGTCTCCAAATTGCTGTTCCATTATGAATTCCTACCCACAATATATAAGAATATAAAAGAAGAATTCTTGTTGTTCAATATCCTCATCAACATTTGGTGCTGTCAGTATTTTGGATTTTGACCATTCTAGTAATGTGGTGTTATCTTGTTTTAATTTGGATTTCCCCAGAGACATATGGTATGGAGCATCTTTTCATATGCTTATTTGCCATCTTCTTCTTTGATGAAGTATCTTTTAAGGTCTTTGGCCCATTTTTAAAAATAATGTTGCTTGTTATTTTATTATTGAGTTTTAAAAGTTCTTTGTATATTTTGGATAAATGTCCTTTATCAACATTTTATAAATATTTTCTCCTAATTTGTGGTTTATCTTTTAATTCTCTTCATATTGTCTTTCTCTGAGTAGAAATTTTTAATTTAAATGAAATCCAGCATATCGATTATTTCTTTCATGGATGTTATCTTTGGAGTTGCCCCTAAAAGGGCATTGTTGTACTCAAGGTCATCTAGGTTTCTTCCTATGTTATCTTCTAACAGTTTTATGGTTTTGCATTTACAATTAGGTCTATGATCCATTTTGAGTTAATTTTTGTTAAGGGTATATTGTCTGTATCTGGATTCCTTTTATCTCATTTGGATGCCTAAGTGTTGTAGCAACAAAAACTATCTTTGTTCCTCTGTATTGCCTTTGCTCTTTTATCAAAGTCAGTTGATTATATTTTGGAGGGGGTCTATTTCTGGGCTCTCTATATATCTTTATGAATATAAATTATGTCTTATTTCTTAAGCAGTGCTGTGAGGAAAACAGGATATATTATATACCTCCTTGTATTTTTAATACACCTGAAGTATTTTATAATACATTTATAAAAATAAGAATAAAAGATGAAGATGAACTGTGTCTCGTCTCCCCTTCCAGGACCCATGAAAAAGGCATCATCTCTTTCTTTCTTTAAATTCTGCCATTATCATCCAAGGAAAGTCTCAATCGTTTGACCCAATACCAGTGTGTCCTATTTATGAAGAAATATTAAATAGTTTCTATAGGTTATAATTTGGAATAAGTAAAAAACATAAAAAACCTGATATGGCTCTTTTCCTCAAGAACTTTACATTGCATTGAAAATATAAACATTAAAGGAAATAAACACAAATAAATTATAACTACAAGCCACATGTACAATGAAGGCACTACAGGTAGTGCTATAAAAGACTATACTAAAAGTTCAAAAGCTTTAAGCAGAACATAGCAGGGTAATCTGAGAGATCAGGTGTTTGAAAAATAACCCTTTTGCAAAAATCAACTTAAAAAGGTAAACAATGAAAGCACGAGAGACATAAAAAGGTAGTAAAAACACAATGTCTGAAACTCAATAGAAGAAGGAAACAGAAATAATTTGAGGCATTTGAGGCTGCTTTTCTTTTTAGATATCTGACAGTCCCGATAGAGGTAGCTTAGAGACTGAGAAGCTGAACATAGCTTTTGATAAATTCATGAAGTAAAGGATGAAAAATTGGAGTATCGTGCCCTTCATGCCCTTGGAAAGAGGCAGGAGGGGAGGTATGCTGGTAAGAGATGATGGCCTAACAAACTGGCTAGGCTGTAAGATTAGATCTTGAAAAGATAAACTACAAGGGTAAAGAGTAAACCAAAAATAGATAGCCAACACTATATACTGAATGCTTATATTCTCCCCAAAATTAATATACTGAAATCCTAGTCCTCAATGTGCTTTTAGAGTTGAGGCCTTTGAGAGGTAGGGCAAATCCTTATAATGAGATTTTAAAAAGAAACCCCAGAGAGCTTCCTTTCTCATTCTGTCACATGAGGATACAGAGAGAAGACGGCTATCTACAAATAGAGAGGGAACTCTCACCAAACACCAGTCACCTTGATCTGAGACTTCCCAGCCTCCAGAACTGTAAGAAAAAAAACTTTTATAGTTTATAAGGCACCTAGTCTATGGTATTTTACTAGAGCAACCCAAATGAACCAGGACAGCCAACTAGGAACTAAGGGCTAAATTTGAATTATCCGAAATCCTGTCCAAATAAAGGTGGTCCAGAATTGTTAATGCTCCCTAGATATCTGCCAAATCCCAATCATAAATCTTTTCTAAAAGAAAATACTATCATCTAAGCTTTTAAATTATTGCAAAAATGTTTACATTTGAAGTCTGACAATCAATGAAAACTGACCAAGTATACAGGAAAAATGAAAACTGGGATAGAAAAACAAGAAAAGTAACAGACAACAAAAACAGGTCAACAAGAGATCCAGAAAAATTAGCTATCAGACTGGGTCTTAAAATATGCTTAATGCATTTAATAAAATAAAATGCAAGGTTGAGAATGTTAGTTGAGAACTAGAAACTATTATAAAGAACCACGGGGACATTTTTAAACTGAAAAATACAAAAAGAACAAAAAAACCCATAACAGGTATATTTATCAGATTATAAATGACCCTGGAGAGCTCAACAGAATTAGAAGACACAAGTACCTTGAGTAAAACACAGAAAGCGAAAAGGATAGAGAACATAAAAAAAGGGGAAAAATGGATACAGTAAGAGGTCTGACAATGTGTAACTGGATTTGTAAAAGGAAAGAAGAGAAAGGGACAAAAGCAATATTTGAAAGGTTAATGCCGGAGAATTTATTTTAAGAAAGATATCAAGATACAAACACTGAGTGGAATATATTTTAAAATATACATACACATACATAAACAAATATATGCAGAGTTGGGCACATCAAAGTAAAACTACAGGAAAAAAAGACGTAAGAGAAGATATTAAAAGTAGCCAGTGGACAATGAGAGAATACCTTTAACAAAATAACAATAAAATTGACAGATGATTTTTCAACAAAAACTTAGGGAATGAAATCAGTATGTTCTAAGAGCTAGGAGGCAATAATTCCAAGTTCAGCAAAACTACCCTTCAAAAATTAAGAAAAAATAGACATTTCAAATTAAAAAAAAAAAAAAGATAACCCATCACCAAAAGACCACCGAGAAAGGAACTGTGAAAGAATTTTCTTCAGAAAAAAAGCATTAAACTGAGAAAGAAGCTCAAAAACAAAGGAAATAAAGAACAACCAAAAAGGCAAAATACAGTGGTAAAGTGAAAAGATGATGCTGATATAACGATAACAATAATATTTTGTGTAGTTTAACTGCATACTAATCTAAAATGCAGGACAGAAAAAACACATAAAATCTAGAAGGGACATAAATGAAGTCAAGGAGCTTTAAGCTTCTCCACTCCTAGAAAAGGTAAATATAAAAATATATATATTAGGGTTTGATAAGTAAAGCATGCATTGTTCAATCTCTATGGTAACCACTGAAAAAAACAAAATAGTAAAGAACATGTACTTCCAAATTAATGAAAGAGTAGAAATAAAAGAGCAGAAAATAGAAGAAAAAAAGAAGAACAATAAAAATCAATAATCAGAACAAATAAAAAGTAAATATTATGGTAGATTTAAACCAAAATATATCAGTAAATACATTTTTATGTAAACTTTTTATTTTGAGATGAAGATTCACATGCAGTAAGAAGCAAGACAGAAATAATACTACATATACTTTTTACCCATTCTCCCCCAATGCAAAAATACACGATGGTCCCCTCTTATTTGTGGGGGATATATTCCAAGATCCCCAGTGGGTGCCTGTAATCATGGACAGCCCTGATCCCTATATTTACTATGTTTTTTCCTGTATATACATACCTTTAATAAAGTTTAATTTATAAATTAGGTATAGTAAGAGATTAACAATAAGTAATAATAAAATAGAAAAATTATAACAAATACTATAATTATGTGAAAGTGATCTTTCTCCCTCTCTCAAAATATCTTATTGTACTGTATTCACCATTCTTCTTGTGATGATGTGAGATGATAAAATAACTATGATAAGATGAAGTGAGGTGAATGATTGTTAGGGTATTACTGAAGTGAGGTGAATGATAGTGTTAGGTTACTATTGACCTTCTGACAATAACAGGTCAGATGGAGGATCATGTGCTACTGGACTGTAGGTAACTGAAACCATGGAAAGCAAAACCCAACATAAGGGGGGACTACTATAGTAAAATATATCACAACCACAGTGACACTGATACAATCCACTGTTTTTTTTAGATATCTCCAGTTTTATTTGTATTCATTTCTGTGTGAGTGTGTGCCTATATTTAGGTCTATATACTTCTGTTGGATCTGTAGGTTTGTGTTCACCACCACAGTCAAGATACAGAAGGGCTGCATCACATCTGTAATCACACCCACCTTCCTCCCCAAACCCATCCCTAACCCCTGATAACTAATGGCCTGTTTCCAGTTTCTATAATTATATCACACATTGTAAGAAAAAGTCTAAATCAGCCAATTAAAAGACAGATTGAATTTTTATTTTTATTTAAAATTTTTTTCAGATTGTATTTTTAAAGAAAGAAAACTATTTTCAAATCTGCTTGCAAGACACACACATAAAATACAAGGACATATAAAGATAGAAAACAAAAATACAAATAAAGGCATAATATATAAAAAATAACTACAAAGACATAATATATAATATATAAAGTAAAACAAAACAAAATAAACAAAAAAACCCTTCTGGCTTGGCTGCACTAGAAAAGAGAGAAATCGTCCAAGAAAAGGATCAAAATAATAAAAGATTCAATTCATTAGCTGATGAATACATAGTAACACTGGTCAAGAGAAAAGAGAGAAGACACAAATTACTAATATCAGGAATTAAAAGAGATAGAGATATTCAAAAATTCTAATAAGACATTATGAATACATCCATGCTACTGAATGTATTGAAGGTACCTGATCTGAATCATAATTCAAACAAAAATGACTGAACAATTATAATACAATTGGCGAAATGTTAACTGAGTGGATATTTGATGATGGTAAGAAACTGGTATTTTTTGGTGTGAGGTAAAGTTGTTCCTTTATTTTAGATACCCATATCTGATCCAATCTTGACGTTTACTTCAAAATGATCTTCCTTATTAAAAAAAAAACAAACAAGTTTCTACCAAAAGAAAACTTAAAACTTCTATATAGAAAAATGAAATGGCTTTTTATATATGCACACATGCATATGTGTATATGTATGTGTACACACACACACACACACACACATATATATACATATATATATGTAGAGATACACACAATTTGTTAGTTAAAACCTAACAACAGCAACAACAACGGCGACAACAAAACACTAAGTCAGTGACTTCACTGGTGAATTCTTTCAAACTTCTAAGTTAGAAAATATGCCAATTATGTACACACTCTTTTTTTTTTTAAGATTTTATTTATTTATTTGACAGACAGAGATCACAAGTAGGCAGAGAGGCAGGCAGAGAGAGAGACGGGGAAGCAGGCTCCCTACCCAACAGAGAACCTGATGTGGGGCTCGATCCCAGGACCCTGGGATCACGACCCGAGCCAAAGGCAGAGGCTTTAACCCACCGAGCCACCCAGGTGCCCCTATACACACTCTTTCAAGGGCCATAAAAGAAAGAACACTTCTCAACTTGTCTTATAAGCTCAGGAAAACCTTGATACCAAAACATGGCAAGAAGCTCAAAAACAAACAAACAAACAAACAAACAAACAGGCTATCTATCCAAAACCTACATTTTAGATATTGGTATCTATAGATAAAGTCATATGATGTCTGAGATTTACTTCAAAATAATCTAAAAAAAAAAAAGTGATGATCTAAAAAAGGGTATAGGGGCATATGGGTGGATCAGTCACTTAAGCATCTACCTTCAGTTCAGGTCATGATGCCAGGGTCCTGGGATCGAGCCCCATATCAGGCTCCCTGCTCAATGGAGAGTCTGCTGCTCCCTCTCTCTCTGTCCTCCCTCAACTCATGCTCTCTCTCTCTCTCTCTCTCTTACTCACTCTTTATCTTAAATAAACAAAATCTTTTAAAAAAAAAGCAATTTAAAAAAGTGATTTACTTCAAAATATTCTAAAAGAAGGGGGGAGATAGATATAAAACATTAGCCATGAGTTGATAACTACTGAACTGAGTGATAAGTCAGGGGTGTCTATTTTTCTCTTTTGTTTACTTTTGTATATTTATTAAATTTTCTCTTAATAAAAAGGTTTTTTAAAGTATTTTTGATTAAAGAAAGTTGTGTGTGTGCTCTAAAAGCATCACCATGAAAACTCCCATTATACTGTTTTGTTAAAGTTCTCTTCTGCCTTTTCCACTAAATCTGAAGAAATTATACAATGGAATACTGTTCATCCATAAAAAAGAAGAAATCCTACCATTTGGAATGACACGGATAGATGTTGAAAACATTACGCAAAATGAAATATGTCAGACAGAGAAAGACAAATACTCTATGATCTCATTTCTATACGGAATTAGAAACAAAAAGAAAAAAACCCCACCAAACTCTAAAAAAGAGATCATATTTGTGGTTACCAGAGGCAGGTGGTGGGGGAAGGATAAATGGAAGAAGGTGGTCAAGTTATAAATATAAGTAAGTACTGGGGATGTGATGTACAAATGATGACTGCCATTACCACTGCTGTATGACATACAGGAATACTGTTGAGAGAGTCAATCCTAAGAGTTCTCATCACAAGAGAAATTTTCTGTCCTTTTCTTTGTATTGTATCTATATAATGGATGCTAACTAAACCTCTCATGGTAGGGGGGCCTGAGTGGTGCATTCTGTTAAGCAGCTGACTCTTGGTTTCAATTAGGTCATGATCTCAGGGTCATGGGATCCAGCCCCCCATTGGTTCTGCACTAAGCACAGAGTCTGCTTAAGATACTCTCTCCCCTCTGTTTCTGCCCTTCCCAACCACACACTCAGCTCAGTGCACACTCAGGTGTGCGCACTCCCTCTCTAAAATAAATAAAACAAATAAAATAAGCCCAACATAGTAATCGTTTCACATTATACATAAGCCAAACCATCATGTTATACACCTTAAACTGATACAATGATGTATGCCAATTATTTCCCAATAAAACTGGGGGGAAAAAAGTTTTTACAGGAGAACTCTTACCAAGAAATTAATCATCTCCTTTTAGTCTTTATCATCTGATTTTGTCAACCATTCATCTTCTTTCTTATTACAATTTCTAAACCTCTGGTCCCTATCACTTTTCACTGAAGACGAAATACGTTCCCTTCAAACACAGGACTTTGTCATAATTTTGAGTAATATCAACTTCCATGTGACTGCCTCATACAACAGCTCTAATCTCCTCCAATCCAGTACATAATCCACTTATGCAAAGATTCTGCTTATTTATTTATATGTCTCATTCTTCTTTTACTAAAATGGGCCTATATTTGATTTATTTCTGAATCCTCTATATTCTCTCGGAGTTACGGAGTCTGCATAGGCAATCAAAAAGCTGGAAAAAAATTCCAGTTCTTATGATAGGTCAGTGGATAAGCAACTTTTGTGTAAGAGAACTTTACTATAATCCCTTGAATCACATTGCACATTCTATGACTACACCATGCTGTTTTTCATCCCTTTTCCAATAGGCGGAAAAACAGAAAAGGATTAATGCTAAACGTGGTGCTAAAATAAGAGCTAGGCTTTTAAGAAACTTGATCTATTGTACTCAAAATAATTCTAATTCTTGACCACCAAGAAAAGTCCTGTCTTCTAGAAAATAAAATGAATTTTGTTAGAATCAAACACATTTAACAAGACTGGGATAAGCTGTCTTAATTTTCTATACATACCAACACTGTATTTTCCTGAGGTCACTTATTCTACAACCTCAACTACTTGAAAAACATGATTACAAACCAGAAAATCTACCTTTAAAAAAAGGATAAGGGTAGTCAAAATAACCGTAGTATTTACTACCATCTAGAGAATATCTTGTTTGCCAGAACTAAGTTTCTATGAGCTTCACACTAGTCCTCAAAACAACCTTAAGAAGTCAGTGCTCCCCTTCAGATAAGACACAGAGCCTAAAGGTTAAGGTTTCCAAAGATCCTAAATTCCTGAGCTGAGATTTTATCTTGGCTCTAATGGTCTTCAAAGTCTGTACTGTTTTCCTTTACAGCTACTGGAACTAAAAAGTGAGACTTACAATACAAATGTTAGATGAGGAAACTGTATTTTGAATGAGGAGTAAAATAAAGAATCAGACAGTAGCTAGATGGGGGTGAGTATGAAGGCAGGGAATATATTTTCTTAAGATGGGAATATACAGCATGTTTATATGGGGTGAGCGTTCACAAAAAGAGAGAAGTTGAAGATACAGGAGGAATTAAAAATATTTAATGACTGAGGGGTGCTTGGTGGCACAGTCAGTTAAGCGTTGACTTTTGGTTCTGACTCAGGTTGTGCTCTCAGGGTTGTGAGACTGAGCACTGCCTTGGGCTCTGCGATCAGTATGGAGTCAGCTTGAGTTTCTCTCACTCTGTCTGCCCGCAGCCCTGCTCGCATGCATGTGCTCTCTCTCTTTCTCTCAGATAAATAAATCTGTTTAAAAAAAGAATCTAGTGACCAAGACACTAGAGATGGCATAAGGAGACAGGTAAGGGGACAAGCAGATAGAAAAACACTGAGCAGAAAAACTCTAATACCAGGAGAAATAAGATAAAAATGACTAATAATGTAGGTGACTTAGGACAAGGAAGGTAGATCACTACTATAACCTCAATTTTGGTTGGCAATGTAGGAAGTAGGGTCATCTATTCATCTTAAGAATGTTGAAGTTTAAATGCTTGGAGTATCCTATAAGAGAAATTAGACAAGAAATTCTCCAAGAAGTAAAAAGACTAAAAGGTAGCACTGAGAAGCAACTTATGTTGGTACCAATCTGAAGGTCATGAGGGTCAATCAGCAACACCAAACTCAGCTAGAATAAAAGCCAGGAAGGCAAATGTTAGCTATGACCCTTCATGAAGAATCTCCTGTATGTCAGCCTCGATGTAATATCTGGCTTAATGAAATATATAAGGTAAAATAAGATACAGAAAGTTTCAAATGTTGTAGCCAACACAGAGAGAACATACCTTTTTTTAGCACCCATGCCATGTTTTTATTTGATCTCTATCCTAGATGCCCAGGGAAAAAATATCAGTAAATTCTAAGTAGTAGTATTATAGGCCATGTGCTCAAATTTCAATACAAATTAACAATATTTTTTAAAGATATTTAAATGAATCATGAATAAATATTTTAAATAGAACAAAAGACATCAGACTCGATATGAAAGTTCAGCAAAATGATTGGAAATGAGATAAATATTTTTTGGTCACCTCCCTGTATATCAGACACACACACACACACACACACACACACACGTGTGCGCACACACAAAAGGAAGGAAAAAAAGAAAAGAAAATTGGGTAAAAGCTTTATTCCCAAAAGCCACAGAATATATAACAGTCAAAATAAACATAAGATCTATATGGCAAGTACACACACATATACATACATACACAGGTGCGTGTGTGCACACATATATCCCCCCAAAACCTTAGTAATAGACAGAAGGAAAACAAATTTAAATAAGTCAATAAACATTGCATATCTAAATGGGAAGAATGAATAATGTAAAAATGCCACTTGTCCCAAAGTACAATTAAAATTAAAATTCAAAGAGATTTATCTTAGACCCTGAAACATGATTCTAAGTACATCCACAAAACTAACATGTAGGAATATGAATATGTGTATATCAAATTAAAATATGGATTACAGGGGCGCCTGGGTGGCTCAGTCATTAAATGTCTGCCTTTGGCTCAGGTCATGATCCCAGGGTCCTGGGATCGAGTCCCGCATCAGGCTCCCTGCTCAGGGGGAAGAAGGCTTCTCCCTCTCCCTCTGCCTGCCATTCTGCCTGCTTGTGCTCTCTGTCTCACTGTCAAGTAAATAAATAAAATCTTTAAAAAATATATGATTACAGAAAGCTCTAATAATTAACCACACAGTATCAGCCAAATAATATACACTTAGAATAAACAGACATAATGGAGGAAAAAAGAAATGGGAGAGTACACAGAGACAGGATGAAGGTAGAAAGGATATTAATGGAGAACAGATTTTTGCTTCTGACAATGGCAATTTATACAAAGCAGACCAATCATCCTACTAAGAAGATTTTTTAAAAATCTGGTCAAACTATTTTTTAAAATCTGCTTGAAAGCACAGAGAAGCAAATAAGGCTGTGAAGAATTACAGTGCCAAAATCCTGGAGAAGAAGAAAAATCCAGGAGGATGAACCAGATATTGGAGTTTTTTTCTCTCTAAGGGCATCTGTTAATTCCACATGAAGAACTTGATAAATTCAGCTGAGATTTTGATGGTCTTGCAGACCTAGAAGCAAAATATGACTGTAGAGCTTACCAACAAGGAGAGATTTTCATACATTTTTTATACTTAAGCTCCTGAAAGGGCCCAGGAACAAAGATGAACTGGAAATAACCTGGTTTTGACAAGGACTGAAACCTGGCTTCAAATGACCTTAATTAGTGACATCAGACTGATATGATCAAGGATTGCCAGTTACTTGCAGCCTAGAACAGGTAAATAAAAGCAAAGAAAAGTTATCTGGAGAAAGATAGCATGATGCCATGCCCCCATTTTTTTCTACAATTTTTCACATACAATGTCCAATACACCAAACAACTAGGAATAGTTATAGCTACTTTTGGGAAACTGTTAAGCATTATTAACTAAACTAATTATATACCTAATCTATGACCCAAAAATTCTACTCCTAAGACTACACCAAGAGAATGAATATATATGGTTACCAAAATATTTATAAAAATACCCATAGTAGCTTTATTCATCAAAATCCAAGACCAAAAACAATCCTGATAGAAAAATGAATAAATTATAGTATAGTCATACAGTGGAATACCAAAGGGCAATAAAAAAGAATGGTTTACTGAGACAAACAACACAGATGATTCACACAGATATGAGCCATATCAAAGAAATATATTCTATGATTTAATTTATATGAAGGTCAAGAATAGACAAAAATAATCAATGTTGATAAAAGTCAGAATAGTGATTATTTTGAGGGGAGCACTGACTGGTAGAGGCACACAGAAACCTTTTTCGGCAATGGAAACACTAAGTCTTGGTGAATGGTCATTACTGATATACACAGATGTCACTAATCACTGATGAGTACACAGGGTTAAAATTAGTACATTAGACACAACACAAAAAAATAGCTAAGATAATTTTCAAAAATTATAAACCTGGAGGACTCAAACTACCAGATATCAAAACTGAAACTACAGTAATTAAGAAAGCATAGTATATATGCAAGAATGGACAAACAGACCCATGAAACAGGGCAGAGACTCTAGAAAAAAAATTGCATATATGGAGGCACTTAATTTATGACAAAGTAACATTATAGAGTGATGAGAATAAGAAAAGTTTTTTCGCCAAATAGCATTTTACACACACATATATAAAATAAAAATGAAATTTTATCCCTACTTCAAACCATAGATAAAAATGAAATCCAGGTAAAGTATAAATATAAATGTAAAAAGTAAAGGTATAAGGTTTTTAGATTAGAAGACAGAAGATAGAAGAGCATCTTCATAACATAGGGTAGGCCACAGAGTAGAATGCAAGCCACAGAGTAGAAGATACTGCATCACAGGTAACTAACAGAGGATTTGTAACTAGAAAATATAGAACATTCCTACAAATTAATAAGAAAACCTGATACAGAAATGAACAAAACACTTCACACATATTATAAAAAGGTATCCAGAAAGATTGGTAAATAAATGAAGAATTCTTAAACATGGGGTGTCTGGTGCCTGGCTGGCTCAGAGGGTTAAAGCCTCTGCCTTCGGCTCGGGTCATGATCCCAGGGTCCTTGGATGGAGCCCTGCACGTCCAGCTTTCTGCTCAGCGGGGAGCCTGTTTCCTCCTCTCTCTCTCTCTGCCTGCCTCTGCCTACTCATGATCTCTCTCTGTCAAATAAATAAATAAAATCTTAAAAAAAAAAAAAAGAATTCTTTTTTTTAAATTTTTTTTTAAAGATTTTATTTATTAATTTGACAGAGAGAAATCACAAGTAGACGGAGAGGCAGCCAGAGAGAGAGAGAGAGGGAAGCAGGCTCTCTGCTGAGCAGAGCGCCCGATGCGGGACTCGATCCCAGGACTCTGAGATCATGACCTGAGCCGAAGGCAGCGGCTTAACCCACTGAGCCACCCAGGCGCCCAAAAAAAAGAATTCTTAAACATGACCAAAAAAAAAAAAAAAAAAAAGCACTAAGCATAAAGAAAAAATTAATAACTCAAACTACATTATTAAATTAGGCTATCTTAAAAGTAATTTGTGCATCAAAAGAACAACTAATAGATAAAAAATGCAAGCCACAGAGTAGAAGATACTGCATCACAGGAAACTAACAGAGGATTTGTAACTAGAAAATATAGAACATTCCTACAAATTAATAAGAAAATCTGATACAGAAATGAACAAAACACTTCACATATATTATAAAAAGGTGTCCAGAAAGATTGGTAAATAAATGAAGAATTGGTCTACCTGATTTGTCTTCAGGTAAATGCCCAATAAAACCATTATTCACCCATTATAATAACTAAAATGAAATAGTCCAGCAATGCCAGGAGTTGGGAAAGACATGGAGAACTACTTTCATCCATGGCAGAGTGTATACTGGTAGAACAACACTGAAACTGTTTGGCAATGTCTGCTCATGTTGACCCTAAGACACTACAATTCTACTTCTATGTATACACCAAATAGAAATGCATGCTCATGAGCACCAAGTCATGTAATCAGGAATGCTCACAGCAACATTATTCAAAATAGCAGGGCACCTGGGTGGCTCAGTGGGCTAAGCCTCTGCCTTCCGCTTGGGTCATGATCTCAGGGTCCTGGGATAGAGCCCCCCATCGGGCTCTCCGCTTGATCGGGAGCCTGATTTCCCCTCTCTCTCTGCCTGCCTCTATGCCTACTTGTGATCTCTCTCTCTGTCAAATAAGTAAATAAAATCTTTTAAAATATTAGCAAAAACTAGTAACCTAAATGCCCATCAATGTCCACAAAGAACAGAGTAAATAAATTGGAGTAGAGTCATGTAATAAAATATTATACAGCAGTAAAGATGAATGGATTAGTTACAACACCACAGATAAATTTCTCAAGCAAAATGCTGAGCAACAAAGTCAGGCACAAAAGAATTCACACAGTATGACTCCATTTATTTAGTGTTCCAAAATACACAAAGCTAAATTATATTAGACATTAAAATGGAAATTCTTTTGTGAAATAGAGAGGAAATAGTGATTAAGGGTGATATAAGTTCTAGAAATGCTCTATTTCTTCTGATTACACAGGTATTCACACTGTAATGCAATTTCCTTTTTTTTTCTTCTTTAAGATGTTATTTATTTACTTTTTAGAGAGACCATAAGCAGGGGGAGTGGCAGACAGAGCAGGCAGAGGGAGAAGCAGGCTCCCCACTGAGCAAGGAGGCCAACATGGGACTTGATCTGAGGACCCTGGGATCATGATCTGAGCTGAAGGCAGATGGTTAATCAACTGAGCCACCCTGGCATCCCTCACACTGCAATATTTCAAAGAACTATAAATAGATGCTTGAGTTAAACATGGTAGGTTAAACATACACATTAGCTATGTTCCCTTCTGAACCCTCAATAAAAAAACAAAAGATTAAACACACACACACACACACACACACACACACACACACTCCCTCTCTCTCTATTTCTCTCTCTCTCAATGGCAAAACCTGAGAGGAAACAATTTGAACAGAAGTGGTAACTGAGTTAACAGGAGAAAGGATCTTAAGCCAATAGACAGGAAATCTTAGAAGCAATCAATGTTATACTCAGGAATTCCTAACAGATTTAGTAATAACAGATTTAGTAATTGGTGGTGCCAGGTACCTCTGGAAATGACAGAATCAATGGGGCTAAAAGCCAGAGCAGCTGAAAGTTTAAGAAGCAGTCAAAAACCCAAATCCTTCCTCCAGTGTACACTGCTAGGAAACTGTCTTTCCTCATACCCAAGCAGGTAAGTTTTGAAGTTTATTTTTTGGAGAGGGTGGGACAGGGAGAAAAGGGTGGAAGGGAGGGAGGGAAGATGAGGCAAGAGGGAAGATTAGTCATCCTTGTCCTGCTCATTGTTGTTCTTGGAATGGAAACAGCAGATATCATTGATAGCAGGGGTACTATCTGAAAACAGGTAGATGAAGAGTCCGGGCTACATATTGATACTTTACCACAGCTGGTTCTTCCACAAGGTTCTAAAATCAGTAGTAGCCAAGTTTATAGCCTCTAGGAGAAAGATATAACTTATTTTTCTACTGAACATGACCAGCTAAAGAGAAAAGACATAAAAAGATGCCGAATCCTAAGTTTTCCAATAAGATGACCCAGAGAAATTATCTTAACTTGAAAGTCCATACTGACAATCTCCATCGAGGAGGAACCCCAACAGATTCAGTAATTAGTAGTGCCAGGCATCTTTGGCATATAATTTCTAAAAGCATACTAGTCTTCTGCTCTTCAAATATGAACAGATGGCCAATAATTTGATGACATCCTCTAATATTAAAGGCAGAAACAAAAACACAAAGCAGAAAATAAAAGCAGAAGCACCAGTTTGTTTTCCCAAATCCCCTCATAAAAACAGACGCAGCAATTACATAGCAAAACCATAAACCTATGGACAACATTTATAAAAAAGTAAGGTGGGACGCCTGGGTGGCTCAGTTGGTTAAGCAGCTGCCTTCGGCTCAGGTCATGATCCCAGCGTCCTGGGATCGAGTCCCATATCGGGCTCCTTGCTCTGCAGGGAGCCTGCTTCTCCATCTGACTCTGCCTTCCACTCTGTCTGCCTGTGCTCGCTCCCGCTCGCTCTCTCTGACAAATAAATAAAATCTTAAAAAAAAAAAAAAGTAAGGTGATAAGATATCTCTACAAACCACTCACAGTCACAAAACCCATGGATATCACCATCTATTTATTCAGGGAAGCAGAAGGAAGTAAGGGGCAATCTAAAGGACCTGGGAAGAGATCCCCAAAATAGCCAGCAGGTGCTCACTGGGAACCACAGGTCAATTTGAGAAAAATAGCTGAAACTGGGCAAATGCTAGCCCATTCTAGTAGTTGGTGAATTCAAAAGGTTTAAGGTAAGTCCCAAAGACGGTAGTCTGGCAACCTGTAAGAACTATAGAAACTGACCACCCAGGGTTCAGAGCCCAAGAAACCAGAAAGCTAGGACAGAGCCCAAGAAACTTAAGAGAAGAGAATACAAATTAAACAGGTATCCAGACTGGCAATGAAGAAGTCAAACTCTCTCTCTTCGCAGATGACATCATTCTTCATATGGAAAACCCAAAAGACTCCACCCCCAAACTACTAAAACTCATACAGCAATTCAGTAACGTGGTAGGATACAAAGTCAATGTACAGAAATCAGTGGCTTTCTTATACACTAACAATGAAAATACAGAAAGGAAAATTAGAGAATCGATTCCATTTACTATAGCACCAAGAACCATAAGATACCTGGGAATAAACCTAACCAAAGAGGTAAAGGATCTGTACTCGAGGAACTATAGAACACTCATGAAAGAAACTGAAGAAGATACAAAAGGATGGAAGACCATTCCATGCTCTTGGATAGGAAGAATAAACATTGTTAAAACGTCTATACTGCCTAGAGCAATCTATACTTTTAATGCCATTCCAATCAAAATTCCACCAGTATTTTTCAAAGAGCTGGAGCAAATAATCCTAAAATTTGTATGGCATCAGAAGAGACCCCGAATTTCTAAGGAAATGTTGAAAAGCAAAAATAAAGCTGGCGGCATCACGTTACCTGATTTCAAGCTTCACTACAAAGCTGTGATCACCAAGACAGCATGGTACTGGCATAAAAACAGACACATAGACCAGTGGAACAGAGTAGAGAGACCAGATATGGACGCTCAACTCTATGGTCAAATAATCTTCGACAAAACAGGAAAAAATATACAGTGGAAAAAAGACAGTCTCTTCAATAAATGGTGCTGGGAAAACTGGGCAGCTATATGTAGAAGAATGAAACTCGAGCATTCTCTTACACCGTACACAAAGATAAACTCTAAATGGATAAAAGACCTCAATGTGAGACAGGAATCCATCAGAATCCTAGAGAAGAACATAGGCAGTAACCTCTTCGATATCAGCCACAGCAACTTCTTTCAAGATATGTCTCCAAAGGCAAAGGAAACCAAAGCGAAAATGAACTTTTGGGACTGCATCAAGATCAAAAGCTTCTGCACAGCAACGGAAACAGTCAACAGAACAAAGAGGCAACCCACGGAATGGGAGAAGATATTTGCAAATGACAGTACAGACAAAAGGCTGATATCCAGGATCTATAAAGAACTTCTCAAACTCAACACACACAAAACAGATAATCATATCAAAAAATGGGCAGAAGATATGAACAGACACTTCTCCAATGAATACGTACAAATGGCTATCAGACACATGAAAAAATGTTCATCATCACTAGCCATCAGGGAGATTCAAATTAAAACCACATTGAGATACCACCTAACACCAGTTAGAATGGCCAAAATTAGCAAGACAGGAAACAACGTGTGTGGGAGAGGATGTGAGAAAGGGAAACCCTCTTACACTGTTGGTGGGTGTGCAAGTTGGTGCAGCCACTTTGGAAAACAGAGTGGATATTCCTCAAAAAATTAAAAATAGAGCTTCCCTATGACCCTGTAATTGCATTATGGGTATTTACCTCCAAAGATACAAATTTAGTGAAAAGAAGGGCCATCTGTACCCCAATGTTTATAGCAACAATGGCCACAGTCGCCAAACTGTGGGAAGAACCAAGATGTCCTTCAATGGATGAATGGATAAGGAAGATGTGGTCCATATACACTATGGAGTATTATGCCTCCATCAGAAAGGATGAATACCCAACTTTTGTAGCAACATGGAAACATGGACGGGACTGGAAGAGATTATGCTGAGTGAAATAAATCAAGCAGAGAGAGTTAATTATCATATGGTTTCACTTATTTGTGGAGCAAAGGAAATAACACGGAGGACATGGGGAGATGGAGAGGAGAAGGGAGTTGAGGGAAATTGGAGGGGGAAATGAACCATGAGAGACTATGGGCTCTAAAAAACAATCTGAGGGTTTTGAAGGGGTGGGGGGTAGGAGGTTGGGGGAGCCTGGTGGTGGGTATTACGGAGGGCACGTATTGTATGGAGCACTGGGTGTGGTGCATAAACAATGAATTCTGTTACACTGAAAAGAAATTAAATTTTTAAAAAATGGAAAGAAAAAAAAAAGTTAAACACAGGGGCGCCTGGGTGGCTCAGTTGATTGTCTGCCTTCTGCTCAGGTCATGGCCCTAGGATCCCGGCTCAGGAGGGAGCCTGCTACTCCCCCTCCCTCTGCCCCTCCTCTTCCCTAATGCTCTCCCTCACTGTCTCACTCTCTCTCGCAAATAAATAAATAAAATCTTTTAAAAAGTTAAACATTATACATATTATACAATCCATCTTATAGCCATATATTCATAGCAATACTGTTCATAAGAGCCAAAAACTAGAAATAATGCAATGCTCATCCAAATGTCCATAAAATAGAAATAATGTTAAATGTAGAAAAAATTTTTAGAAGAACTGCCTTCATGAACTATCTCTGATCTATAAACATGCTGTGTCATTTCATTTGCTTTTTTTAGCTGATCTTTAATTTCACTCCAATGTTTTGGAGTTTTGGAAAGGGAAATAAATTTCATACAATAGAATACTAACTTGTCAATAAAGAGGAATGAAGTACTAATACATAAAACAACATGGATAGATCTCAAAAATATTATTATTATTTTTTTATGGCTTAGTGGAAAGACCCACTTTATTTATTTATTTATTTATTAAATTTCTATTTTTTATAAACATATATTTTTATCCCCAGGGGTACAGGTCTGTGAATCACCAGGTTTACACACTTCACAGCACTCACCAAAGCACATACCCTCCCCAGTGTCCATAATCCCACCCCCTTCTCCCTCAAAAATATTATTTTAAGTGAAAGAAGCCAGACACAATAGGCTATATATTATATGAATCTATACACATGAAATTTCTAGAAAAGGCAAAGAGGGAAAATAGATCTGTGGTTGTTGGGGATGGGAAGTGGCCATAAGGAATGCTGGTAGATGACCATTAGGGAAATTTTTGGGTCATGGCAGTATCACAAATTGAATCGTGAGGATGGTTCACAACTGCATAAATTTTCTAGAAATCATTTAAGTACAATTACAATGATGAATTTTGTGATATGCAAATTATGCCTCACTAAAGCTATTACTATAAGGAAAGAAGAGAAGAATGACTCTGGCTTTCTTGAAGAACTATGTTTCAGAGTAAACAAATTGCTAATAAAGAAGATTTCTTTTACAGAGGAATTCCAGCTAATAAATACAGAAAGTGACAATATTAGGAAAATCACACTTTGTAATCCCTACTTAAAAGACAGATCTCAAAGTTACTTGAGGAAAGACTGATGAGGAACTTTGCAATGGAAGAATCAGGCTGGTACTGCCTGGAGCTAAATCATCAATTTTAACATCACTAAACTTAAGACCATCAGACTCATATACAACTTGATATTTTACAACAAGTACACAGAATCAACTCTGAAGGATTCTTGCCAAAAATTAAACCTCTAGATCTAATCAAACCTCTAGATCTAATTATCAGTTTACATAATACAGTAATAAACAACTCAACAGCCCTTTAAGGAAGCAATCAGTCAATCCAAGTTAAAGGATGTTCTAAAGGACTTGGTTTTTCTAGTAAATCCACAGCAGTAAAGGGGTGCCTGGCTGGCTCAGTCGGTGGAGCGTGTGACTCTTGACGTTGGGGTTGTAGGTTTGAGCCCCACGATGGCTATGCAGATTACTTAAAAATAAAATCTTAAAAAAAAAAAAGTGAGGGGCACAAATACAGAGAAAAAGATTTAAGAGGTAAACACTGATACATAGAGTATGAACTATACCTTGATTGGATTCTGATTTTAGCAAACCAACTGTAAAAAGATGTTTTGGTGACAAGTGGGGAAATCTTCATAATGACTACATATTTGATATTATTAAGAAATAATTAATTTCCTTGCATGATACCAGCATAGTGGTATGCGTGTATGTGTAGCTAGAATACCTGTGGTAAAATGATGTAAAGATGTGCTTTTAAAGATAACCACAATTACTTTAAGTGGCAGAGTACACATGTAATAAAACTGATAATGTGTTGAAAATTGTTGAAACTGGACAATAGGTATATTGGACTTCATTGTCCCATTCTCACCACTCTTAGTATGTTTTTAATTTTTCATATTAATAAGGTTAGTGGACAATGAAAGACTATAAACTTAAGAGAAAAAAAGTAAAAGAAAAAGGGGAGCCATAGCTCACAAGAGAGGTCAAAGATAAGGACTGACATGTAAGTCTTCAGAAGATGGAGAATACATGAAGCCTAGTCTTTGGAGAGCAGAATACAAGAAGAAAAATAGAAAATACATAAAAAGAGACCGGAGAAGTAAAGCCAGTGGAATAGTAATATTTAAAGACAGAGCAGAGAAAGAGGAGTTTGAGAAAGATACCAAAAAGTAGAATCAGTAAGATGGGAAGAGACCTAAGAGAAAAACTAAATCAGAAAAAGCAAGGCAAGAACGTTTCCAAATAATAATAACCACAATAATAACCACTAAGTACTCTTATTATAGTCCCCAAATTTCAAATCAAATAGAAAAAAAGGGGTACCTGTGTAGTTCAGTCAGTTAAGCATTCAACTCTTGGTTTTGGTCCAGGTCCTGATCTCATGGTCTGTGAGACTGGGCCCTGTATGGGGCCCTGAGCTCAGTAAGAGCCTACTTGAATATTCTCTCCCTCTGTCCTTCCCCTGCTCCCACTCTCCCACTCTCCTTCTCTTTCTCTCTCTCAAATAAATAAATCAATCTTTTAAAAAAACACAAATAGTAAAAAAAGAATTGTGTTTTGAAAAAAAGAATTTCAGAATGAAATAATTATCTCATATTTAGATGAGATAATACTAGATATTAGATAATATTTAGATATTTAGATATCAGAATTCATATTTTCTAAGATACACAAAACAATTTCCCAGTTACTGAAGATGTACAAGAAATATTAACGTTTATTTAATGTTAATTTTAGAAAAGGCATTTACCTACTAACACCAAACTGCTGCTTACCTAATCCACCACAGTGAAAGATAGAATATCAAGCACTAGAACAACTACAAAAAAATAAATAAGGTATTGACGCTGGCCATAAAGAGTTCTCTGGAGACGAATCATTAAACTGTATAATTCACAAAGATAAGACAGTAAGCTGGCCTATTTCTCCCCATATGCCCAGATTCCAGCAAGGTGCTGGGTTCCATGTTTCTACAAGGCTGGAATCCCAGTGGGGTGCAGGGGGGAAGAACAGGTGACATTGATGATGCCCATTATTGTTGATGTTTTGAACCACAGATATTTATTAGACCAAACCGGTGATCTCAGATCCCTCTCTAATCACAAGAATAGATAACAGAGCTTTTCATTTCATACCCTGAGCTTGAGTAACTTATTCCCAAATATATATACAGCTTTGCATTGCTGCCCTCAAAAATAATTGTATCTTTTTATAGTTGATTCCTAGTACTTTGAGGAATTTACTATTACTCACAGTCTTGAAAATGTCACTTCAAATAATTTACCAACATATTAGATGCAATAAAAAATGCAAATCATATATAATTTTAAGCTGCCATTACTTCAATATTCTATTATTTACTCTATTAATTTGTAATACACTGGGGTTAAAGACATATGCTTGTTTGCAGGGCAAAGCCCCACCCAACATGGATCTCTATCTTTACATCAAAAACACTTCATATCATCTAAATCAATATAAGGTTCAAGTAAGTCTTTTTGATACCCACAGACCTAATATAGAAAAAGCAAAAACTCTCAGCCTCTGTACAACACATGTATATTTTATTATTTCCAGGTATATTCTTATTCTGAAAAATGTTTTTAAAAATTGTTTTAAAATAAGGGACGCCTGGGTGGCTCAGTTGGTTAAGCGGCTGCCTTTGGTTCAGGTCATGATCCCAGCATCCTGGGATCGAATCCCACATTGGGCTCCTTGCTCGGCGGGGAGCCTGCTTCTCCCTCTGCCTCTGCTGCCACTCTGCCTGCCTGTGCTTGCTTGCTCTCTCTCTCTGGCAAATAAATAAATAAAATCTTAAAAAAAAATTGTTTTAAATTATCAACTCAAGATTTTTAAAATTCTTAGTAGACTCTTTTTAACTTTTACCTGACCCAAGATTAAGAAGCATAATTCTAAAATGTCCTAGAATCAGGAATTAAAAGTTAAAGACTTACATTCAAGCTGTGCAACCACATCTCCAGGGTCAACTGCTTCAGGGAACACCTACAGAGGGAGAGCAGGGAGGGAGGCAAGGTGGAGAGGAGGAAGTGAGAGGAATATACACATAAAACAACACTCTCTGTGTTTTCCCTCTCATTCCCCAAATACTCCTTTCCCAACCAAAGAAACTTTTTTTTTTTTTAAGATTTTATTTATTTATTTGACAGAGAGAGAAATCACAAGTAGACGGAGAGGCAGGCAGAGAGAGAGAGAGGGAAGCAGGCTCCCTGCTGAGCAGAGAGCCCGATGCGGGACTCGATCCCAGGACCCTGAGATCATGACCTGAGCCGAAGGCAGCGGCTTAACCCACTGAGCCACCCAGGTGCCCCCCAAAGAAACTTTTGACATTATTGAAGACTGTCACTTCATCTCTGCTTCCCATGATCACTATGGAGGATTTGACAATTACATATTATGGCTAGCCGACGCACCCTCTCTAACTTCATCCGTGCTTGATCTTCACCTCCAGTTCCTCCCCTGCTTGTTTCCATGGTCATACTGGCCTTCTTCGTGCTCCTGCAACTCATCAAACTTATTGCCAACAAGATGCCTCTATATTTGCTATTCCTCTGCTTTGAATACTTTTCCCCTAGACCTTTGAATAACTGATAACTGTCTCATAATTCAGGTTCAGCTTAAATGTTACTGCCTTCTCTATCCTTTAAATTAGATAATCCCCCTAATCACTCAGCCCCTCCCTGTCCCCCTGCCTTCCCTTTACTTTTTTTTTTTTTTAAACAGTGGGGAAGAGAATTTTTTTTAAAAGATTTTATTTATTTATTTATTTGTCAGATAGAGATCACAAGTAGGCATAGAGGCAGGCAGAGAGAGAGAGAGGAGGAAGCAGGCTCCCTGCTGAGCAGAGAGCCCGATGCCGGACTCAACCCTGAGATCATGACCTCAGCCGAAGGCAGCGGCTTAACCACTGAGCCACCCGGGTGCCCCCCTTTACTTCTTTCATGACACTTACCACTATCTAAAATTGCATTATTCCTGTGTTTACTTGATTATTTTCTGTTTCTCATATTACAATGAAAGCTCTGAGAGAGGAGGCTGTTTGTCTTGTTTACCCAGTACCTATAGAACAGTGCATGAAGCAGAGGGAGACATGGGTAACTCCTTGCCGAAGAAAAGGAAAAGGAAGGAAGGAAGGAAGGAAAGAAGGAAATAAAAAAGTGAGGAATGTGATTAGTAATAACCAGAAGCAGCAGTTTCAGGGAAAAATAGAAAAGAAACTCATAGAATGAAGTACCACAAGATAGCCATTGTAAATTGTAAATACCTATTCACATTTACCATTGTAAATACCTATTAATGTCTCCTCTCTCTTTTTTATAAAAATTATTTAATACTCAGGTGCTCTATTTTAAATAAAGCCCACTAACACAATTTTAGAAATAAACTGATCCATCCTAAAAAAAGAGGCAACTGATTCAATGCATAAATAATGAATATTTATTTTCAGATTTAAATTACAAATCTCCTTTTGAATAAACAAAAGTATATAGTCAGCAACAATAATTTGTGTTCTGGGTTTTCATTAAAAATTCGGAAGTACTCTGATTATGTGTAAATATTTGATCTGATATTTGAACTCACCTTTTCAAACACCATTCTGGCATTGAAGACCAGTGGAAAATTGGCTGGGACACATTGTGTCTTTTTGTATTGGCCAAACACACAGATGCTAAGATAGATGTCCTCCTTGTCTTTCAGCACCACTCCTGGACAAGTTACCTGAATGAAATTAGATAGAGAGATGTAACTGCTTTACGAATCCCCTGAACTATCCTACTAAAATAATTTACAAAGCATTACATAAAACCACTAGTCTGCTAAGCTAATAAAATTAAGCTCAAATAAAAAAAGGAGAGAGAGATCCTCATGTTTGCAGAGTTAAATGAAATGCCTTTATAACTTCCATCCCTCTGAGAAATCTATGATTTTCCATTTGGTTTTTTGTGCCACATTTGAAGCTCTGTGTACTGGCTCTTGGGACAGACACTAACAGTTTTAAACAGTCAGCCTTAGGCACCCACTTTATGCTGAATGCTGACATAAACTTACTCAGCATCATTTAATCACAAAGGATTAAGACTCAGCAGAAACACAGCACTATCCTAGAGGACACACAAAAACTAGCAATAAAAAGCACAAATCTGACCTGTACCATTCTAAATAGCAGCCCATATACACCCTCATCAAAGCAATATGACAAAGTTTCAAAGCCAGTGGATTATAAGTTTCTAGCCCAATGAAAATTTTTAAATATGAAATTGCATTAATTAGCCTCATCATTGACAGAAAGTATAGGCACAAAATATAAGGTTTCTAAAAACTACATGGCACAGTCTCCCCAGTCCCTGCCATATTTCATTGGCAGTGATCAACCACACACTTAGTAGGATATTAAAGGCTCTCTAAGATTCGAATCCAACTTACCCACATAGTAATATTTCTCAATGGCTCCCCAATAATACAAAGTATTTTTTATTATCCTCTGAATACACACATTACATTCTCCCATTATCTGGATGATTATTCAACACTCCATTCCATCTCCTCCTCCTCATTTACACTCACTACTTCCCAAGGCTTACATCAATCAATCAATCAACTGCATCTCCTACACAAAACTTCTCTTGACTCACCAGCTATCATTATTCATTTCCATCTAATCCAAACATATACCACGAATCTACTATACTCAAGTAAATACATTTTAGATTCTCATAACATTTTGTAGTTCTCTTAAGGCCCAGTTATTGTCTCCACACATTTTAATTTAGTGGATACATCTCACCTTTTTAAATTAATTGCTGAGGACAGAAACTTTATTTTCCTCATCAATATATCCAAAACCATAGACTTTGGTATTTAGGAAAAGCTTAGAGATTATCAAGTACAGCTTCATATTTTTTATATATGATAACAACAGAGCCCCCCAAAAGTATAGATGATACACTTATTTAAAATGACACAGTAAATGAATGAATACAAAACATTCAAAAGTGCTTAGAAAAGTGCCTAACAGAGCATTCAACTAATACTAGCTATAGCTATTGTTAGACTGAAAATTATTATCATTTGTCATCTCAACACATTCCTGAACTGAATAAATTACTAAGACTTCATGTCTCTTTGTACATAGCAGCTAAGATTATTTTCTGTGCCAGATATTTTGACTCCATCTCCCTCTTACTGTTTTCAACTTCTGTCCTAATATATTCCCCCACTGATCATTAAAATCTATTAAAATCCATGTCCTCAGCAAATTTCATGTTCCCCATCACCTTCATTTCTTACTATGCCTCATTAAAATCAAATCTGTTAGAATCCCTCTAACTCCACAGTACTCAATGTGGTATCTCAAAGCCACTTATGCCTATAGTTGTGGCTAGTCCAAAATTTAGATAAATACTGAGTGTAAAATAAAAGATTTTGAAGATTTTGAAGACTTGTATTCAAAAAGATTTTGAAGACTCATTATAAAATCAGCATAAAATATCTCATTAATAACTAAGGCCTTGAATATATTAATCTAAATAAAATTATTATTAAAACTAATTTATCTACTTCTTTTAACTTTTAAAAATGTAGCTGGTAAAAAATTTAAAATTACATCCTTGGTTCAAATTTGTCACTTATATTCTATTTCTATGAAGTAGCACAGCTGTTCTAATTACCCTACTAGAAACTACTGACTCTCTTTCCAATGTGTAATATATGCAAGAAAGCATGAGTTTTTCTCATCCACAATTCTACAAATTCTGCCATGCTTTAATAGAACTCTGAGCACCTTTCCAAAAAGAAATCAGGGAAGGAGGATGGGTAAAGAAAATCAGATGGGACAAATAGAAAATAAAACAACCACATGTATAATTACATGAATACAAATATTCTAAGCATTCTAATTAAATAGAAATTGTTCAGATTAGATAAAAAGGCAAGACATAATATGTGGTCTTCAAAGAAAATTCCTTTAAAGATAAAGACAGACATAGAAAAGGTACTTTCACTCTGGAAAACAGCACAAAGGTTCCTCAAAAAGTTGAAAATAGAGCTACCCTATGACCCAGCAATTGCACTACTGAGTATTTACCCTAAAGATACAAACGTAGTGATCCGAAGGGACACGTGCACCCGAATGTTTATAGCAGCAATGTCCACAATTGCCAAACAATGAAAAGAACCTAATGTCCATCAAGAGATGAATGGATAAAGAAGATGTGGTATATATATATACAATGGAATACTATGCAGCCATCAAAAGAAATGAAATCTTGCCATTTGTGACAACATGGATAGAACTGGAGGGTATTATGCTTAGCAAAATAAGTCAATCAGAGAAAGACAACTATCATATGATCTCCCTGATATGAGGAAGTGGAGATGCAACGTGGAGGATTTCGGGGGTAGAAAAAGAATAAATGAAACAAGATGGGATAGAGAGGGAGACAAACCATAGGAGACTCTTAATCTCACAAAACAAACTGAAAGTTGCTGGGGGGAGGGGGGTGGGGAGAGAGGGTGGTGGGGTTATATACATTGTGGGGGGTGTGCTGTGGTGAGTGCTGTGAAGTGTGTAAAGCTGGCAATTCATAGACCTGTACCCCTGGGGATAAAAATACATCATATGTTTATTAAAAAATTTAAAAAGTATTTAAAAAAATGAAACGGTACTTTCAGAATGGTAGATCAAATGCCTCTAAAAATCAGCCCCTCTATAAAAGCAAAAGGGAATACTACCAACAACTGTCAAAATGAACATTTTACAGCTCTAAAAACTAACCAGAGATGTGCAACAATCTGAAGAGCATTTATTGGAGAAAAATAGCTGAACTTTGGTTAAAACAGTGATATTGTGGTATGTTAATGTATTCTACTCCCAATCTCCTCTACTCAGGTCTTCTGAAGCCTTGAAAACCAAAATCCTTAGAATTATAGTAGCCATGAAAACCAGCAGTCCCACAGACACTGGAGGAGAACAGGTTTAGTGCTACCCAAAAGCTCCATCCCTAGGAAACTGTCATTATTTGATCTGTCTGACAGTACCCTGGAAGCCCTCATTCACAGGGATTCTATTTGACTTGAACTGGAGTTCACTCATATAAAGAGCCTTTCTCCTCAGGGCAATTGTCAAATACAATCAGTAGCAATTGTTTAACACCACAGATGCCTGAGGCAGTGATCACAAGAGAGGCAAAACATAACCTGATCAAAATGCTTAAAAGGTAAAGCTGGAAAATCATGTATATGGGCGTGTGAGGGCTGGGTAGGGTACTGTCTTTGAAAGGAAAATATATTCTTGGCAATTTAGATCATGCACATGTTCAGGGCTGTGCATGTGCCCAGAAATGACCTGGTGAAACCCTAATCTCTCACCTCTCACTGACCTTGAGGCTTTGGGATAGTTGGAAATGAAGGCAAAGCCAGAGTTGTAAACTCCCTGTAGGGCTCAGAAAACATGCCCAACAAGCACACAGAGATCCTTAGCAAAGACTGGGAGACTTACTGGTTGAAGACATTTAAAGGATATATAAATCCAGTCATTAGCAAGTCATTAAGTTAACCAAGAAGAGACTCTGGTGGTCTGACAAAGAATACAGACTTTAACTCAGGAGAGTAACTAAACAAACAAAAAAAAAGCAATAGCAAACAATGAACCCTGAGTAATAGGGGGGAGTTTGATTTACAGAGTTCCATGTTATATTATTTAAAATGTTTAATTTTCAACAAAAAATATTATATACAAAGAAACAAGAGTATGATCCATACACAGGGGAGAAGCAGTCAATAGAAACTACCTCTGAGGAAGCCCAGAAGTTGGCTTTACTAAAGAGACTTTAAATCACCTATTATAAATATGTACAAAGACTTTAAATCACCTATTATAAATATGTACAAAGAACTAAAGGAAACCTTGCCTAAATATCTAAAATAAAGTATGGCAACAATGTCTCATCAAAGAAGGAATATCAATAAGCAGAAATCATTTTTTAAAAGAACCAAATAGAAATTCGAGTTGAAAAGTACATGACAGAAATGAAAAAAAAATTCACTAGAGAAGCTAGCAGAAGAAAGAATAAGTGAACCTGAAAATATATCAACTGAGATTATCATCCTAAAGAACAGGAAGAAAAAGAAAAATGAATAGATTCTCAGAGATCTGTGGGATACCATTAAGCGCAACAACATAGATGTAATAGGAGCCCCAGAATAAGAGGAGAAATGGCCAGAAAGAATATTCAAAGAAATAATGGACAAAAACTTACATAATTTAAAGAATTGTAATATACACACCCAACAACCTTAAAGAATTCCAAACCACATCCATCATAATCAAACTTTCAAAAGACAAAGATGAAGAGAGAATCTTTAATGCCATACAAGAGGAAGTGATTCAGCAAGTACAAAAAATTCCTCAATAGGTTTAACAGCTGATTTTGCTTCAGAAACATGAAGCTAGAAGGAAGTGGGATGACTTATTCAAAGTGCTAAAGGAATTTCATAATATTTGCATATTGTACTTCAACTTTTTCAAATAAGAATTCAATTTCAACAAAAAATTCTCTTCAAAAAGGAAGGAAAATTAAGATATTCTTGGATGAACAGAACAGATCATTAGCACAACTTCCCTACAAGATATATTAAAGAGAATCCTTCAGTTGAAATGTAAGAACACTAGACAACTCCCAACCACATGAAAAAAAAGAAAAAAAAACACAAATAAATATAACGACAGTATAATTTTTTTTCTCTTATTTCTCCATCATTATTTCAAATAAAATTACATAAAGCAGCAATTATCAAACTGTGTTGATGAGGCTTATGTGTATAAAGATGTATTTGCATGAAAATAAAATCATTAAGAAGAGAGGGAATGGAAGTAAATAGAAGCAAAAGTTTTGTGTGCTATTCAAATTAAATTTGGTATTAATCTATACTAGATTGTTATAAACTAAGATGTTAACTGTGAACCCCAGGACGACCACCACTAAGAAAATAACTAAAAAATATAGTAATAGAAACAAAGGCATTAAATGGTACACTAGAAAACAGTTAACACAAAAGGCACTAATGCAGAAACAGAGAAACAAAAAAAGACATCACATGCAGAAAATAAATAGAAAAATGAAAGAGGCAAATTCTACCTTGTCTGTGATTACATGAAAGGTAAACTGACCAACTACTCCAAGCAAAGGCAGAGCTTCATAAAATGGATAAAAACTATAATCCCACTATATGTTGTCTATAAGAGACACACTTCAGCTCCAAAGACACAAATGGGTTGACAGTAAAAGCATGGAAAAAATTAACTATGCAAGCAGTAACCAAAAAAGAGCTGCAGTAGTTATACTCATATCAGACAAAATAGACATTAAAACAAAAATTGACTAGAAACAAAGGACATTTTATAATGACACAACAATTAAAAACACATATGACATACATTTTAAGAAAATATATGTGCACTTAACAGAGTTCCAGAACCCATGAAGCAAAAAAAGATAGCTATTTCTTCAAGGAAGATAAGTAAATGACCAATAAATTCATGAAAATGTTCAAAATCACTAGTCATTAGGGAAATATAAATCAAAACCATAATGAGATACCTCTTCACATCCACTAGGATCTTAGGATAATTAAGAAGATGGACAAAAACAAGTGTTGGGGAGTATCCCAAAAAATGGGAACCCTCACACTTTGCTACTGGAAACATATTAATGGCATAGTCACTGTAGAAAAAAGTTTGGCAGTTCATCAAAAAAACTAAATAGTTACTGTAAGATTCAGCAATTCCTAGGTATATACCTGAGAATGCTGAAAACATACAGCAACCCCAAAATTCATACAAGAGTATTATACATACAAGCAAGAGTATTAATACATACAAGCAGCATTATTCGTAATAGCCAAAAAACAGATACAATCCAAATGTCCACCAACTGAAGAATGGATTAGCAAAATGTGGTATATCCATACAATGGAATATTATCTGACCATAAAGAAAAATAAAGTACCAACAGATGCTACATGAATAAATCTTACAAACATGCTAAGTGAAAGAAGCCAGACCACAAAAGGCCACATATTATATGATTTCATTTATATAAATGTCCAGAATAGGCAAATCCATAGACCTAGAAATCCAATTAGTGGTAGCCAGGGTCTCGGGAAGAGGGAGGAGGAAAGGCAGCTAACAGGTATGGGATTTCTTTTCTTTTTCTTTTTCTTTTTTTTTTTTAATATTTTTTATTTATTTATTTGACAGACAGAGATCACAAGTAGGCACAGAGGCAGGCAGAGAGAGAGGAGGAAGCAAGCTCTCTGCTAAGCAGAGAGCCTGATACAGGGCTCAATCCCAGGACTCTGGGGATCATGACCTGAGCAGAAGGCAGAGGCTTTAACCCACTGAGCCACCCAGGCACCCCTGGTATGGGATTTCTTTATAGGGTGATGAAAATGCTCTGGAATCAGTGGTGATTGTTTCACAACTTCATGAATATATAAAAATTAACTGAACTGTACACTTTAAATGGGTATATTTTATATATGTGAATTATATCTTAATTTTTTTTAAATTAAAGATTCAGGATAAAAGCAAAATGATAGAGGGTGTATCATATGAATATATGAATATCGTAAGAAAGCTAGGGGATTGTCTTAATCTGATACAGAGTAGACTTCAGAAAGAGAAAGATTACCCAAGTTAAAGTGAAGCCTTTCATATTGATTAAAAATTTGATTTGTCAAATTTCAAGTTTCAAATTTCAAAAATCAAGAAGATATAAGAAAATTAAATGTATAACCAATTAATAAGATACTATCAAAGTACATGAAAACAAACTGAATTTCATTACTTTCCTCTTAGTAACTGATAAAATAAGCAATCAAAAAATCACTAAGAGTATGGAAAATGTGAACAACAACATTCAAATAATTTGACCTAATTGACATTTATGTAATACTCCATCCAACAGCAGAAGGATATACTTTTTTTTCTAAGTGCACAGGAAAACATTTATCAAGAAAGATGATACTGTGAGCCATAGAACTCTGAACAAACATAAAAGGACTGAAATCATGCAGACGATATTCTCTAGCCCCATTAAATTAAATAGAAATAAATAACAGGAAAATACCTGAAAAAACCCTAAATATTTGGAAATTAAACACTGTATTCCTAAATCACGCATATGAGTCAGAGAAAAAATACAAAACAAATTTAAAAATATCTTGGACTGCATGAAAATGAAAAGACAATATATATAGAAATGTGTTAGATATAATTAAATCACTTCTAAAAGGTGTATTATAGCATTAAATCTTAGAAGTTCCCTTTAATTCTTTCTCTGCAGAAAAGGCATTTGACACATGTAAGCTCCATTCATGATAAAAGCTCTAACAGAGGACTGCAGAAAATTCTTCAACTGATAAAGAATATCTATGAAAAAGCCTGAATTTGATATCATACATAGTGCTGAAAGACTGGATGCTTCCCCAATATCAGCCAAAAAAGGTCAGTATGTCCATGCTCAACACTTGTATTCAACAATGTACTATTATAAAGGTCCTGGCCAGTACAAAGGACAAGAAAAGGGAATATATACAGATTGAAAAGAAATAAAACTGAATATTTGTAGACAATCTAATTGTAGTCTACACTGTACAAAAATGCTACTAGAAATAAGGAAAGGGTCTGATGTCACAGGATATAAATTCAATATGCAAAAAATCAATGCTATTTCTCTATACCAGCAATAACACTTATAAAATGAAAAAAAATTTAAATACCATTTACAATAGCATTAAAACCTGAAGTATGTAGTACTTACAAATACATTTAAACAGATTACGTGTGAGTCATGTCTACTGAAAACAATAAACACTTCTGAAAGAAACTGAAGGTCCAGATAGATGTAAAAATACACCAGGTTCATGGACTGAAAGACTCAATATTGTTAAAATATCAATTCTCCCAAAACTGGTCTATAATTTCAGTGCAATTCCAAGAGCTAAAAAAACCCAATGGAGTTGACAATCCAGAGATAATTTCAGTTCAAATGAAAATTAATTTATACAATCTGAAAACAATTTTAAAATAAGTAGTTAGGATTTTTCATCTGGGGGAGGGGAGGAATTAAGAAAAAAAAAAAAAAACCCAAAACTATAAAATTAAAACAGAGAAGGAAAATACTTGGCAGTCATTTAAAAAGAGAGACTAGGGACAGCTGGCTATCTCAGTCAGTAGAGCATGACTCTACTGATCTCAGGGTGTGAGTTCAAGCCCTACATTGGGGGTAAAGTTTACTTTAAAAAAATTACAAATTAAAAATTGATAAATTAATAAATATGAAGACAGACTATATGAGAATCCTTGAATATGTAGTCAGTGAAATTAAAAATCTCAATATAGGAGTTTTGGGTTTTGTTTTTTTTTAAGATTTTATTTATTTATTTGAGAAAGAGAAAGCAGGAGACAAAGTGAGCAGTGGGGGACGAGCAGAGGAAGAGGAAGAAGTAGGCTCCACACTGAGCAGGGAGTCCAATGTGGGGCTCCATCCCAGGACCCTGGAATCATGACCTGGGCCAAAAGCAGATTCTTAACCAACTGAGCCAGGTAAGTGTCCCTGGGTGTTTTGTTTGTTTGTTTGTTTGTTTTTGAGAAAGAGAGAGCATGTGCACACACAGGAGCAGGGGCGAGGGGCTGTGAGAGAGAGAATCTCAAGCAGATTCTATACTCAGTGCAGAGTCTTATGCAAGGCTTGATCTCATGACCCTGAGATCATGACCAGAGCTGAAATCAAGAGTTGGGACTCTTAACCAACTGAGTCACCCAGACACCCCTCAATACAGGAGATTTTTAAAATTTAACTTAATAATTTAATAATATAATCCTGAAGAATTCCCTAGAACAAGATATAAAAGTAAAAATTACAACAAAAAAAGCACTTAAGAAATGTGGAGAATAGATAAAAGTTCCAATATATGTCTAATAGTGTCAGAGGAAAAAAGAAAACAGGAGGGGAAAAAATGAAATTCAAAGACATAATAGCTAAGAATTTACCTAGAACTGAAGAAACCCACAAATTTCCAAAGGGAAAGTACACACCCAGTACAAAGCAGAGTAAGTAGAAATGAATCCAGTTCTACAGATCATAGTGCACTAGATTACATCAAGAATAAAGTGAAATACATAAACACAGTGAAAATTTTAATATATCTCCATTACAACCTAGTAGATCAGGCAGACAAAAAGATTAATATGGAATTAAAGATATTTTGGAGAAAATAAACTCCATTTGATAATGGTTGTAGAGACCTACATCCAAAAAATGAAGTTATATGTAATTTTCAAGTAAATAGAGAACATTCACAATAATTGGATAAGTATTAGGACACAAGAGAAATCTCAATGGAAATAGTATCATGCAGATGTCATTCAATACCCCCATGCAATTAAATTAAAACACCACAATAAAAAAGATAGTATGTTTGTATATGTGTAGGTAAGTATAGTATGGGACAGGGGAGTATATACACATATATAAATCCTATGCATCTTGAAAATAAAACTAAATCCTAAATAGTTCATAAGCTAAAGTAGAAATCACAATAAAAATGATAAAAATATTTAGAACCAAATAATTTTAAAACAATATTATCAATCCTTTTGGGATGTCAGTTAAGCATCACTTGGAAGCAAATCAAGTGCCCTAAAGACAGACAGTAATATAAGAAAAATATTAAGAAATGAAAAAATAAGGAATACTGTTTTTCTGAAAATAAATAAATAAATTTAAAAAATTAAAAAAAAAAAAAAAGAAATGCAGAGAAATGATAAAACAAAATTCAGATTAGTGAGTAGCCAAAGGGCAGAAGGGAGAAAGGATTCTATTAGAGAGATATACAGGAGGCTTCACCTTCATCCAAAATGTTTTACTTCCTAAGCTGATAGGTAGGCACATGGGTGCTCATTATGTTGCTCTTTATAATTTTTTGTATGTCTAAAATATCTTAAAATAAATGTTTTAAGAATTAAAAAAACAAGGGACCCTGGGTAGCTCAGTGGGTTAAGTGTCTGCCTTTAGCTCAGGTCATGATCCCAGAGTCGAGTCCTGAGCCTGGCTCCTTGCTCAGCAGTGAGCCTACTTCTGTCTCCTGCTTCCCATGCTTGCATGCTCTCTTTCTTTCTCTCTGACAGTTAAATAAAATCCTTAACCAAAAAAAAAAAAAAAAAAAAGGCAAAAAAGCCAATCCAAATACATAAAAAATAATGCATTCTAACAAAAAGAATTTACCATAGGAATATAAAGAGTGCAACATCGCAAAATGTGTCCTTTCAAAGACTATGGGAACAATATTACATAATAAAAGCATTCAGTATAATTCAATGCCTCAGGATGTTTCCAAAATGAAGAATAGAAGGGAACTTTCTTAATTCAGTAAGTGAAAATCTTAGAGCCAATATTACATTAGGCTGAATTATATGAAATTGTCACGGCTTTTTTTTTTTTAAGTCAAAAAATAATCCACTGTCAGCAGATTCGTTAAGATTCAATATAATGCTGGTAAAACCTCAGAAGCACAACTTAAAATAAAAATAAAGAGACAAGTATATCTACTATTATTCCTACTGTTTAACTTTACACCAGAAATTCTACTCAAGGACATACAATAAAGGAAAGAAAACAAAACAAAACAAAACATTGATCAGGAAAAGTCAAACTGTCTTTATCCATAAACAACATAATTTTCCACATAGAAAATCCAAATAATGACTGGAACTAATGTGAGATTTCAGCAATGTGCTGAATTCAAAATGTGTGAAAAGACATATAAGAATATTCATGGAGGGGGGACGGCGCCTGGGTGGCTCAGTTGATTAAGCATCTGCCTTTGACTCAGGTCATGATCCCAGAGTCCTGGGATTGAGGCCCACGTCTGGCTCCCTGCTCAGCCGGGAGCCTGCTTCTTCCTTTCCTTCTGCCTGCTGCTCCCCCTGCTTGTGCTCTCCCTCTCTCTGCAAAATAAATAAAATCTTAAAAAAAAAACAAGAATATTCATAGGAATACAATTTTTAATATCCCCAAACTGGGAAAATGTCCATCAACAGTAGAATGGATACAAAGGAACTGAATAGGCAGTTTTCCAGGAATGGCATAAAGATGGCTACCAGGTACGTGAAAATATAGTCAACATACTGTCATCAGAGAAATGCAAATCAAAACCGCAGTGAGGTATCACCTCACAAATTTTATAATGGCTATTATCAAAAAAACAAGAAATCCTAAGTGTTGGCAAGGGTGTAGAGGAAAGGGAACCCTACTGCACTACTGATGGTAATGTAAACTGAGTCCAGCAACTGTGGAAAACAGTATGGAAGCTCCTCAAAAAATTAGAACTTGAACTACCATATGATCCAGCAATCCCACTGCTGGGTATATAGCCAAAGGAATTTTAAAAAGGATCTCATAGAGATGTCTGTACTCTGATGTTCATTGAAGTATTACGATAGCCAAGATATGGAAAACGACCTAAGTGCCCAACTGTCCCTGAATGCATAAAGATGTGAGAAGATGTGAGATTATACATATATAATCTATAGCCATGAGGAAGCAGGAAATCCTTCTTTGATTTGAGACAAACTGGATGGGCCTCGAATGCATTATGCTATGCGAATGAAGTCAGAGAAAGTCAAATATTGTATGACACCACATATATACTGAATCTAAGAAAGATAAACTCAGAGAAGCAGAGTAGAGTGGTGGTTACTAGGGGTTGGGAGACATAGGGAAAATGGGGAGATAATTATTAGTCAAAGGATACAATCTTCTAGTTGTAAGACTGACAAGTCTGGGGGTCTGATGTACAACATGGTAATTATAGCGAGTACAGTCTTATATACTTGATATTGCCAAGAGAATAGATCTTAAACGTCCTCACCACAAAAAATAAATGATAACTATGTGACAGGATGGAAGTAGTAGCTAATTAGCTAATCCTATAGCAGTGATCATTCTGCAATTTATAAATGTATCAAACACATCTTTTTTTTTTTTTTTAAGATTTTATTTATTTGTTTGTCAGAGAGAGAGAGAGTCCGCGCACAAGCAGGGGCAGTGAAGGCAGAGCGAGAAGCAGGCTTCCCGCTGAGCAAGGAGGCTGACACAGAACTCCATCCCAGAATCCTGGGATCACGACCTGAGCCGAAGGCAGACACTTAAGTGACTGAGTCACACAGGTGTCCCTACAACAGTAGGGACAAATAAACTTGTTGTACACCTCGAATTTATACAATATTATGCGTCAATTATAGCTCAATAAAGCTAGGGAGAAAAAAACAACAGAATGATTAAGAACTATTGTTTTACAAGATGACAGGGCTGAATTCTCACTAAAAACTAGACATTAAAAAGTTCATACTGTGGAGAAAAAGATTTCAAGAATTCAAATTATATTGTGATAGAAGTCCTGATAGCTGTTACCTTTGGGAGAGGAAGGCACAAAAGGAGTGGCTGGGAGGGATGGAGCACAAGAGTGCAATGTGGGGTGCTGATATTCTAATTATTGATCCAGGTGGTGATTACACACTTCAGATTTGTGAGTATACCTGCTGCATATAGAGTTCTATAGAGTTAACTTAAATCAGTAGCATTGATTTGTTCCCCAGTGAGAAAGAAAAGAAAGAAAAATGTATTTGCGAAAACAGCAAAAACAAAGTGAAAAAATAAAGTTCAACTAGATCGTTGAAATTTATATTACATATAACTGATAGGTTAGTAGCTAAGAAATAGTCAACAAGAAGAAAAACAAAAACAAGCAAACAAACAAACAAACAAAAAACACTAGAATTCCTAAAGGCAAAGAATATAAACTGGCTATTCACAGAAAATGAAACCTCTTGGATTAGACTAAAGTTATGTAGCCACAAACCAAGAAATGCCCGGAGCCATCAGAAACTGAAAGAACAAGGAAGAATCCCAATCCCACCCCGCCCACCCCTCTACTCCGTACCCCTCAGCTCCCAGCCCTTCATCCCCTACCCACCTCCAGAGCTTTCCTGAGTGTTGCCCTGCCGAACTTGTATTTTGGACTTCTGCCCTCCAGAAGTACGAGGAAATAAATTTCTGTTGTCTTAAGACATCAAGTTTGTAGAAATTCACTATAGTAGCCCTATGAAATCAACACAACCACCTGAGCCTCAGTAGTTCCATTTCTAAATCTAGTGCCTGGAGCACTGGGTCTGTAGTCCCTCCTTTACAACAGATAGTTTGCAATTTACTATACATGTGACTAAAAACTAAACCAATGCCCTAAGTAAAAACAAAACAAAACAAAAAACCAGAAATAATTGATAATAAAAGATCTATTTTTATATGTAAATGCCATGGCAGGACTAAGCTAGAAGATACAGCATTTGAACCTATACACGGAATCTATGTAAAATGGACAGTTTCTAAACCAGAATGACAAGTGCCCATACTGGCAACTCGAACGCAAACAGTGCTGCCACTGGTGCCACAATTTTCCAAAAAAGTAAACTCTTAGCAGATTTTCAAACAAAGCAAAGTATACTCTTTCCTCAAATTACACTATAATTGTATTCCTAGAAAATCCAATGTATTTTATACCACCTTGCAAAAAAAAAAAAAAAAAAAAGACTTTGTGTTTATACATAAAACAGATTCTTAACCTCTAGTAATTGTACGAAGGTTTTCACCTACACATTCAATAGGACATTCAAGTCGCAGAATACTAGACAACACCAGCAGGAGCCCTAAACACTAAGGTAAAAAAAAGGTAGCCCAATAAATTTCACTGGCATTTAAAGGTCTATCAAAAAAGAATATAAATTAATCACTATTATAAAAATAAATAGTATTATATAGCAATAAGGAAATGGACTTGATCTGCAAGAATCAACACTGACAAATTTTGGTAACTGAACTGGAAAAAACAGGTACGGGATACATAGAGTAAAATACCACTTGCATAAAGTTTTAAAACAAATCAATAATACCAGTAGCACACAGACATGCACAAATATACAGGAAATGTACAAAACCAGAATGAAAATAATACACTCCAAATTCAAGACATTGATTGCCTCACCTCTAGGAAGGGAAGAAGAAAAATGGGTCAGGAAGGTGTGCAAAGGGAACTGTAGCACAATTGTGAGACAAATCACTCCAGGGAAAGCTGGAGAAGGATCACAAATATTCAAATGAGTAGGGATCAAAAAGGACCCAGATTTGTTTGCCCCAATGTTATCAATAATTTGATGAGGTAAAGAGGTGAAGGGAGTATACAGAAGAAAACCAAGGAATTATATATCTAAACTAACCTCAAACTGACACTATTCAGATAAGGCAAATTGGCTGGTTTCACTGCCCAGGCACTAGGCTTTATTATTCTCTTTCTGATTTTTTTTTCATTCTCCCAAATAATCTCAAGAAAAATGAACGACTTATTAACAAAAAGAAGAGAGAAGAAACAGCAAAAATACTTCATATCTCAGATAAGATGTATCAACTATTAAAAACGTAAGTGATAGGAGATGTAATTCTTTTGCTGCTCTTGAAAAACAAGTAACTTGGCCTATTATATCTTTCTCCAAAGATTCACTGAGAAAAGTCACACCTTCTTCCTAGCAATATATTTTCTCTGGAGTCATAAGGCTCTGTGGAGCAACACAAAATGTTGTGTTATACACTAAAGCCTTTCATGTTTACTATGTTCTTGCTATATTACACAGTATTATACATGAGATTACTACCAATACAAGACCACAGCAAAACACAATCGTGGAGGGAGTGGGGGAGGAGGAGAATGGAGTGTCACTTTCTTTTTTTTCTTTTTAAGATTATTTATTTATTTATTTGACAGAGAGACTGATCACAAGTATGCAGAGAGGCAGGCAGAGAGAGAGTGAGGGAAGCGTGCTCTCTCTAGCAGAGAGCCCGATGCGGGACTCGATCCCAGGACCCTGGGATCATGACCTGAGCTGAAGGCAGTGGCTTTAACCCACTTAGCCAACCAGGTTCCCCTGGAGTGTCACTTTCAACAGGCACACAGAGACTAAACATCTAATTTCCAGTTAACAGGAATCAGGAACAAATTAAATGTTACCACAAAGGGAAAATTCAGGCAATAATATGACATGGGATATTCTATATCTGAGCGTGGTATCTTCAAAAGGCAATACACACAGAGTTGTACAAGAATGAATGTCCATAGTAGCTTTCCCTACAGCAGATGAGTATGGATGGGAAATAAGTTTGAGGAGACAGAGCTGGATGTGTGACCGCTCTGAGTATATCATTTTGTAGGTTTTTACTTTTATACCATGTAAACATAAAAAATTAAACTGAAAAGAAAACACTAAAATTTAAAAGAAGATGCTAAGAGTATCTATGGTCATATAATTCATCTATTCAATCAAGGCCAAATTAATCAAGCTTGCTTAACTTGTCTGGTTGCTAATGGGTCTTTTTTGCTCCTTCTCAGCATCAGAGCCATTTAACAGGCTTTCTGCTGGTCCGAAAACTTAGCTTCTTGTTGCAGAGCTGTCCCTAAAGAGTTGTGCAACCCTAAACAAATAACTAGCCATGCTAAGCCTCACCTGTGAAACGGAATTAAATTCAATGACAGCTAAGATTCTGAGAACTGTAAAATTCTGACTCAAGTGTTTGTTGAAAAGAGTTAAATAGCAATGTTTGCACCTACATAATTTCTTCAGCTTCAACGGACACAGAACTCCATTGTACTAAAGTCACTTTCTGCAGTACAATCAACACTGAGGAAGAAAGGTACTGAAATCAAAAGTATTTCTGCAACTCTTTCTGGTAGTAATCAGTTACAACGAAGTACTTCCTCTGGAAGATTCTATTGGCAGTGCAGGGGAAGCAGCTGCACCACTGGGCTGCTAAGCCCCACTGGCTGACAGGGGAGGAAGCAGCAGTCAGTAACAAAGTCTGGTGAGGCAGGGCGTGCCTGAGGAAGCGTTTGACTAACTGTTCCAGGTCAAGCCCTTTAGGAAGCTTCCTGTATTCGTTGGCTAAAGGAATCTTAACTTTACGAAGACGTTGCTAATCTTTGGCAGCTGTGGGATGAGCGCGGTACCTTGCTACAGAGCAGAGTAAAATCTCTGTGGCTTTAGAGATAAACCAAGAGTGCCAGAAACATTCTTCTCCTCCACCCTGCCTCACAATCTGTCCTACCCAGCCTTGCCTTCCTTAAGACCTAACAAAAGATCTAGAACAATCTTGTGACCTCCAGGGAGGTAACACGGACTGTGTTACAGCGGCCTCATTCTTTTTTTCTTTTCTTTTTTTTTTAAAGATTTTATTTATTTATTTGACAGAGAGACACACAAGTAGACAGAAAGAGAGGGGGAAGTAGGCTCCCCACTCAGCAGAGAGCCTGACGCGGGGCTCCATCCCAGGACCCTGAGATCATGACCCAAGCTGAAGGCAGAGGCTTAACCCACTGGGCCACCCAGGTGCGCCCAGCAGCCTGATTCTAATGCGAGGAAGGTCAGCCAGCAAAGCAGGGCATGGCCAAGGTGGGGTTAAGTGGAGAAAGAAGCCATGAGCAGGAAGAAATAGGGAGAGCTTCTTGAGGCAGCGCTCAGAGGTGTGGTGCTGGATACAGAAGTACCCTCGCACACACATACCTGCCCCAGTTTTGCTGGGAGATAAAGAGTTGAGAGATAAGAGGGCTTGGGAGAGGTGGAAGGAGAGAAAAGGGTTTGAATGGGGGAATTTTGGCTCCAAACTGCTGGCATGTCTAAAATGGGGGTATGGAGGGACACCTGGGTGGCTCAGTTGGTTAAGCGGCTGCCTTCAGCTCAGGTCATGATCCCAGCGTCCTGGGGTCAAGTCCCACATTGGGCTCCTTGCTTGGCAGGGAGCCTGCTTCTCCCTCTGCCTCTGCCCGCCACTCTGCCTGTGCTCTCTCGCACGCGCTCTCTCTCTGACAAATAAACAAAATCTTAAAAAAAAAAAAAAAAAAAAAGAAAAAAGAAAGAAATGGGGTTATGGAAAGGTTCTCTGGGGATTTCCTCTAGAAGAGAGAGGCTGGAGCTTTGTCTGAAGATGAGAATGAAAGGGGTCTGTAAAAAGTGAAGAGGAGGGAGTTTAAGAACAATTGGAAGGGTCTTCCGAAATGATTAAGAGGGATGCAAATTTCTCATGCCATGGAGAGGTCCAACCTCTCTCACTTAAGGAAGGGCATGGGGGCTCAAGACCTCAGCTGGATTTCCACAGCAGGTCTGGGGACAGGATCCTCTTGAACAAGTTTGGAAAGTGACTGTTACTGGTCCTCTCCAGCAAGTTCAGAGAATGAGCAGTTTCTCTGTAAAAGTTGGTGCCTTTCTTGGAGTGACAAGAAAGATAAGGGATTCAGGTACCTGAAATGGTTTCTGAGGGGCTGACCCCGGGGGAGATGACAAGGTGCTCTGTGCGATATTGACACAATTTGGTTGCTGGGTGTGAGGATTCCACATTGAAGACAGAGTAAAGAGTAAAGAGTAAAGGCTCCTTCACCAATCAGAAGCTTGGAAATTTGTCTGAAAGAATCTGCCTGCAGTGATTTGGGAAGAAAAAGTCTCCCTTGACGACCGGAGAGAAACGGGACTCTTAAAGAACAGGAGCAGAGAAGAGGAATTTAAAGAGAAGCTCCTCCATCCCAATTCACTGCAAAGTTAGGGGCAGAAGAGGAGGGGCTTTCTGAAGTGGTCTGGAAATGATCTGATGGAACCCAAGCTGGAAGCTGGGATAGAGCGAGGAGAGCAGAGGTGGGAGGGCAGGAAGGGGCGGCGGGGGGCCGGAGGGGGGCGGTGGGACAGCTCTGCGAGGCTGGAGTGGGAGGGCCTTCAGGATTTTGAAGTAGGAGGAGACAGAGGTGACGCGGGTCCACAAGGCTCCCGAGGGATGATTCGGAGGGTAAAGTTGGTTCGAGGTGACTTGGGGTTCAAAGAGGTGAATAAGGGAGGCGACCCCGAGAAAATGCCGGAGGCTCGCCGACACCCAGGCCGGGGGGGTGAGGGGTCGCGACCCGTACTCACAGAGCGGATCTCCAGCGCCAGGGCGCATTGCAGCGCTTTCACCTTCGGCATCCGCGCGGGGTAGGGCGGCGGGGAGGGACCCCGGCCGCGCGCCCGAGTGAGACGAGGAGACGCGGGGCGGGGCGGGGACGGGGAGGAGACGAGGTGGCGGCGGCGGTGGCAGCTCTGGCCCCCAGGCCGGGGCCCGCGGTCCAGCCTGGGTCCCGCCCGAGCAGTAGCTGTGCGCGGGGCGCGGACTCGTTGTCATGGCAGCCAGGAGGGGCGGGGCCGGAAGAGAGGCAGGGCGGGGAGGTGCGGGAGCCGCCACTCCTAGGCTAGAGGCCGGGGGCGGGGCTCGGCGAACGCCAGAGGCGGTGCCACGCGGGGAGGCGTGGCTTCCGAAGGAGCGGGGTGGGGCGGGGCAGTTCTTCTGTGACATCAAACCGTGGGCTCAAAGCCAAACAAAGGAGAGAATAGCTAACCATTTGCGTAGTGGGGCAGTGCCCAGGTGAGGGAGTTGGACTCAGGAGCTCTGAGTTCCAAGGTGGCGATGGCACCTTGGGTTAGTAGAGTCCTAGTGCAGCCTCAGTTTCCTCAACTGTAAAAGAATAGTAATTATTATTGATTATTTATTTGAATTTCACAGTAGTTTACAAAGCCAGCATGAGATGAAATGGAAGATTAGAGAAGAGGTTTGCCCAGAAGAAGGTAGAACCAGGACTGGAACTCAGGACCTTTCCTGTAAAATCTGTGGCCTCCCTGAGAACTGAGGTGTGAATCAGATCACGTTCTTCCTAGTCTCCTACTCTGTGGTTCTGTTAGTGTGTCCCCCTCTCCCTTCAAGCTTCCCCATTCACTGAGTATTCACATGTACTCAATGTACACTGCTTAAATTGACTGTCAATGCAGAGCCAACAATAAATCCATTTGGAAAGGGCTTGGGCCATAAACCATCAAAGATGACAAGAATCTAAGAGATTGTCCAATCCAGTCTTTTTAAAAATCATTTTTATTGTAAAATACATTATACATAGAAAAGTGTATAAAATATGATCATCTTAAACAATAAAACAAATAACTGTGCAACTAGTACACAGGTTAAGAAACAGAATATTACTAGCACCTTAGAAATGCCCCAACCATTGCTTGCCTTCCTTGCCCTGGGAGAAACCACTCTCCCACCCCCTGACTTTTGTTTTACTAATCCCCTTACTTTTCTAAATACTTTTGCTATTAATGTATGCATCAAGGCAAAGGGAGAGAAAGAATCTTAAGCAGGCTCCAGCCCAGCATGGAGCCAGACATGGGGCTTGATCTCACAACCCAGAGATCATAACCTGAGCCAAAATCAAGAGTCAGATGCTTAACCAGCTGAGCCACCCAGACATCCCTTATGTGTACATTTCTGAACTAGATGTTTTTAATTTTGCTTCCTGTTGCTGATGTTATATAAATGAAATTATACCACTTGTATTTTTCTGTGACTTGCTTCTCTTACTACTACATTGTGGAATTCACCCAGTATCAATGCTGTGTAGCTGAAGTTTTTTATTTTTGGATAGTACTCCAGTATAGTGAATATTATTACTATTGATGGTCACTGGCCCTGTTTCCATTTTTAGCTATTACTAACAATGTTATGAACTTTCTAGTACATGTCTACTAGTGTGCGCATGCTCCAGTGGGAGTAGATTAACAGGGTATTAGGTTTTGTACATGAGAAATTTTAATTGGTAATGCCATACCATTTTCCAAAGTAGTTGAACCAATTATTGTTCCTGCTGGGAGTGCATAAGAGTTATTTTCCCACATCCTCGCCAACATTTGGTATTATTTAGGTTTTTAATGTTTGTATATTTGAGTGTGTGTAGTCCAGGTATCTCATTGTGGATTTGTCTTGTGTCTCTTATTATTATTATTCTTGAGATTCAGCACCTTTTCCTGGTTTTATTAGTCTTGCCACTTTCTTTTTATGAATCGTCTACTAGTTCTCTTGCTATTTTTTTAGGTTGTTTTTCTCTTGCTTGCTTTCTGTCATGCTCCCTTGCTCTCTCTCTCTTACACTGATTTATAGGAGTTCTTTATATATCCTGACTACTAATCCTACATCTATTATATGTGTTAACAAATATCTTCCCCAATTCATGCTTAAGTTTTATAAATTTTCCATATGGTATATAATGAGCAGAATAGAAATTAAGTCATGGAGTATGAACAGTCTTCATTTGACCAAAAAGTTCCAAGTTGCTGTCCAGAATGCCCTGCCAGTCTACACTCCCACCATCCAGTGAATTTTTTATTTCACTTAATGTATTATTCAGTTCTAAAATTTCCATGTGGTCTTTTTCTTTAGTTTTCACATGACTACTGATATTCCCCATTTGTTACTCTTAGGACCCTATTTTCCTTTACCTCTCAAAGATATCCTTTATTTCTTGAAAATATTTACAATAGCTGCCTTAAAGCCTATATATGTTATAGCCGACATCTGTGCCATGTCAAGTTCTGCTTCTACTAATTGAATGTTTTCATAACTATGCATTGCATTTTCCTGTTTCTTTGTATATCTAGTGATTTTTCTTATTGAACACTGGATATTTTGAATAATACGTTGTAAGAACCTGGATTCTGTTCTTTCTCTGAAGAGTGTTGATTCTTATTTAAGCAGGCAGTTTAAGTATGGGGTGATTACCTTGCACTTATACAGACTTAGTTATATACTTCACTAGTGCAGATATGTGGAAAACCCAAGATGTTCTTAAAGCCCATCTAACTTAGTAGGACTCAAGTAGGACTCCAAGTAGGACTCCAAACTCTGTCTCTTCCAAACTCTGTCTACAACAGGCTTGGTTGTAGACTTTGTTCAGGCAGGTCTAGTGCAGGCCTAACTCTAGGATATTGTTCTTTTTGCTAGAGTGCAGACTTTCTGGTGTATTAGCTGGATTCCAGAAGTATTATACAAAGTATTAAAAAGATCTCTCCACTATGAAATGTTCAGTACCCCCAGTACTGCCTGATCCTAAGCACTTCTGTTCTGTTCCCAATCCTTAGCAGCCACGAACTGGCAAGTCTCTGGTGATCTCACGTTGTGCTTATAAAGTTCATCCCTCAGCCTTGAACTTTTGGGCAAACCCTTCATAGGTTTCTAGGCTTTCTGTGCACAGTACATGTCTTTGTCAGTGTGGGCTATTTAACAGAACACCATGGCCACCATAGTGACTTATAAATAATAGAAATTTATTTCTCACAGTTCTGGAAGCTAGAAGTCAAGATCAGGGTGCAGCATAGTTGAGCTCTGGTGAGAACCCTCTTCTGAGTTGCAGATGGCCCTTTTAGTGTTTTATCCTCACACAGGGGAATAGAGTGAGAAAGCTCATTGGGGTCTTTTATAAGAGCACTATTTGTATTCATGAGGGCTCCAACCTCATGACCTAATTACCTCTCCAGGGTCCTACCCACAAGTAACACCACATTGGGGATTAGTATTAGGATTTCAATATATTAATTTGGAGGGGACAGAAACATTCAGTCTATAGCAACTAGTTTAAAGATGTTCCCCTCTGTCATAGCCTTCAACTTTCAGCCTCATACAAAAACTCAGTTGCCAATTACTAAGCCCCAGCCATGAAATTTTGGTTGAAACTTCTAATGGGCCTGAATTGCAGCCCAAATTGTGAATGGCACCACTATAATTAATGATGTATCAGGAAGATTTATAATCACAGGCTGCAGATAAAATAGAAATAGTACGCTTCTGCACTTCCCCTCCTTTCATCCTTTATGAGACTTTATGGGAAATAAGTCCAATAAAAATTGTAAGCTCTTGATCTTCCCCAGAAATCCTACCTCATTGGATGAATACTTTGAGAGAATAAATTAGAGGTTTTTTTCCCCCCTTTTATACATCTACTTTGCATTTATAAAGTGAGGCCACTTTCCCTGGCCAAATGGTCAGAAGGCTAGAGGAATTTTTAAAGATCTCTATTGTTGGGGCACCTGAGTGGCTCAGTGGGTTAAAGCCTCTGCCTTTGGCTCAGGTTATGATCCCAGGGTCCTGGGATCGAGCCCCACATAGGGTGCTCTGTTCAGTGGGGAGCCTGCTTCCCTTCCTCTCTCTCTCTCTCTGCCTGCCTCTCCACCTACTTGTGATCTCTCTCTCTCTGTGTCAAATAAATAAATAAAATCTTTTTTAAAAATTAAAAATAAAAAGATCTTGGGACGCCTGGGTGGCTCAGTGGATTAAAGCCTCTGCCTTCGGCTCAGGTCATGATCCCAGGGTCCTGGGATTGAGCCCCATGTCAGGCTCTCTGCTCAGTGGGGAGCCTGCTTCCCTTCCTCCCTCTCTCTCTGCCTGCCTTTCTGCCTACTTGTGATCTCTGTCAAATAAGAAAAAAAAAACTTAGAAAAAAAAGATCTCTTTTGTCTTCCATCCATGTTCAATCTCTATAAGGGAATTGATTTCCAACAAAGTCAGTGTCTTCATTAGTCATAACACTATTAACAATAATAACAGCCATAGTAACTGTTCAGTTGACAGTTCATTTAATATCAGCCGTTGTACAAGGAACTTTAAATAGGTTAGTATACACCTTAAACACCTCTACAAGAAAAGTATATATATCCCCATTTAATAAATGAGGAAGCAATCGCAGAGTAAATTAACATGACCATACTTTCACAGATAGTACCTGGTACCCCAGGAATTTGAACTGAATCCCGCCCTTCTCCTCCTATAAAATGCTACCTCTCCTTATTTATTATTTTAATATTATCAGTAACAAAATGGCCATCAGTTTAAGAAACAATACAACCAAATAAATGTAACAAGAGTGATTGTCATATTAATAGAATAGATGTTATGTAAAATATGGCATTATGATCTTGCATTTGAAAAGATACGTGTGTTCCTGAAAGCATGTTTCTGTCATTTAAATTGATTCTCAGGATGATCCTGTATATTATAAAGTAAAACTATTTCTAAACTTCTAACACCTGATTGTGGGCTTATTTAAGTTTAAGAGAAACAAGGAAAAACAAGACTTTAAAATGACTTTAAATTTTTCAGATAGGAATAAAAGACACTTAAAGTTAATCCTAAGAAAATTTAAAAACAATTAAATAAATAAAAATTTCTGATATAGTTTGGAGTAAAAAGATCAAGCAGGAACCACCCTGTAATAAGAATTTTCTTATGTTGTGTCAACTATACCTTAATTAAAGGAAAAGAATTTTCTTATGTAGAATTTTCTTAAAAGAATTGTACTCCTTAGAAAAGCGTTTGGGCTTGAAATATACTATGCAACCAGAATAAGACATACTCAGAAGAATGTTTTGTTTTATTAATCTTGTCTCCCTATGTAAGATATGCTAGGCCAGCCAATAATAATTAGATTTCCATTCCTCTGGTTAAGCTTGAGAAAAAAATAAGCAATTGAGGGTCATTTCCAAATTCTTGTATAACAGCCTTAAAGAAAATGGAAATGTAACAGGCCAGCTTGCTTTTGAAAAATAAGAAAAAGGAGTAGGAGAACATACTGTAAAAGTTCTGACCCCTAGTTATAAACTGAGCCTGCTGGAATGGGGCATTGCTCTGACCTGGGGGACGGTCTCCATTTCAGGAAAAATAAGGGCCTGGATCCAACCACAAGGCCCCCCAGAAGGCCAGTAGCATTGTATTGACTATAAGCTACACCTGTCCTAAGGAAGAATTTCTGAATGAGGGTTCCTTTTGTGGTATTGGATCCATGCAGTCGTTGTGGGAAGAATGGGATTCTGATGTAGGTACCACGGATTTCTATCCATAACTCATAAGCTGTAAGCACCTGGAACACTGAGTACTTGTGGTAAACTGAGTAACGACCTCCTAAAGATGTCTAAATCCCAATTCCCAGAACTGTGAATGTTACTTTCTATGGCAAGAAAAGGGCTTTATAGATGTGAAAATAGCCTATTCTTGGCCAAATTTTCATTACCAGTATTATGAACTGAATTGTGTCCCCCTAAGATTCATTTGTTGAAGTCTTAACCCCCAGTACCTCAAAATGAGACTGTATGTGGAAGCAGGATCTTTAAAGAGGTCGTTAAAGTTAGATGAATTCTTTAGGGTGAGTCCTAATCAATCCAATGATGTTCTTGTAGAAAGAGGGGATTCGGACACACACACACACAAACACACACAACACACACAGAGAAAAGACAGCCACACATAAGCTAAGGAGAGAGGGGAGGGCCTCAAGAGAAAGCAACTGCTGATCCTGGACTTTCAGCCACCAAAACTTTAAGAAACTAAGTTGCTGTGGTTTAAGCTTCTAAGTCTGTGGTACTTTGTTATGGCAGCAAGCAACCTAGTAAAATCAGTAAAAAAAAATCGATCCCATTCCGTGGGTTGCCTCTTTGTTTTTTTGACTGTTTCCTTTGCTGTGCAGAAGCTTTTGATTTTGATGAAGTCCCAAAAGTTTATTTTCACTTTTGTTTCCTTTGCCTTTGGAGACATATCTTGAAAGAAGTTGCTGTGGCTGATATCAAAGGGGTTACTGCCTATGTTCTCCTCTAGGATTCTGCTGGGTTCCTGTCTCACGTTGAAGTCTTTTATCCATTTTGAGTTTATCTTTGTGTACGGTGTAAGAGAAGGGTCGAGTTTTATTCTTCTCCATATAGCTGTCCAGTTTTCCCAGCACCATTTATTGAAGAGACTGTCCTTTTTCCACTGTATATTTTTTCCTGTTTTGTCAAAGATTAATTGACCATAGAGTTGAGGGTCCATATCTGGGCTCTCTACTCTGTTCCACTGGTCTATGTCTGTTTTTATGCCAGTACCATGCTGTCTTGGTGATCACAGCTTTGTAATAAAGCTTGAAATCAGGTAACATGATGCCCCCAGCTTTATTTTTGTTTTTCAACATTTCCTTAGCGATTCGGGGTCTCTTCTGATTCCATACAAATTTTAGGATTATTTGCTCCAGCTCTTTGAAGAATACCCACGTAATGGGAGAAGATATTTGCAAATGACAGTACAGACAAAAGGTTGATATCCATGATCTATGATGAACTCCTCAAACTCAACATACACGAAACAGGCAAACATATCAAAAAATGGGAAGAAAATATGAACAGACACTTCTCCCATCAAGACATACAAATGGCCATCAGACACATGAAAAAATGTTCATCATCATTAGCCCTCAGGGAGATTCAAATTAAAACCACATTGAGATATCACCTTACACCAGTTAGAATGGCCAAAATTAACAAAACAGGAAACAACATGTGTTGGAGAGGATGTGGAGAAAGGGGAACCCTCTTACACTGTTGGTGAGAATGCAAGTTGGTGCAGCCTCTTTGGAGAACAGTGTGGAGATTCCTCAAGAAATTAAAAACAGAACTTCCCTATGACCCTGCCATTGCACTCCTGGGTATTTACCCCAAAGATACAGATGTCGTGAAAAGAAGGGCCATCTGTACCCCAATGTTTATAGCAGCAATGGCCACGGTTGCCAAACTATGGAAAGAACCAAGATGCCCTTCAACGGACGAATGGATAAGGAAGATGTGGTCCATATACACTATGGAGTATTATGCCTCCATCAGAAAGGATGAATACCCAACTTTTGTAGCAACATGGACGGGACTGGAAGAGATTATGCTGAGTGAAATAAGTCAAGCAGAGAGAGTCAATTATCATAAGGTTTCACTTATTTGTGGAGCATAACAAATATCATGGAGGACAAGGGGTGTTAGAGAGGAGAAGGGAGTTGGGGTAAAATGGAAGGGAAATTGAATCATGAGAGACTATGGACTCTGAAAAACAATGTGAGGGGTTTGAAGTGGCGGGGGTGTGGGAGATTGGGGTACCAGGTGGTGGGTATTATAGAGGGCACGGATTGCCTGGAGCACTGGGTGTGGTGAAAAATGAATGAAATTTATTTATAAAATAATGAATAATGTTTTTCTGAAAATAAATAAATTGAAAAAATTAAAACAAAAACAAAAACAAAACTTTAACTGAATAGTCTTTCTATATGGCCAGATTATCCAAAAAAAAAAAAAAATTGATCCCACATCCATTGCACATTTTCATTCTAAGAACACTCACTTTCTGAACTCTGAACATTAGCATGAGCTCTGAACATACTTCTCTTTATTCAAGAGGATAAAAAATCATAATAGCTTTCATCATAAGAACATATAGCCAGATAAATTGCTTTTACTTGCAAATAACAGAAAAGTCAATTACCGATGGCTTAAAAAATGAAGATATTTAATTATCTCTCATACCCAGAAGTCTAGAGATTGTCAGGACCGGGGGGTCTGGGAGAGGGGAATGTTGGGTGGGGGAAGTGCTGAAGCTCACCTGGTTTGAAAGCCCAGGTCCTTTCACTGTTTTTAGGGCTTTTTTTTCCTTGCGAAGCTGATTGTCTTCAGACTGGCTGTCCACATTCACACCAGGAAAAAGGAGAAAGGGCAGCACCAACAAACTAGAAAGTCATGCCTGTCCCTTTTTAGAGAAAAATAAAAGCTTTCTAGAAGCCTCCCAACATACTTCAGTTTCTAGGTCCCATGATCTCCTATAGCTGTAGGGGAGGCCAGAAGCAGAATATTTCACAAATGGGAAAAGGATGTTTACAACTGAGAACCAGTGGTTCTCAATCCTAACCAGAATCATCTGGGGAAGTTTTAAAAATACAGATATCTGGGCTTCATTCCCAAGGGTTCTGATTACCTGTATATGCATATATGTGTATATATATACATATATGTATATATATATACACACACATACATACACACATATATATAATATATTATGATTATCATACATACAATTATATATGTATATATCATACATACTATTATATATCTTCACATACAATATATGTATAAATATATATTTATTATTTATATTATGTATTTTAAATTTAAATATATATGTTAACCCTATAGGTGGGGATTCCACTGCGCAGTCAGGTCGAGAACCACTGGCATAGATGACTTATGGCTCATACCGTGATACCACCTGAAACAAACTTGGGACTCAGCAAACAAGACACGAAAAAACAATAGGATAGGGATTCACATCTTGAGGCAGACATGGCTAGAAATTATTTGCTCATAACGCAGGAAAGATGCAGCTGGATTTGGGCATGTGTGGACACAAGCTTAAGATCATCAGCCTCCTTGGCTCTCTTCTCTCTCCACCTCCCTTCTCTCTCATCTCTCCCCCACTCCACCTTGCTCTGCCTCTCCATCGCTCCTCCTCATACTCCATTTCTTTCTTCCCTTCATCTCCTCTCTAACTCTAGCACATCTTGGTAATCCAGGTTAGAGAATTATAAGCAGGTTCATTCCCTACAGAACCAAAACAGATTCTCCAGTCCTTGGTTGAATGCTTCCAGTGGCAAAAAGCTCACTGCCTTACAGGGAGTTACTGCATAAGAGTGCGAGTTAGCCTCTGCACCAGGGCACCTGCCCAAAGTAGTGAGCAAGGACTGGGTTTGTCAGCCAGCTGCTGGCCAGAAAGAAGCACGTTTTTTCCTAATTCATACGAAGATGGCCTATGGGCTAGCAGGGCATGTTAATGAGGCTCCTTTCCCACTGTCCCATGACTGTGACTATTTTACGAAGTTCTCTTTTACAACAGGACAAAATCCACCTCCTTAAAGATTCCACTCAGTGATCCACTGAACAGTTTGGAGCTGCTTAGAACACATTTACTCCCTCCTCTCCAGTCCCCCATGGCCTCTTTTCTCTTCTGGCTTCCTCAGCCTTGGCCTGAGGCTTTCTCAGCCCTGGCAGTCCTGCTTCAACATGGCTCGGACTCCCCACAGCATTCCCTTTTGCTCATCTGGGATACACTGTGGAGTGGACAGTGTCCCCTTATGCTGCAGCATGGTAACCTGAGCATTGTAAATGGGAGAGTCTGCCTAGAGATGGGGTGACTTTATTGTCCTTGAAGGGAAGAGAGAGAATGTAGAGTACAAAAGCCTCCATTCCCAGAGCCCTGAAGGGGATAGACACGGATAGGCACAAGAACAAGTGGCCGAGTTTAATGTCTCAGAAGCCAACGAAGAGAAGAATTTCCACAATGACCATCAGTTCCCCATGTGGTTGTGAGTTGGGTAAGATAAGTATGGGAAGTACTTAATGGATTTGGAACCTAGTCATCGGTGACCTTTGTTAGGTAAGTTTCTGTTAATGGGTGAATGACAAGGCAGGAGAGACACTAGGTACAGAAGAAAGAAGTGTGCAGATGGCAGTTACACAGGGCTATGGTCCAGAAGGTGGTGGACAAGGGATGGGGCTATGATCTTAAGGATGGAGGAAGGTTGAGTATGGTCATAGACTGAGCAAAAAGAGGAAGTAGAGAGTTAGAGGCTGAAACCTGGAAGCAGGAAGAGAATTATGGGAGCTCTGTTCTAGGGGACTCTGGAGGCATAGGTGGAGGGATTGGCCTTGAACAAATAGACTAACACATCTTCCTTAGAGCCTGACAGAAGGACAAATAACACATACACAGAAAAGTGGAAGATTCCTTTGAAATGAAGACACAGAAAGGTTTGGGGAGCTGTTTTTTTTTAACTTTTTATTTTTAAAATTTTATTGATTGATTGATTGATTGATTTTAAGGGGAGCTGGTTTTTATAAAATAAAGCAATATCAGTGCTGCTATGTCCTTCTATCCCTCTCTCTTCTCCCTTCATGGAGTATTTATTGAATCCCTGCCACCCAGCATTGTGGCAGAAAAAGCCTTTGGAATTTGGACAGAGCTGGCCTGTTCTTCATCCAGTTACTTTCTACCACCAAAAGCACATGCCAGCCAGGGATGGGGGATTGGAGGGAACTCTTTTCTGCATAGCCCATGATTGCCTCTAAATTTTCCTATGTGTTCTTGATGTCCTCATCATTTTGACAAAGTTGCACAGGAGGACATAGCTTAGTGGGCTGGTCAGATGTGGAAAGAGAAAAAGGAAACAGACACAGATGGCCTAATTCCTCTTCTGGAATTTTTTTGTTTCGAGCTGTTTGTTTGGAAAGAGTTTCCAGACCTCTGTACAGGTTTGAATAGGGAAACCCAGAGGACGGATGCAGGACAGTGTAGTGCAATTGTGAATCGCACAAAGAAGTGGGGTGAGTTGTAAGGTTTGGATGTGGGGAGGAGGGAAATCTGAAAATGCCTCAGATGTGAGGGAGAAGTAAGACATGGAAGTACCATGAGAGGAAGCAAGGTATGTACGCCCCTATAAATATCTGAATTAAGAAAAAAAAAAAATAATAATAAATAAAAGAAAAAAACCTGAGTTGGAGGTGGGAAGTAAGGTAAAGCCCCTAACTTCCGTGTGACTGTTAGTTCATGTATTGGGCTGGCCCAGTGGCCTGTGAAACCCCCTTGAAGCCAAGGATCGGGTCTTGGTTATTCTATGCCCACTAGCTCTCATTGTGCCTTGGTGGTGCTGGGTTTTGTGGAAGCTGAAGCTTATATAATTTGGGGAGGGCTCTTTAAGAAAAAGGATTATAAAATTATTAATGGAAAATTAAGTCCAAAAGTGAACATTTAAAATGGAACAGATCACAAATCAAAATTTAAAAAAAATCTCAAAATCCAGAAAAATCACTTTATACTAACTGCCTGAGATAACCACTATAAATCTTCTTGTACTTCCTACATTTTCTCTTTGATTACCTTTTCCTAGGACAACAATTTTTGTGAAAGATAAGTCAGTCTTTCTCCCAGGATGATTGGTCAAAATTGGGTTTTTATTTTCCAGAATTCATCAAAGTTGATTTTAGCTTCCCAACTCCTCATGGGTCATGTTTGGTGAATTCTCAGATGCTTTTTAAATTTTTTTTTGAAAACTTCATCAAGTTTCTTCTATTACTTGCTGTAAGAACCCAGGGCATTTGCATTCCCCAGATGCAGTACTCATCCTGCACACTCTCTTTATTGACAGGACTCACTCACTGATGTGTGGCTGATGTCTTGGTTGGCGAGGTCTTGGTATCTCTGGGTCACGGCACTGGCTGGGTCCCTACTACGGCAGTTGCAGTGTTCCTGGGAGCCTTTCCTATGTGAGGAGATGGCTAGCAATAATGGAATTCTACATAGGACGTGACTGTGAATCATGTAAACATGACCTTGTAAGCCCAGCTTCAACTTAACTTCCCTTTAGGGCCATGCCCAAGATGCCTATGGCTGCCATATGTAAAGGCAAGTGAAGTGGAGGGGAAATTGGAGTGGAAAGAGACCAGGGTCTTAGAAGACAGCCATTAAACTCTCCCTTGTGCAATTTACAAAAACATGTGAGCAGGTGGTCAGTGGTACCAGGGGAAGGGCTCATGCAAGTCAGGGGCCTTGAAGCCTCCCAAACACACAATAAAGCTGTCTGTCTGTCCTATACTGGGTGCTCAATGAAGACACAGGAAAGGGAGGGAAAGGAAGAGGGGTGAGCAGGAGCCAGAGCAGTCTTGCCCGAAAAGGAGATTCCTGATATCGCAGGTTGTTGGTGAAGTATCATCAGTGCCCCAGCCTGACCTCACCCGGAAACCTTGCTTCGTGTGTCCGCTGGGACGTCTGGCCTCCTGGGTAGGCTGCCTGTGTTCCTCCCCCGCTTCACCCCTAGCCGTTCTAGCCACACAAAGGACTACATTCTCATCACTGTGGCAGGAAGTTTGCCAATCACCGCGCTTCCCTGTGTGCCTCTTTGATTTGCAACATTTAAAGGGCATGAAGAGATGCATTCAGAGGCAGCTTTTAAATCTGAAGTTACCCTAGTGTGAGTCCCAACTGAAGCATGCTCGCTGGCAGTAACCGCTGAGCACAGCTGGGCGGATGGCGGCATTTGCCCTATAAAACATTTGATACTTTGCCAATAAACTATAAAGAGGGAAAGAAAGCCCCTGTCTAGTTGGAAGTTACAGGGCAGCTTTGGAATGTGCTGACCAAAGCAAAATGTGCCGCTTGTTCCCTCAGATTATAGTACCCCTGTCCTGTTGATGAATGAGAGCGTAGTTCTCAGGAGTTCAGGCCTCTGACTCAAGCTCCCACTCAGCAGAGTCACTGGGATTTCAGGGCCTGCCCCAGTCCCTTCCTTCCCCACCGGGGCTGGGAGCTTGAGAGAGTCCTCAGGATCCACTGACGCTGCCCAGCTATGGATGCCACATGAGGTGCTCTCTACTCCGCCTCTTTGTGGGCCTGTCGCTGGGGCTACTACCCCTGCAAACGAATGGGCTTTGGCCGCCATTACTGTTGTTCTTCAGAGCTGTTTCTTTACTAGTGCCCAGCATCTCTGCTCTCCCTCTGACGAGCATCCCCCAGCCGGGGAAAACATGCTCTCAGTCAGACTTCATAGGGTCTGGCAGCCTCCTGAGAAGAGTTATTATAAAGCTTACCAAAGGCAAATGCCCTTTCTGATTTTCTTATCCATTCTTGAGAAGCGTAGCTCATGTTTTTCAGGGCTAAGGTGGAAGGCAGTTGAACGGTAGCAGCCGGTCTCAAGGGAAACGCGCGAGTCCTCCTTGCCAACCCACAAACCTACAAAAATTCCAAGACAGGACTCACAGGCCTCCTACTTTAGGATGAGTTCCTTAAACCTGGGGATCCTCCTGGAGGCTATCCTGTGAGATACACTTTACCTCAGGGTCAAACTCCACTCACTCTCTCTCCCCAGGAGGCCTAGGAGTTTTGCTTGTTTGTTTTTTAAGATTTTTTTTATTTCACAGACAGAGATCACAAGTAGCTGGAGACAGAGAGAGAGGAGGAAGCAGGCTCCCCCTGAACAGAGAGCCCGATGCAGGGCTCGATCCCACGACCCTGGGATCATGACCTGAGCCGAAGGTAGAGGCTTTAACCCACTGAACCACCCAGGCGCCCCAGGCCCAGGAGATCTTATACAAAAAAGGATTCCTGGAAGTTCTGTTCTCCCAGAATTACTTATTTTGGGTTTTCCCAGAACCTTCAATTACTTGAGTAAAGTGGTTTACTGAGGTGATGATCCCAGAAACATTTACGAGAGAAAGAAGGAGGCCAAATAAAAGGCCAGAAATTACTATTGTGGGAGAGTTAAATTTAATCCCTTGGGGCCAGTGTGAAATTTACATCTTAGAGTTATTCCATCCCATCTGAGGTCTTTGTCCATTCCATCAGCCATTGGTTGAGTGCTAATTCCAATCTGTCTTTCCATGTGGGTGGAGTGGGTTCTGTCAATGGAAGAAAGTAAAGACCCACAGGTGCTGGCAGTTGGGAGTGAGCACAGACATAGTGTGTATGAGGTAATAGGGGTAAGACACGGGCATGGGAGGCCACAGTTTCCAAAGTGGACAAGCGGGAACTTCTCGTGATCCATAAAGAAACTCACAATCAAGGAAAAGCAGTTTGCATGATCTTCAGAGTGTGATGTTAGTCTGTACGGGAGCCCTGGGTAATCCATGCAGTAAGGAACAGCTGAAAACATAGGAACTGGCTAGTCCTATATCCCTAGGCCACTGGGCACCAATAAGAGGAAGGCAGGGAGCTGGGCTTCAGGACAGAATTCTTAGTTCAAAAGAGAATTGGGGTGAGAAGGAAGGGAAATTGAGGCATAAATTTGCATTGGTCTCTAAAGACAGTATCACCCTGTAGGTGTTTCAGAAATACATGGGTCTTTTAAAAAAGGGTGTCACAAGAATTGGAGGGTGCTCCTGGCACTTAGTGGAAAATAATCAGAAATGTCAGGTAGTCATGCACAACGAAGAATTGTCCAGCCTCCCCAAATCCTATCCCTCCACATATTCTCATGGTTGGAAAATGTATTCATAAATATCTGAGTCTATAGCCTAACTTCATTTCACACATAAACTCCAAGTCCTTTCTTCCAGAATGATGCAATTTCTTTTCTTAAATAAAAAAGAAGACTGTTTTATTTTGTTCAGAACTCTACTAAGGGTTGTACAAAAAGAAAAAACAAACAAAAACAAATTTAAAAAGAGTCATACAAGAGTTTAGAAAAGCACATTGCTTTCAGCTAGCGGTGGTGCTTGAATCACTAGTTCAGCATACCTGACGGAGCCGGCTTGCATTTGCAGTTCTTCCAGTCAGGTAATTTGATAAAGAGATGAAAGCATGTGCTGCTTCATTGCATCTGTTTATGTACCAGCACATTTACATATGGAAATACAGATTATTCGATTATACATTGCTTCTCTTTTATTTCTACTTCATTTTACAGATAGAATTATATACATATATATTTTTTTAAAGTTGTGCATGTAGGCAAGTCATATCTTCTTTGAATTTCATATAGGAAAGGAAGTGTTGCAAAATACTTGCAATTAAAAAAGAGCATTAGATCTGGTAGGGCTGAGACTCCCTGCTAACAACTTACCAGATAAATACCAGGAAGGGAAAGGGAGGTGAGGTGAGGACCCCATTCTGACAGCCTCCTTTACCCTGCCTTGCTTTGAGCAGTTCTGGAATTTGCCTGCATATTTTGGGATCTGCTTTTTAAAGGCCATGCATAAATCTGATAACTTCTAGACAAGAGTGGCTAAGTGTCAATGGATCTGAAAAACTATCCCCTCCCCTCCCAAAAAAGAAAAAAAGAGTGTTTAGAGGTGTTTATTTTGAAAATGAGCTTCAGGAGTGAGCTAAGGGGGACCAAGGGACCTAAATCCTGTCATTTAATTTCTAAAGGGCTGACATGAAGCCAAGTTGTTCCAGTGGGAGAGAGGGGGATAGCTAGCACCAGGGATCATATAATTGGAATGAAAACTTCCAAAATGTTAGGGTGCAAATATGGTCACTTTTTCCCCGATTAAATAATAAGAAAAATTCTCGCTTCCTTCAGCTCTTAGATGAGTTATTTCCTGGAAGTCCGGTATTTCCTTCCTGAGTCTTTCTTCATTCCTCTGACTGCAGATCAAATTCAAACCGCATGTGTTAGGCTTTCACAGTCCAATGGAGACAGAGCAGAGGGTGGCTCTTTCTCTCCTGCTGTTCCATCTTTCTCCCACACGGTGGCACTGTTGAGGACAGCCTGACAGAGTACAGAAAAACGCCGCGGGCCGGCTGTGGAGTTGACAGCAATGATGGCGGTGGATCTGTGAGGAAGGATCAACCTAGCCTCAAGATCCCCATACTTTGGCCCTGGAGTTTTCAATTCTTAGCATTTGTCCTTTCAGCTCTAACACCCAGCCACTTTTCAAGGAATAAGCAAGCCCATTTGCACTGTGACTGGTGTCTGATTCTTCAGGCCCAAACCTTCCTCGACCCTCCCCTACTATTGACCTTTGGGTGTATGGCAGCTTTTCCTTGTGAACTCTCAAAATACGGAGTCTTATTCTCCCCATTTCTCAGATCATTTGATTTCCTTTCTACGGTTTCCACCTCATTTCTATTCCATGTATTCTGTGTTGTCAGTTTCTCTTATTGCACAATTATGGTTTTGTAATAACCATATCCCTGGTAAAGTATCTTCCCTGGCAGACACCTACCACAGTTGGTTCAAAGGGGGTGGCAGATTTTAACATAAGAGAGAACTTTTTCAAAATCCAGAGGTCTATAATGTCTGCCTCAAGATTCAGCGAGTGAGCTTCTCATCTCCAGAAATACTTAAAAGAGGCTATTTGTATATCCCTCAGATCAATATCCCAACAGGTGTGCAGAACAGAAACACCTTCTGCTATCATGATGTGGCTTAGGGAGGACAAAGCTTGCCTATATTAACTGTCAAATCCCCCAGCCCCCCCAAATGTGCCCGCTACCACAGTTTTACCTCTTTTGTCGAAACTAATGAGTCACAATTCGAGTAATGTTTTTCTGTGACTCTAAAACCATTTTGCTTAATGAGGTACTAAGTCTTTATAATTAGGCCCAGAAGGAAACGAGGACGTGGCCCTTAAGAGCAATAATTATTTCAGTTATTTATGGTAATAAAAAATTGAAAATGGGAATTCTTCCTCAGAATGCGACTATTTATTCTTTTACATATTGCCTAACAGGCAATTACCCTATTAAGGCAGCGTTTTGTTGCTAAAGACATTAATTGAAATGTAAATTAAATGTAAATCAGCTAATTAAATTGATATGTAATGAACTTGTCAGGCGGGCCTCTCTGATCAGATGCATTCCACTAATAAACAAGCACTGGGGCAAAGGGTGTCTGAGCTGTTCCCCACCAGACACTCCGATGAAGAAGGGAGGGTCTGCCTTATCCAAATCTTCAGGAAGAAAGGACAGCAGTTCAGTCAGGCCCTCAGAAACATTTTCCTCAGAAGATTTTCCTTATTATACTCTCTTGGCCTCTTTTCATGGTTTCAGATACAAAAGCCAGAAAATTCAACTCCAACTAAATCAGGTGAATGGAGTACTCAGAAGCAGGATGAGTTTGAGTGGCTCCTTTGGGGTTGCAGCTCAATTTGTCTTTGATTCTTTCAGCTGTGTCTCTTCCCTCAGTTAGCTTCACCTTTAGGTTGATATTTTATGGATTACATACTTATCACATGCGGGGGTGAGGGGACTGGCGGTTGTTTCTATAATCACTGATGGGGACTATTGAGGCTTGTGGCAGTTGAACCAGGGCAGCTTTGCAGCTGGTGTGCACAGGTACGACTGTACCAGTTGTTAAAAGAGTGAAACACTTCCATATGTTGGGGAGGAAAATTTTTCCTCTACCTTTCAAGAGTTTTCTAGCTGGTCTAAGAATTAAATTGACATGAGACAGATTAACAGTAGAAAAACAAACAAAAGTTCAATAACATGTATACCTCCTGTGCATGTGAGAGAGACCGCGGAAAACTGAGTAACTCTGCAAAATATCTAAAGGTAAAGGAGGATGTTAGGGGTGGGGAGTCAGTTATGAGAGGTAACAAAAAAACAATAGCAATAAACAAGAATAAGGCTGTTATGCAAATTTAAGTCTCTGCCACTTTCATTGATGATAGTTTTTAGATTTAGTCATCCTCCTCCTGGTACAGCGAGGGAGACAACTTTACAAATAAAGATTTTCCTTGTATATGTAAATGTCTCTTACAAAAAGGTTAACTTCGTGGTTTTCAAAGCTTCTCCTGTGTTCACAGTTTCCTAAAAATAACCGGCTCAAAAAATAATCAATATGCCAAAGAGATGCAAATTGAGTGGCAAAATTTGCTTCTTCACATATGCAGCTGGTAAATATCTACTTCTTCAATAACTGCTTCGCCCATAAACCTCTCTCGCTTCCTACCTGGTCTTTCTGGCTCTTCCCCCAGAACTCTGTAGACTTCTCTGTGATTCAGCAAGGAAAGGATTAGAGCCTGGCATAAGAGGGGGCCTTTAGAACCCTGTTCTGGTGCCATGGCTGGTACCTGTTCTGATTGTTGGAGTCCTTGCTATGCTGGTTGTTAAATCTTTTGAAAAATTTCCCCATCTTGGATCACTTCCAAAGCAGTCCCTGTGATTAGGGCAATTCCATTTATAGAATAGCTATACCACTGAATTTAACTACATCCCCTGTGGCAATGGGAAGAATTTCTCTTGATTAGTCTAGATTCTAGACTCTAGAGCAGTGGTTCTCAAACGTGAGTATACAGAATCTCCTGAAGGGTTAAAGTGCCGATTCCTAAGCCCCACTCCCAGCGTTTCTGATTCAGGAATTGGTCCTGAGACTTTACAATCCAATCAATTTCCCAGATAAAGCTAATGCAGCGGGATTGAGCACCACAGGTTGAGAACCATTGTTCTAGATCTTTGGCATCCTTGGGAGAATTTGAGAGCATAGCCATTCAAATAATTTTCTGTGTTGGGTAGTTCAGATGAGGAACCTAGTTGAGAAAAGCTGCTCTAGGTTAGGGGTCAGCAAGCTATGGGCCACAGACCAAGTCGCTATACCACATGATTTTGTAGCTAATGTTGTTTTGGAACACGGCCATGTTCATTCATGTATGGATTGTCTATAGCTGCTTTCATGCTATATCGACAGGGTTGAGTAATTGGGCCAGAGATCTCATGGCCTGCAATGCCTAAAATTTTTACTAAGTGGCTCTCTCAGAAAGAAATTTGCCCTTCCTAGACTAATCAACACCCCACTCTAGAATTGAAAGTGGGGGTAAAACATCCATTGGCCTGGCTGCTACACATCTGAAAACAAGAGAAATGAATGGAAATTAAACAAACCATGTCTACCATAGTCCTCATCTATTAAATGGGTATGATGATCCTTGCTGTAAAGAAGATTTATTATTTTGCAGTCAGATGATCGTGTTTATGCAGATATTAGCAGAAGCAAACAGGTTTATTTAGCATCAAGGTTATGGGTATAAAGCATAGCATTTCTTAGTATAGTTCCCTTGGTTATCTGAGAGACCTATTCAGTTATATCTGCAAATCTATAGAGTCCCTCAAGGTGAAGCAGAAAGAGTTAGGGGTCCCCAGGAAAAGAAAGATGAGACATAGATTTCGTGACATAAGAGAAGTCATTTTATGCTGCCCACTATTTTCTGTGATCTCTGCCCTACAAGCTCTGTTCTAGGCTCACTTTTGGCATAACTTCCTTGAAGATATCGGAATTACAGAGAAATGCAAAAACCTCAGTAGTTAAGGATTTTAAGGGAACAACGGGAATGCAAAAACTAAGTCTATACCAGACCAGGAAATAGCTGAATCATATCACACATAATAAATCAGTGGTAAAACTCAGTCAATGACTGAGCCAGCCAGGCACCCCTAGTTTTCTCTCATTTTGATGTGAGCACATTTTCCAGTTCACATAGAAAAGGTGAGATAAATTTTTCATTTTTCTCCTCTATGTACTAGTTTTCAAGATAATGAGTTTTCTAAGCTAATGAAGTTTCCCATTATTCTACAAAAGTGGGCTAGTTTTGTTTTGTTTTCTGATGAACTAGAAACGTACATAAAAATATCTGGTGTTTTCCAGTCATTATGGTTGTTATCCTATTGGCTGTCCCTTGTTTAACCATTGCGAGCCTCATAAGTTGACTCCTGAGTCCTTTTTATTAGATCTTACCAGTATTGATAGCATTTTTGCTCTCTGGTATGATGGGATGTTCCAGGTTCATCTAGTGTACTTCCTGCCTCCACCCCAGGATCAGCCATTTCTCTGAAAAGGACTGATTTCTTTTATTGAGAAATGGTATTTTAAGACCACAATGTAAGCACCAGGGATGCTCATTGCTGCTGGGTTGGGAATTGTTTTTAGGCCTGTTTGGTGGGAAAAAAAAAATTCACACTAGATGCTTTTTATTAGGTTTGCTAATAGTTTGCAGAGAGGCGTTTGTTTTTTGGTTTTAACTATGAATAGGGCTGGATTTTTATCAGCTCTTTCTCTGCATCCATTAAGAGGATCATAAGATTTTCTTTTTTTATTCTACTAAGAGAGTGAATTATACTGGTTTCAAATGTTAAAATCCAAGCTTGCATTCCAGGCATGTACCAGACTTGATCAAAATGTCTCATCCTTTTTATACAGTGCTGTGTTTGATTTGCTAACTTCTTATTAAAGATATTTTATATCTGTATTCAAAAGACATATAGATCTGCAATCTTCTTTCCTTAGATACCTTTGTGTTGTTTGTTTTTCTAAAATCAGGGTAATATTACCACATGAATGAACTTCTACTTGCCAGAGGAGTTGGTGGGGAACTGGTGTTATTTCTTCCTCACATGTTTGATAGAATTCACCAGTGAAACCATCCTGGCCTGGATGTGTGTTTGTGTGGCAAGGCTTTTAACTATAAAATAAATTGCTTTAATACAATACAGAACTATTTGGGTGATCCATTTTTCTCTTCATAAGCTTTGGTAGTTTGTGTTTCTCATAAAATTTTTGGATTTCATCTAATTTGTCATATTTATTGACATAAAATATTTTATAGTATTTCCTAATTGTCCCTTACTATTTCAAGGATCTGTACTCTTACCCTCTTTTCCAGTCCTGATGTTGGTGGTTTGTGTCTTCTCACTTTTTCTTTTTCTGATAATTCTAGCCAGAGCTTTATCAATTTTATTTATTCTTTTCAAAGGACCAGGTTTAGGAAACAAAGAGATTATTCATCTGGTTAATATGCACCACCACAAACTGGGGGGTGCTGCTATCAAACTTCCCCTAATATTAATGAGCATGACAGCATTCTGGAATAACAGACCAGGTTTGATACTTGGGTATTCAAAGTGAAGGTAGATGTCATTGTATAATGGGCACCAAAGCCGCAGTGGTGACTACATGGTCCTGACCCACTGGGATCTGTGGCAAAGTACTGAGGTGAATGGGCAGACAATAAGGGTTTTTCTTGACTTAAGCAAAAAAGGTTGAAAGCACATATGCTGAAGGCTGATGTCTGCTGCCAGAAGGAAAAATCATGATTCCTCCCAGTTTCCAGCCAGTTCTCAGATCCAGAACTCACTGATGAAAGCTGTAGCCAGGTTCCCTTTAGGAAGGACCCTCTACCACCACAGAAAGTGTTTACCCCAATCTTCCTCCAAAGGGACCCATGGCCATTTTCCAGAGTACTGAACGCCAGAGAGCTCTTTAAAGGGCTGCTAAATATAGGATCTGAACTGAAAAGTTTCCAGGAAACCCCAAGTACCAGCATGGCTTCTTATTAGAGTGGAGACCTAGGGAAGCTGGGAATAAGTCGAGCCCTTTATCCATTTCATAGTAGATCCAATGTGGTCATTTTCCAAGTACATGATTGAGATGGACACACTCAGGAGCCTACAGAAATCTCGTGTTCATTTCATGATCTGTGGAGCAAGAATCAGTATGGTGGGAAAGGGAATGTTCCCGCCCCTAAAATTATACCCGACCCTACCAAGATAATACATGTAAAGCAGTACTGCTTCTAGCAGAATGGTAGCTATTAGAAGAAGTGGGAGTAGTGATCCTTATCATAGTCCCATTTAAGTCACCATCCTGAGGCCTGACCAAAAAGATGTGATTGTGGTAGAAGATAGTAGGTAACTATAAATGTAAGCAAATGATAGCCTAATAGCAATTATGCAGGATGTCTTACTGGTTGGGTTTACTAGAACACACCAAGACAGCCTCTGGCATTTGGTATGGGCTACTGGCCCAGTAAATATATTCTTTTAATCCCCATCATAGAAAAATATCAGAAGTAAGTACATTCCCTTATGACAGCTGTGCATAGTCAGTCTTGCCTCAGAGCTCCGTTAATGTTCTTATTCTCTGTTATAGTATAGTCAGGAGGGGCCCTGAGTGTTTGGACTATCCATGGAATGTCACATTAGTCCACTTCTTTTTGTAACATCACAGTAAACAGACCTGAAGAGCGGAAAATGTCAAGTAGTCCGAACACCCTGATAAGATACATATGCTGAAATAGACCAGGCAGCCACAGTTGGTTGGTTGGTGTTAGGTGTTCAGGGAAGGCTCTCTGAGGAGAAGATGTATAAGCAGCATCAAGGGGAGGGAACAGCATGATAGCTCTAAATCCTAATGACTATGGCATGTTTGAGAAATAGGTAGGCCAGTGTGGCTGAAGCTAGAGGACAAGGTTTGTGGGAGGCAGTGAGAGTGTAATTTGAGAGGTGGTTCAAGGGCTGCATCATGTAGTATCATGGGTACCAAGCTAAGATGTACAAGTTTCAACGGCCCCATTTGAAACTTTTTGATTTAAGCATAATGGGGGGTGGGGAATGAAGGGCTTTCAGCAAGGAAATGATAATGTCTCAAGTCTGTTTGGGTTGCTATAACAAAATGCCATAAAGTGGGTAACCCATAAACAAAAGATTAATAAATCTAAGAGTTCTAGAGGCTGGTAAGTCCAAGATCAGGATGTTAGCAGATTCAATGTCTGGTGAGAACTGACTTGTCAGTTCATAGATGGGCCTTCTGGTTGTGTGCTTACACATAGAAGGAGACTAGGCAGTTCTGTGGGTCTTTTTTTGAGAAGGCACTAATCCCATTCATGAGCGCTCCACCCTCAGGAGGTAAGCACCTGCCAAAAACCCCAACTCCTGACTACATCCCCTTGGACATTAGATCTTAACATACAAATTTGGGGGAACACAAAAAAATCGGTGGCAGAGGTTTTTTTTAAATACTTTTCAAAAAAGTAATCTCTATACCCAACATGAGGCTTGAATTCAACCCTGAGCTCAACAGTCAGAGACTCTACTGAATGAACCAGTCAGGGAACCCGACTTACATTTTTTGAAAAAGAGCGCTTTGGCTGTGGGTGGGGAATGGACTGTAGGGGAGTGGAACTAAAGCAGAATCCTTTGGAAGGTTTTGCATTGACTCAGGCTGGAAGTGTTCGTGGCTTGTTCAAATGGCCATATGGAGACAGAGAGAGGTGTTCAGACTGATAGGGTGTATTCTGTAGGCCTATTATTAGTGTATTAGGTATCATTATAAGGTAGCAAAAGGGAAGCATCAGGTATAACAACATTTTTTGGTCTAAACAACCAGATGGTAGTGCCTTTTGCATGGATAGGAAAGATTAAAAGAGGAGGAAATTTGGGGCAAGAATAAAAAGTATGTGGAATCGAATATTCTTTTTTTTTTAAACAAATAATTCAAGGTCCAAGATGACTGGTCATTGCCTCACTATATGAATGTGAATTTCTGGGATGGTGATAGGCTAGAGATGAGGGTCTGGAATTGTTGGCCCAATTCATGGGTTTTTAAAGCTGCATGTTGAGGCTGAGGAACATCTAGACAGCTGGAGATGGTGTGCTGGCAAAGTGCTTGTACTTTGAAGCCAGACTGAAGTGAGCTTGAATCCTCTTTCTACAACTTATTAGCCCTAGTCTTGTCACTCTGTGTCTCTAACTCTACAACATGGGGACTGTAGTATCTTCCTCTTCCTCTCAGGGTTGCTAGGAAGATTCAGAGCATATGTGAATCTCCTGGAATTAGTAGTCATAGACATTGGAGACACTGACACCATAATTCATCAGTGAAAGCTACTTGAACTACAGCCTTAGTGCCTAGGAGTAAACATGCTGATTTGAAAGACCCAAATCTTTGAAATATGAATTTGTGTTCCAGTCTATCAAAAACAGTCCAGATAAATGCTTATATCAGCTTGGACTAGGCTGGGGCAGGGTGAGGAAACCTTGGTAATAGGTAGTGCTGTGTAGGAATGATTCTGTGCAACTCATTCACACTTGCTTTCCAGTGGTTGGTAAAGCTGCAAAACCTCTTCAACAGAAGAACATACAGGTGGTCTTCTAGAATAAACGTGAATTTTGAAGTCAGCCAGACCAGGGTTTAAATCTCCAGTCTGTCTTGACCTTACCCTTAAGTGTGAGGTTCAGTCAAGTGGGAAGGCCGTAGCAATACTAGACTTTGCATCCGTAGCTTCCCTGGTACGAGCAACCCACATTGGCTCCTTCGGGATCCACATATTTAATAAATATGTCAACTGGTATCTTTGTCATTTTTGCTTTAATGCAGCTCGTCAGGAGCTTAGCAATGAGGAGCCCTTGAGTTTGAAGCTTACGGAGCAATTAAACTCCCTCCTGGGAGAATCCAGACCTGGAGCCTGTCACTGCATAAGAGATGAGCAATTGTGTATTCGTCTCCCTCTTGGTGGAACCATGGAACACTCTGCTGTTCATCGGAGACTTATATTGTACTTCAGTGAGCAACGAGTACATTGCATACTATGCATTTAATCTAGTTAATCTAATACACTCAAGGAAGCAGCCCATTCTCTATTAATTTCTTTTCACTAGCCGTCCTCGGGAAAGCCTCAATGTCTGCCTGATGTGATTCCCTTATGGGAATGGTCAGTAATGCTGACCCAACAATGGCCTTGCGGGTAAAAGTGCTGACACATCCATGCTGTCATCTCATGACAGTGCTTAGAGTTAGAAATGGCTGAGAGCATTATCCCCATCAGATCCTGGAGCTCAGAGAGATGAAGTGACATGCCCAAGGTCACAGGAAGGTTTTGTTCTCTGCAAAGCCAAATCATTAAAGGTAAGGGCTCTGGAATTAGGCACGCCTGCATTCCAATCCCAGTCTGACAGTTACAACTGTGTGACTGGCCTGAGAGGCTCAGGGTCCACCCTGATCCCCTCTCCGTCATTGTTGCAGGGAACACCGCCTACCTTGTGACCCAAGGCACCTGCATTTCTGTGACCCCCAGAGCCTGCTTTGCTCCTTCCCTGACAGCAGTTCAGAAGTGACAGGGTTCCTTGGGAGCCATCTCAACCAAAACTGAATTTGGTGAAATTACCAGCTCCCTCATCCCTTGTGTGGGATAATTTGGAGACATGAGTACACTGGCTTCTTGAGTTTCCCCAGCACCATGAAGCTCTCGTTGTCCACAGTGGCAACCTGCTTGATAACAAACACTTCATTGGCTTGCCCTCCTCATCTTGTTTTCCCATTTCCCTTCTTTTACCTTGAGATCTCTTATTAAATAAATCCTTTGCACTGACAGCCTTACCTTTAATCCTGAGGGTCTGTTTCTGTAGAACCTGAACCAAGACAGTGACCATTGACAGATCACTGAACTTCTCTGGAACCCTCAGTTTCCTAATCTGTAAGAAGAGAATCTGTATATTACAAACCTACCTCACAGGCTTGTAGGAAAATTTAAAGGACGTGATGTCTATGGAAGGTTTTATATAGTTCTGTTCAAAATTTAGAACAAGAGAAAAATGGGAAATAACCAAAATGTCCAACAAGAAGAAACTGGGTTAATAAATTAGGCTTTATCTGAATGGTAGAATATTAAATAATTGATAAAAATGAATGTTTTGAAAGAATATTCAAAATATGGAGAGTTGTACATGAAAATTATATGTGACACAATCCATCTAGAAAACTCAGTGGGGGAAAATATCTAAAACTGTATATATAAAATTATCTCAATTTTGTTTAAAATGTATTAAAAGTTATTTATCTCCTGGTAGTGGTGAATTATTTTCTTCATGCTTTTTCCTATTTTTCAAATTTCAGAATTTTCTAAGTAATCAATATTATCAGGAAAAAGGAAATGTTAATTATAAAAATTGATTTTAACTTCAAGATTTCAACTCTAATAAAAAAATAAAGATGCCTAAAAACAAAATATGTATAAAATCTCAAACACTCTGTTTTTGTTTTCCTTTTTCCTGGTCAAAGGCCCTAGGTACTAACGGGAAATTCAGCTTTCATGCAATAGCAACATGGACAATTAGTAAGGGCAAGGCTTCACAAAGGCCTAAGAGGTATTTAAATCTGAGATCCTTTGAGTCAAAGCTTCAGGCTACTGGGTCTTCCTGGGATCTCTCCATTTTTATTCTGCTCTGAGACTATTTTTCTTTTTTTTTTAATTAATTAATTAATTAATTTGACAGACAGAGATCACAAGTAGGCAGAGAGGCAGGCAGAGAGAGAGAGGAAGAAGCATGTTCCCCGCTGAGCAGAGAGCCCGATGCGGGGCTCGATCCCAGGATCCCAGGATCCTGAGCCGAAGGCAGAGGCTTTAACCCACTGAGCCACCCAGGTGCCCTAGG